>NC_134410.1:74604919-74917939 GCF_038048845.1 Mixophyes fleayi
CACTGAAACTGCATTTTGCAAGCACGGGAACGTAATGCAAAGTCAGGTCATGTTGACAGTTACTTAGAACGTCAGTTTATGGAAAGAAAACAATATTGGTGTGAAGTTCTGCGTAGAGTAGTAGCAGTTGTGAAACTTTTAGCAGAGAGAGGGTTAGCTCTCAAGTGATGAAACTATTGGTTCAAAGTATAATAGTAATTGTCTTGGGTGCATAGAGTTAATAGCACAGTTTGACCCGTTTCTGGCAAAACATATCCAAGATTTTGGAAACAGCGGAAGAGGCAACACAAGATATCTGTCATCAACTATTGTTGAAGAGTTTATTGAAGTCATAGCAAAGCAGGTGGCAAATCATATTGCCAAGGAAATGTCACTTTGCAAATATTTCTCAGTGTCGGTTGATTCAACACCAGACATAACCCATGCTGATCAGCTGAGTGTTACTGTGCGTTATGTGTTGGATGGCCTACCTGTCGAACGTTTTCTTTCTTTTTTAAGAATTCAGAGTCATAAGGCTGCAGACCTCACAAATGACTTATTAGAATATTTTAAGTCCGAAAACATTAATATTATGGATTGTCGTGGGCAGACCTATGACAATGCCAGTAACATGGCTGGAAAATATTCTGGCATGCAAGCAAGGTTAAAGGAATCTAATCCACTGGCTGTGTTTGTGCCATGCACAGCACATTCCTTAAACCTTGTTGGATCAAATGCTGTTGATTGCTGTGTAGAAGCTGTAAGCTTCTTTGGTTTTCTTTCAAGTGTTTACCAATTATTTTCTGCTTCCACCTATCGTTGGTCTGTGTTACTGAAACTTCTTGGAAAGCAGGGACTCACAGTAAAGAATCTCTCAGAAACAATATGGTCTTCTCGTGCAGATGCAACCGCTGCCTTAACCAAAGGATACAAAAACATTCAAGAAGCACTTGATGAAATTGCTGATGATAATCAACAAACTGCAACTACAAGACACAAAGCTGATACCTTGTCTCAGACAATGGATTTGCTGGAAATAGCATTCATGTGTAATTTGTGGAACACCATTCTTTCACGTTTTAATACAACAAGCAAATCACTGCAATCCACAACCATTGATCTTAAGGTTGCTATAGAATTACTAGAATCTCTAGGTCACTTTTTAGACTCACTGCGTGAAAGTTTTGATAACTTTGAGAGGGAAGCACAAGCAGCATGTGGTAGATCAGACTATAAAGTAACTCGTGCAAGAAGGAGAAAGAACAATGTGGATAGTGTGGAGTCCGAAGAAACCGTGTTATGTCCAAGAGAAAAATTTCGAGTGGAGACTTACTTGCGTATTATTGATTGCCTCAAAATGGCATTAAATTATAGAATTGCTGCATATACAATTATATCAGATCGTTTCAGGGTTTGCTAAGTTCTTGCAGAATGACAGACAGAGAAATAATGGAAGAGGCTACCAAATTGGCTGAGCATTATCCACAAGATATAGACAAAGAAGTGTATCCTCAAGAAATGGTTCAATTTGTGCAGTTTGCCAAAGGAAGGAGCTGTCACACACCTTCATCTCAAGCTAAGTTAATGTATGAAGAAAAGATTGAGGATGTTTTCCCCAATGTATCTGTCTCTTTGAGAATGTACCTTTGCTTAATGGTCACAAACTGCTCAGGAGAGCGTTCGTTTAGCAAATTAACTTATAAAAAAAAATTGAGATTAACAATGCAGGATGAGCGACTAAAGGCATTAACTCTTCTAAACATTGAAAGTGAACTAATGCGAGGAATCTGCTTTGAAACAATTATTGAAAACTTTGCCCAAGCCAAAGTACAACATAGAAAACATAATCTTTGATAACTTAGTATTTTCCCTTCAGTCCCTTTAGTCTCAATGTGTAAACAAAATGTTTCCAATATTGAGGGGCGGCTTTACCGGAATAATATTTGTTTTGTTGGACTACCTGAGAAAGCGGATGGTACTACCCCAGAGAGATTCTTAGAAAAATGGTTAATTAAATTATTTGTGAATTTTTTTTGTTATGGCCCAATTTGCGCTTGAACGTGCCCACCGCTTTCCTTTCTAAGCACCTCTGCCTAGAGCAGCCCCTCATACTTTTACAGTTGAAATTCTGCACTACAGAGATCGTAATACGTTGTTACGGATGGCTCATCTGAAGGGTCCTTTGGAATATAATATCCAACGGTTTGCAGCATAGCCCTATTTTTCAATAGATGTGTCACACGGCGGTCCTTCGACTTCTATAACCCGAGGAACGACACACTCACCTGTCTCTCATTGATTCCATGCTCCAGCTGCTGGCGTCCTGTCTCTGTCTCTGCGCATGCGCAGACTATATCTTCTATGTCCTCTGCATGCTCCCTATTGGATACCCATTCTGGCTCCAAACTTTAAAAGGCACTTCCCCTTCTCCTCAGCGCCTGTTGATCGTGTTACCTGTCTGGTATAGATGTTCCATCTTTCTCCCTGCGTGTTCCATTTGGTCTTCAATCCATCTGTCTACGCTGTGCCGCTGGCTAAAGAGCTTACGCTCCACCTATTCCCGCTGTGCTCACTGGTTGAAGAGCTTACACTTCATTCCTTCATTGTGCCACTGGCCACAAGAGCTCACGCTTCATCCCTCTCAGCTATATCTCTGACTCAAGAGCGCACGCTCCATCTCTCTCAACTATATTGCTGACCATAAGAGCTTCTGCTCCATCTCATCCCATGGTATGGCTAGCCCACAGAGCTCACGCTCCTCCATTCCATAACACTATTCTCCACAAGAGCTTACGCTTCACCATTCAGCCAAAACATTGTCTACAGGGCTTTAGCTCCATCCTCTCTGTTGTATCTTGTTTATATCACTCCGCTCATTACCCTAAAGGGTCTCGCCTGACACTCCTGGTAAGGGCTGCGACCTGCGGGCGGACGCAGCTAAAACCAAACCACCTTGCGGCGGTCCCTAGTGAAAACTGTCCATTCGTTAGACTCCGCGCCTTGCTAGGAGTAGTGCCAAGTTGGGCAGATCAAAGAATCCAATCTACCAAACCGTGACAAGATGTCCAAAAAAGCAGGTCTACATTTATTCCGGTTAAAAGCCATCTTCGAAAACTACAGATCGCTTTTGCCATTGTATTTCCTGCTAGACTGTGTGTGGTAGTGGAGAGCCAAACATTCTTTTTTTGATTCTCCACGTGAGGCTACTGTTTGGATTGATCGAATGCTGGTGGGTTTTGATGGACGTTGCTTGGTGAGTATCTACTATATAATATATTGATACTGAGAATATATATTACATAAAGAAAGGAAAATATGTATTCGAAAACGGTGCACTCGTCTGGAAGATATGTAAATATTTATGTTGAAATGACTGACATAAAAATTCCACAAAAAAACAAAAATATTGTTATTTTTTCTTAATTTGATAATATTCAAGCTTAAAGGCAATTATCAAATTCTGAGATATGGCACTATCTCAAATTGAAAAAATCTATGATATCTGATTTTTTTTTTTTTACTTATCCTTTTTGTATTCTTTGTTTTATAGAGTGGTATACTTGGTTGTCTGGCACACATTACCCTCTGCTGGATTTGTAACGCGTAAAGGTGGTGTGGATCTAGTGAATGGACGTGTGCTGGATGGTTAAGTGTCGATAGTTAACACAGTTTAGGGTTAGACTGTAACCATTAGGGGTGTACTTTAGTTTGAGTAGAGTATACAGAGTGGGGGTGGGTTTAGTATTAAGATTGTTTTATTTTTCTACTTTGGTTTTCATTTCATTGCAAATGTACAGTCTGATTTTTTGCAATTATACTGCTGAATATTCTATATTTGAGATGGCTGATGTTCTCTTCTTTGGACTGGGTACCCGTGGGCTCGGTTGTAAAGGGTGTTATGTATCAAGTGTTATGTCCTTAACTGGTACACCTAATAAAGAACTTAAATTTTTATCTAGGAATGTTAGGGGATTGAATAATAATATTAAATGTTCTCTGGTTATGAGTCAAATTAAGAACTGTGACCTTGAAATAGTATTCTTTTCTTAAAGCTCATTTAAAAGGAGAAAGAATTCTTTCGTTAAAAACACCTTTGGTGTGTAGGACATATTATGCCACACATGCAGCCAATTTCTGTGGGGTTCCTGTCTTAATTCATAATAGTTTGTTCTTTCAACAGGAAAAAATTCATATCGATAATGGGGGATGCTTTGTTTTCATTAAAACTATTACTAATTGGTCCCCTTTGCTTCTTTTGGTAGTAAACATTTCTCTACCTTATAGCAATGAAATACATTAGAAATGTGGTGAATTTATGGTATTATTTTCAGATGTACCAATTGTCTGCCTAGAAGATGTTATTAATGTAATGAATAACTGTGTTGACAGATGGAGGGAGCATCAGGCCCTCTTTACTTAGTCCACTTCAGCCATCACTGACTGCTTTCATAGATGAATTGGGCTTGATTGATGTTTGGCATCTGCGTCATCCAGATACTGTCTAATTCTCTTCCTTTTCCATATCCCATAATGCTTTTTCTAGTATAGACCTGGCACTGCTGAACCATTGTTGTGTCTGCTGTGCGAAAGGTGGAACATAGGGCTATCGGGATTCTCCTCTTGTGGTGGTTGAGTACTGATGGGAATCCTTCCCTTACCTTGTCCTCCAGACACGAGTCAGGTTCTGCAGTTAGTGGAGACTGTCTTTGGCACCCCGCTGCGTGTCCCCAGCTGTTCTCCGTTCGCTTTGCTGGCAATGTCACAGTTCTGGCAGCAGCTCACTCTTGTCTCTGCTTGGCTGCACATCCCCCCCTTGTTCCTTCTACCATGCTGCTCTCTCTTTCTCCTCCTTCCTGCACATCCTCTTCCTGTTACTCCCCCAGCCAATGAGGGCCTTCATCCTCCTCCTGTCAATCACTCCTGGGCACAAGTTTTCAGGAGCACAATTAACCCCTTGTAGCCCTGCATTTTAAAAGCATTTATGCACTCCTCTGTGCTGTTCAACAGGGCTTTGGGGTACCACACTCTTCTCTTGTCTATTGATTATTCTATTACTATAAGACAATCTTTTTGGAAATTGAATCCCTTTTGGCTATCTTAGATGGGTATGGGATTAGATTCGGTACCCCAATGGAAAGGTTTTTTTCACAGATAATGTATAGTTGTCCCTACCTCTTGTAGTATGGGATACATTTAAGATTTTTTTGCGTGGATCCTGATCACTACAGTTGGGGATATTAAATTATCTTCTAGACATAGAGAACAGATAACAGAGGGGTAAAATGAAGCCTGATATTGTTGAAGTATTTTATGATTATTGTGTTGGGGTTTATAAATCACTGATTTATTATGAATTGGTGACCTTAAGGGCATATTTATATACTGTCTCTCTCTGTACACTTTCATTAGATAATAAAGAATATTTAGAATCTTCATTTACTTTTGAGGATGTAGCTTTCATGTTGTTTCCTAATGGAAAAGCTCCTGGAATGGATGACAAACCAATAAAGTTATATAAAATACATAAGTCTTTTTATGGGCCCAGATTGTTGTGCATTTTCAGTGAGCTCTGTGAGGCTGTCACTCTCTCCCCATCTTTGGCGATAGTAGTTGTAATTCCCAAACCAGTAAAGAACCATTATATCCATAATAACATCCTAATTCTTTTTTAACAACAGATGTTAAAATTGTGGACAGATTATTAGCCTTGAGGATGAACAGGATGATGTTAGAACTGATACACCCTAATCAGACAGAATTTATGTCCACTTCTATAAACCTTACACACTATTTGCTATCCTCCAGGAGTGGCTGTTTCCTGATGTGGCTGAAGTTGTGGTCTCTTTAGATGGAGCTAAAGTATTTTATTCGGTTGAATGGCCGTACTTGTGGGAGGTGTTGTCTCAGTTTGGGTTTGACCCCAAGTTTGTAAACTAGATTAAATTTTTATATTCATATCCTGAAGCATGTGTATGTGTGAATGGTTAACTTTCACACCAGTTTGCTTTATGTAATAATAGTTTAATTAAAGGTATTATTCAGTGCATATGGAGGATGAGATGGCTTCATTTCCAATGACATGCTTTTGTTTCTGTCAGATTAAGATGCCTCACTGGTGGCTTTGTTATAGATAGTGAACAAGTTTGAATTTGTCCCTGTTGATTTTCAGCCATGAATATTCCCAAGTGTCTTTCAATTTTGGATGGAAATTCATCTCCTCCATGTACGCGCACGTTAAAAAGACATCTAAATTTAAATATTTCGGAATATGGGTTACTAATACCCCCACAGACTATGTGAAATTAAATAAACATGGAAGCTCCTACAAGTCCTATGTTCAAACACTGGATAGTGCTGGTCAATAATATGATAGGTCATGAAGGGTTTGTTTATACCAGTAGGCAGGCTCTGAAGAAATATTAGAGCACGTGGAGTAGATGACTCAATTCCCCCTATGCGCTTGTCTTTGTGAGACAAGCTGTTCTGGATGATTGAGCCCGCGGGTACCCATGCCATTGGGATTTATATGTGTAATGCATATTATGTATTGTTTTTCAAATATTGTATTAACAATTGTTTAATACTACAGTTGGAATAATATGTATTTTCTGGTTTCTTGTCCAGAACTGATTGTGCTATATTTTTTGCCTTTTCTGGGCATGTTTTGCAATGTATATTTTTGATTACTATTAGTGTTTGTGGGGTGAAAGGGGGGGGGGCTTTTATTTTGTCCTTTTTCTGTTTTTGTAAATACCAATACTTGGTGCTATCTAAACAATAGTAAAAATTAAGTTAAAAAGTGTTATTTGTTCATATGTTATCTTTAATATTTATTTTAATATATAAAGTTCAAAAATCATCCTGAGTTATAAAAGTGCAATAACAGTGTAATAACGGAGGAAATCAGGATGTGTTGTAATACTTTTTCATGGCACTGTTTATATGTGTATGTGTAGATATATATATATCATATATAAAACTTTTTTTCACTATTGTATTTGGATACATGTTAAATAAATATTCCTTTTATGATACAATTGGTCTGATTGTCTCTTTAATATTCACCACCTACTTGTAACTCTCTCTCCTGCATGATGACACTATGCACTTAATTCCTGTGGATGCAGAGGGGCACAGAGTGTGTGGATGCAGAGGGGCTGAGTGGCTGCAGAGGGGCACAGAGTATGTGGAGATGATGCAGAGGGGCACAATGTGTGTGGAGATGATGCAGAGGGGCACAGAGTGTGTGGATGCAGAGGGCACGGAGTGTGTGGAGATGAAGGAGGGCACAGAGTGAGTTAGCTGTTAATTGTTTTTTGACAGAAATATAATTGAAAAAAAATATATAAAAATATTATTTTCCCTATGTGTATTATTTTTGCATACAACTAAATAAGTATTTCTGTCCTGACCTAAATACTTATTACGCTATTTTGACCCAACTACTTATAAAACGGGACTGCTCAGTAATTATTTTGGAGGGTTGCCTTGAAAAAATTATGGAGACTCTAAGGGTGCCGCAAAATGCAAAAGTTTGGGAACCACTGCCTTAATTTTAGATCTTAGGGACCCCCCTCTCTTAAGTGCCCCGGGCCCCCCAAATCTATAATACAGCTCTGGGCAGTAGAGTGGGAGAGAGCCTTGTAGATGGTGGTGAGGAGTTTGAAAAGGATTCTGTAGGGGAAGGGGAGCCAGTGTAAGGCGAGGCAGAGAGGGGAGGTAGAGGAGGAGCGGCGTGAGAGAAAGATGAGTCTCGCGGCGGCATTTATTATAGAGCGGAGGGGGGAGAGATGGGAGTGGGGGAAGCCAGTAGGGAGGAGGTTGCAGTAATCCATGCAGGAGATGATGAGTGCATGGATGATAGTCTTAGTGGCATCCTGATAGAGAAAGGGACGGAAGCGGGCGATATTGCGTAGTTGGAAGCGACAGGCTTGGGCAAGAGCATGAATATGGGGGGCAAAAGAAAGAGAGGAGTCGAGGGTGACACCCAGGCAGCGGAGTTGAGTGATAGAGGAGATGGTGGTGTTGTTGACGACTATAGAGAGGTCATGGTGGGATGGGAGTCTGGACGGAGGAAAGACAATGAGTTCCGTTTTAAAGATATTGATGTTGAGAAAACGCTCGAACATCCAGGAGGAGATGACGGAGAGGCAGTCAGATACACGAGAGAGGAGGGTGGAAGAAAGATCAGGGGAAGAGATGTAGAGTTGAATGTCGTCAGCATAAAGATGATACTGAAGACCGAAGGAGGAGATGAGAGCACCAAGGGAGGAAGTGTAGAGCGAGAAGAGTAGAGGGTGGAGAACGGAGCCCTGCGGGACTCCTACAGGGAGAGGGTAGGGGGAGAAGGAAGAGCCAGACGTGGATACAGAGAAGGAACGGTTAGCAATGTATGAGGTGAACCACGCGTGGACAGGTCCGGAGAGGCCGAAAGAGAGAAGAGTTTGCAGCAGGAGGGGGTGGTCCACGGTGTCAAAGGCTGCGTAGAGGTCGAGGAGGATTAGTAGGGAGAAGTGACCTTTGGATTTCGCCAATGGGAGGTCATTAGTAACCTTGGCCAATGCAGTTTCGGTGGAGTGAAGAGGACAGGAAAAGACTGAGAGGTGTCTAGCGAGGCGGCTGCAGACAATCCGCTCAAGTAATTTGGAGGCATAGGGGAGCAGTGAGATGGAGCCATAATTAGCGAGAGAGGTGGGGTCAAGATTGTTTTTTTTAAGGATGGCAGAGTTAATAGCGTTTTTAAAAGAGGAGGGGACAACACCGGAGGAGAGTGATAAGTTGAATAGGTGAGCAAGGTAAGAGCAGACAGTGGGAGAAAGAGTAGAATACGTTTGACAATAATGAGCTGTGTCAGTGGCGCTCCACTAAGATGTGCCGCCCTGCATGTATCAATAAAGTTCACCAAAACTTCACAATTGCATAAATTACGTTTTTGGAATGACAGGTGATAAAATGTTCTATCTGGACCTTTTTTCCATTCATGTTCGGATCCAGATCTGAAATGAGATGGATTTTTAATATAGATACATTGATCCCCAAAGGCCTTAATTCAGATTTTGAATTAAAGTGGTTGTTATGATCACCATCACCATATATACTGTGTCTTGTTTGCTAGTTCCCAGAAAATACAGGAGTTTTTTACAGTTTAGAATCATGGACGTAACACTTTATGCTAGTCTCCAATTTAGTATGGTTTTATTCATATGCTATGAAGTTAGTACTGTCATGTATAATTCATTTACATATTTATTTTTATTTTCATTCTGGTTCTTTCTTTGTATATTGTGCCATCTACTTGTGAGTCCCAGATCGCTCTCCAGCACGGACTTATGAGGACAGAAAAAAATGTCCAATTGCAACACAACTGGTTAAGTAACTATGGTAACGGAGATCGGGTCCGGATAATAGGATACCGGAACTTCCGTTCAAACCACACAACCAAGCCTTGTTTTGAAAAAATGAGCGTGTCTGGAGGAGAATAAAAAGGACGCTAGGATTACAGACCATTATACCTTGAAAAAGACTGCATCTAGGTTGAAATGCGTTGGTTTTAACTGCTGTGTGATTGGGATCGTGGCGAGCACACATGGACATATGGAACTGACTGTGGTGAGGGATTGTACATACACCTACCCCTTCATTATATGCGGGTTTTACACTGCCTTCCGGTACGAGCAATATGAATTGGAGTTTTATGATTGTTTTTAAACATTAAAAAGTTAATGCACTAGAGTATTTTCATCCCTCTTATTTTTGAGTGCAAGACGCCACCGAGGAAAATCTGAAAAAGTGAAACATCGGTATATCCTCTGAGGGCTTGAATATTTCCACTTTTGAGTAAGCGCATACCCTATAGGGGATCCCATCAGAGTGGAAATATGGGTGAAACATGCACTATCAATATCTATCACGGGCATTGTATATATTGGAGTGATCTTACAAAATATATCATATATATGTTAAACATACTACACTATCAGTTTTTCTTGTGTTGTATATCTTCATATTTCAGAGTACTGAATTTTGGACATTGAGTCCACATGTATACACATCATTCTTCCCAGTGTGTGTGAAGACAGAGCCATATGTATGTATCGTTTTTTTACATGAGTGGGAGAAAGAGAGCGAAGGAGGTGGGAGGGGATGGGATCGAGAGGACAGGTAGAGGGAGGAGTGAAAAGAATGCGGGAGCGAACTTCTTCCCCTGTTGTGGGGCGAAAGGAGTTGATTGTTGGCGGGCGGTGAGGTGATTAGGGTGGCAGGAGAAGGGGAGGAGGAAATGTTGGAAGAGGAAAATGTGGCAAAGTCAGAAGCGGAGAGGGAGGGCGGGACAGGAGGGGGAGGGGGAGAGAGGAGGGAGTTGAAGGTTGCGAAAAGGCGGCAGGGTTTGGAGGACTGAGAAGAAATGAGGGACTTGAAGAAGGATTGTTTAGCGAGGGAGAGGGCAGAGCAGAAAGAGGAAGTAATGAATTTAAAGTGAAGGAAGTTAGCCAGGGAACAAGATTTCCTCCAGAGGCGTTCAGCAGTGCGAGAGCACCTTTGGAGAACCTCTCCATCTGATATCTTCTAGTGGATGTTTTAATCACCCAACAATGAAACAAGTAGCTGCTTAGGGAGTCCTACACCCCGTGTTCCAATGGACACAGTCCGATGTGACTTGTATTCAACATAACGAAATAGATATTCCCACAAGAGGGAGCATGGAGGTGTCATCATCGTGTCTTTAAAGTTCAGTTCCAATTAGAGATGATCACTGACCCCGTGTTTTGGTTTGGTATTCCGTTTTGGATCTGGATTACCGCCGTGTTTTGGTTTTGGTTTTGCAAAACTGCCCTTGCGTGTTTTGGTTTTGTTTGGTTTTTTTTTGCAATTTGTTAAAATTACATTTATTGGTGCTAAAATAACATAATTTAGGTATTATTTTGTAACTACATTATTATTAACCTCAGTAACACTAATTTACAGTCATTTTTTATTCAATTTTGACCACCTCCTATATGATTTTCATACACCTGAAAAGAAAAATTGCTGCAGTTCTTGCCAGTGATAACAAAAAGGCCATTGTCATGCCTGGGCATAAGACCAAAAATCCACCTCTTAAGTGTGGAATTATTTTTACACAAATCCTGGCAAGAGTTGTCTATCCACTTGTAGCGTTTTTAAAGCCACACTAAGTAGAGGTAGGGACCTTAACCATCTGGGATCCTCATCCATGTTTCGTCATTTTTCAGCGAGTTCTTGGAAAAATGTTGGAAAAATCAAAAACATAGGTTAAAAAAAAAAAACAAGCAGTCCAGCATATACTACCTCCCTTCTCTCATCTACATCACAGCACCTTCAATCTTCCCCCCAACACCTTCATAATCAATATCCCCTGAACCAACAATTGGCAGTTAAACAATCCTTTGCAAGAGGAAGCAAGAATGAAACCTGTCACCCAGTCGCAAAGCGGATCACAGACGCCCTGGGTACTTTGCTAGTGTTAGATCTGCGTCCAATGTCCACTATTAATACAGTTGGTTTAAGACATTTAATTGAGGTGTTCTGTCCCTGTTAGCAAATGTCATCACTATACCATTTTCCTAGAAAAGCAAATTCTCTCCTGTACCGGAAAGTTCATAAAAATGTAATTATTGGGCGACAAAATGGCATTCGACCCACTGTACACTTAACCACAGATATGTGGGCAAGCGGAACTGGACAAACTAAAGATTATATGACTGTGAAAGCCCACTGGGTTGGTCATTCGCCTTCCCTAGCATGGACAGCAGCAGCATGTACCCAGGTACGTCACATTTTTGAGAAGTAGGCTACTCTGTGTATCAGCGGCTTCAGTAACAGGCATACAGCTGACAAACTGTTCCAAAAACTAGGGATGTAATTGAAAGATGGCTAATCCTGCTTGGACTCTTCTGAGGATATGTAATTTCTGATTACGACCCCAATATTGGTCAAGCATTACAGCGGGGTTGAATTCCATCACATTTCCTGTGTTGCACACACTATCAACTTGGTGTTACAGAACTTTTTAAAAATGACATGCAGGAGATGCTGTTTGTGTCCAGAATCATTTAGGGTCAATTTCTGGTTTCTGCAACAGCATGTAGGAGAATGCAGCAGCTGCAAGAAGACTAGCATTTGAGGGGAATATACTTTAGTCCAGCGAAGTAGTTACCTGTGAAGAAAGTGCAGACACAGATAGCTTCAGTCAAGTGATTGCCTTAATAATACATTTTGAAAAGGTGCTACAGAAAATTATAGTGTGAAATAAAATAAAGTAAATGTGCTAACTATATTTTAATTGTAGATTATATACTTAATTTTCTTCGCAAGGATCCAAAACTTATCAACATCTCGTTTGGACATCTTCTCCTTCAGTTTTTCTGGCAACTGCTTGTTGTAAAAAAATTGCTTTCCCAAGACACCCAGTGGTGATGCAGATGAGTCCGCACAACATTTTGATATTTGCTCTGCTGTAAAAGAATTGCCCAAAAATCGTGACAACTCTGCCCTAAAATCAACTAGTAATTCCATTTGGAAGGCCATTATCGGCAATTACATCATACTACACAGACTTCTATGATGGTGGGATGAATTAGTATTGTTTGAGGAAGATTATCACTAAACTCTGCCACCTCTCCTGTTTCGGAGTGAGCTATGGTACAATAAAATGTATCTGCAGATTTAGACCAAGACTGTCAGCCCTATTATTTCTATTTCAGCAATTACAATTAGCAATGGAGCTCTTCTCTTTGGGTGTTACCTACATAACGCAGCACAATTTGCCTGCAAAATCTACAGACAAGCCTGCTTGTCTTCCTCTTCATCAATGACTCTTAGCAATTGAGCACTCGTCTTTGGGTGTATACTACACCCAAACCTTATTAGTGCAGATTAGGAAAAATACAGTTTAATCCCTGATAGGCCCTCCACCATCCTTTGCATGTTAATAGTAGGAATGGTTGGAGTTATGGTCAAGGTCACACCTTTTTTGGTAAAATATTCAAACCAGCCCAGATGTCAAACTGTTGTGGCCTGCCACCTGCGTCATCCCTGCTTGTGCTTGGAAAGTGCAATTTGGTGCCAGAACCTCACATGCCAGAACTGCTGCCACTGGTGCCACACTGCGTCCACTGGCACAGGACTTTTCACAATCAACCGCATCCTCATCAGCGTACTCGTCGGCTACCCAAATCTCCCCCTTAACCTCTTCTAAATCCAAAGTGTCATCCTCACTTGGTGTATCACCAGCTACACTGGGGCTGTTCAGGCACACATCATTAGAAATGCTGAAAGGGCCCTTCTTTATGGGTACACTATCAGAATGGTCACGATTACACATACCACTCGTGGATGGACTCTCCACAGGGATTGGTGGCATTTCTGATTCTGAGCATACATTTTGCTCTAATGCCTTACTGTTTTCTTGCAGCTCGGTTTTCACACGTAACAGTGCTTGTGCCCACCTTTGGACTCCAAATTACTTGGTCTTGCTTGGTCACGACTGACCTTACAAGAAGAAGGCTCAGTAACATTTTTAGATCTGGCAGTAATAGAGAAGTCGAAGGCCCCATTCTTTCTTTGCCAATGCGTGTGTAGAATGGCATGTTGGCAAATTTTTTTTTCTCGCCATTTAACTTTTCATTAGTTACAGCTCTTTTTCTCTTCACTGTGACAGGACACAGACAGGACACAGGAGCACCACTACTACAACCTTTCCTGATCTGAGCCCGAATGAGTTAGGGGTGTAGATTGCAGGTGCTGGGATGTAGATGAGAGAAGGGAGGTAGATGATGCTGGACTGCTTGTTCTTATTTTTTTTAACCTAAGTTTCTGATTTTCCCAACAGCTTTCCATGAACTCGCTGAAAAATGAAGCAACATGGATGAGGATCCCAGATGGGTATGGTCCCTACCTTTACTGAGTGTGGCTTTAAAAATGCTACAAATGGCTAGACAACTGTTGTCAGTATTTGTGTTAAAATAATTCCACACTTAAGAGGTGGATTTTTGGTCTTATGCCCAGGCATGACAATGGCCTTTTTCTTTATCACTGGCAAGAACTGCAGCAATTTTTCTTTGAAAGTGTATGAAAATCATATTGTGACCTATGAGGTGGTAAAAACTGAATGGAAATGACTGGAAATTAGTGTTAGTGAGGTTAATAATAATGTAGGTACAAAATAATACCTACATTAAGTTATTTTAGTGACGGGGGGCTGTGTGACAGAGGGCAGCAGAGGGGGACAGCGGGGCAGCAGAGGAGGACAGCGTGACAGTGGGGCAGCAGAGGGGGACAGCGTGACAGCAGAGGGGGACAGCGGGCAGCAGAGGGGGACAGCGGGCAGCAGAGGGGGACAGCGGGCAGCAGAGGGGGGCAGCGTGACAGAGGGCAGCAGAGGGGGGCAGCATGACAGAGGGCTGCAGAGGGGGCAGCGTGACAGAGGGCAGCAGAGGGGGCAGCGTGACAGAGAGCTGAAGAGGGGGCAGCGTGACACAGGGCAGCAGAGGGGGGCAGCGTGAGAGAGGGCTGCAGAGGGGGCAGTGTGACAGAGGGCTGCAGAGGGGGGCAGCGTGACAGGTGGCAGCGTGACACAGGGCTGCAAAGGGGGCAGCGTGACAGAGGGCAGCAGAGGGGGCAGCATGACACAGGGCAGCAGAGGGGGGCAGCGTGAGAGAGGGCTGCAGAGGGGGCAGCGTGCCTGGGGGCAGAGTGCCTGGATGCAGAGGGTGCATTTTTGCATAAAACTAAATAAGTATTTCTGTCCTGACCTAAATACTTATTACAATTTTTTGACCCAACTACTTCTAAAACAGGACTGCTCAGTAACTATTTTGGAGGGGTGCCTTGAAAAGATTTGGAGACTCTAAGGGTGCCGCGAACTGCAAAAGTTTGGGAACCACCAGGGGAGGGCTGGCAGACTTTAGCCCGGGGGGCAAGCACACAAGTAGCGGCCCATCCTTAAAGGGTACAATATATATTTTTGGTACAATATATATTTATCTATATAAAAAGAGGCTATTTTAGTGTTGCTTAATCTATATATATATTTTTATGCCCAGGCCCAGAGCTGGATTAAGGCTCTGGGGGGCCTGGGCACTTTAGACAGGGTAAACCCCTATGATGTAACATGGTTATCATTTTAAACAAATACACAGACAATACTGTGTGCACTACTGTTAGGTGCACACAGTTCTGCCTTCACGAGCAGTACACAGTGAAGCGGGACATACCTCCCAACTGTCCTAAGCGAAATAGTCACTCAAATTTGGGACTGTCCCACCAGATTCAGGACAATTGGCAGACTGTCCTGCTCTCTCCTACCTGTTCTTGTCACTGTCACCACTTGTGGCTGCTGGTTACTTTAATTCCGTTGCTGGTTGTCTGGATCCTTGGAATATTGGAGGCCCTATATGGTAAAAAAAAATAACAAAAAATGGGTACATATAATTTACAAAACTTCCCCAGCATTAAATCAATATATAACCCACATTTTATAATTAGATCCCCCTTTATGCCCACATGCTTTAGTCACACATGCCTCCCGCTTCTGCCCACATGCTTTAGTCACACCCCACCTCTGTCCAGCACCTTTAGCCAACATGTCCCCCTTTTGCCCCAGCACCTTTAGTCACACATGTCCCCCCTCTGCCCCAGCACCTTTAGTCACACATGCCCCCTCTCCCCCAGCACCTTTAGTTACACATGCCCCCCTCTGCCCCCAGCACCTTTAGTCACACATGCCCCCCTCTCCCCCAGCACCTTTAGTCACACATGCCCCAGTCTGCCCCCAGCACCTTTAGTCACACATGCCCCCCTCTGCCCCAGCACCTTTAGTCACACATGTCCACCTCTCCACCCCCTTCACACACACTAGCTCCCCCATCACAGTACCCCTTCCCCTTACCTTTGACTCCAGGCATAGACAGACATTCTGCAGTTCCAGCACAGAACTCCATCAGGCCCGCATACACTGTGTACCATGTGACCACGGAGGTCATATGACACAGTGATCTGAACCTGTACCAAGATGCGATGGAGACAGCCTTCGCAGTCTGTGCAGGGGCTGTCACATTGCAGAGTACTCACTGCAGGGACATCATTCATTCACAGAATATTGTACTACAAGCTGTAGTACAATATTCTGTGAATGAATGATGTGGCTGCTGTGAGTACTACGTGATGTGACAGCCCCTGCACAGGACTGCAAAGGCTGTCTCCATCGCATTACCACTGGACCACCAGGCGGTCCAAAATACTATTCTTCTGTCCGGCCCGGGTGCCACCTGCCTAAATAAAGAATAATAGAGAATCAAACTTTACTAGAACTAGAAAACTAACTTCTAAATACATATGATCAGGGGAGTACTGGCAAACTTTAGCCCAGGAGGCAAGACTTGACTCAGCAGCCTATTTTAAAAGAAAAAAAGCAGGTGGCACAGTTATCAAGCCCAAGAAAGCCCACTATGTGACCAGCCAAGGTGGCAGATGCCCCCCTGCTACCCATCCCAGCCAGCCCCTTTTGATTGGACAATTGTATCTCAAGTGATTGGAACTGGAAACTTATATAGAAAATAAATACTATGCAAACTTATTCATATATACCTAATGTAATAGATGCTTTACAAACTAATTCCCATAAGTACAAATTACCTAAATATATATTCCAGGGTTTCATTCAATCCATTGGGGGTGAAGAGTCCGCAGTTTAAAGATCCATTAAGACTTTCCATCAGCATTATATTGCTCCATAAAATGTCTAGTCACACTGTGAAAATTAAATTTATTAATAATGTTTCGTAAATGTTCCATTAATTTACCCCTTATCAATCTGGGCGTCCTACTCACATACTGTGGTCCCAGTGGCGGAACAACCAATGGTGCAGCGGGTGCAGTGCACCGGTTCCCATGGAAATAATGGAGCCCGCTGCATGGCAGACGCAGAGGATCAGGGGCCCTGCCTCCCTGCACTGGGGCCCACAGTTCACTAGTTCCGCCTCTGTGTAGTCCACAAGAGCATTGAAAAACATATATAATGTATGCCGTATCACAATTGAAGAATCCTGAGATGTTAAAACTTTATCCTGACACATAAGCAGTAACTTCCTTACATTTATTTTTCATGAGTCTGAGTCACTATGGAGAGCAAAGCAAAAAAGGAAATTACTTTGCACCAGGGCAAAACCATGTTGCATTGGAGGGGGAGGTAAATTTAAAATGTGGGGACAGCATTGTAGTTGGGGAAGAGCATGTCCTAGATAAACTTTCGCAATTTCATTGTAAAAAGAAAGGTACGAAATATTTGTGTTACATTAAAAAATATCCAGTATTAACTTGTTCAAAATAATAAACTAATTTGCACCCCTTGCTTTGTAACATGGTTTGTCCAGGATCAAATGTACTCCTTTTTTGCCTTGCTCTACTTAATGACTCAGGCCTCACGTGTCTACATGATGTACAGTACATTGCATTTACTATTTTCTTTCAGTTTTCCAAGGAAGCTAGATATCACCCCAATGTAGTTTTTTTTTCTTTTTTCTGTTGTCTCCTTTAAAAAACTGGGGGCCAGCAGAATCTTCAAATTTTCTGTTTTTAAAAATAAATAATGTCAAATGTAAAGTGGTCCCAGCTATGTAATCCAATGTTTTTTAAGTAGATAGTAATATGGCAGTCTGTATTTAAAAGACTACCAAATGAGCAGCTGCCATGGTTGACCTCAAATGGCCATGCTACTGCTTTTGCTTGCCTGTCCAGTCATTTGAGGTCAATCTCAATTTGTTTCCAATAATAAGGTCCTGTATGTAGATGGTGCTGCATTTGGAGGGGTTGTGAAATTTAAAAAAGCAAAGAACAAACCCATCGGCAGTCCCAGCACTACACATGATTACAATCTTTACCATATTGGAAGTTTTTAACATATTGGTAATTCTCATACTGAAAATGTTGTATTGTAATAATTTCTCAGATTCTACTGATTGTAATCAATATTAAAGCTGCTGTTTATTATGCAAATCAGGGGTTAAGTTGAGTTTGGATCTAATTTGGACCTGGCAATCAATTTAGTTAGGCAAGATGTGCAAATTTTAAGTTTATTAATAAAATAATGTATGCTTTGCATCTTACGCACAAATACTGGGGACATATTTGTGCACTTCAGTTAGCTAGCAACTCCAAAAAAAAAAAAGATGAAAGTGCAAATTATAAATACATAATACTTATACAAATATTGCACCCATGTTCCATTCTATCAGAATTCTAATGATTTCTTCCAAAAGCTGCACATTAAAAATAACATCAATTCAAAGTTGTGAGGTGATTTCACTACACATTGGTAATTGTCAAAACAGTGTTTTTCTTCTTATTACAGTAGACAGTGCTTTTCACTCCTCTGATAAATGCAATCTTAGAGCAACAGTTAGCATACAATTCGGCACATGTCTCTACAGATCACACATGGAGGATTTGTCTTGCTCAAAAGTACATTTCATTGTCTAGACTGGTCATGAGGAGTGCTCATGCATGCACCGAAATATGTGTGCCAAATAATTACTCTGTCATTAAGCATAATACAGTCAATCAGAGTGAGCTGCCTATAGAGGAGGAGAAGCAGATTTTAGCTAAGGACATCTTTCGTAATGATCTTGAACCTCTGGCTATGGAAGAAGGCCAGAGGATGAGGTTCGCGTTATTCAATAATACTTTAGTTGTACATACACCATAAAGTTACAAATATGGAAATGTAAATAAACTATGGATCTGATTAACAGTTTATAGCAAGTACGTATTCAGACTCAAATATTCAACCATTATATAGTATGTTTCATTGCAAGAGGTACATACATGCTGCCCACTTAATGCATGTCGTATACAAATACGTACACACGTTTGCTGTTTGCGTCTCTACAGCACAACATGTGTTTAAAAGTCATATCTATTTGAGGTCTTAAAATGTACATCATACAATAGTGGTGTGTATGGCTAGATAAAATATAGGAAAGCAGACATTTGTTACTTTTAATACATGTTTTTTTCTAAAAGAAGCAAACAAAAAAGTAGCTTTACTGGTCTCTACTTTTTATTGTTTTGTTTGCCACATGGCTCTTCCATTTCAGAGTGCAACTGGCTACAGGTGAAACTAGCTTGGATAGCTGTTGTAGCATAAGTATGTGGTGTCACCTCTGCCAGATGCATTTGTGCATGCGTCATGGATTTTTACACTTAGTTACAAATCTTATATTAAGCATTGTATTGATACATTCTGTTTTTCTCCATCTTTTTGACATTCAGGACCTCATTTAGAGTCGGACACAATGTCCGTTTTAGGCGCATCGACCAAAAAAACACTGTCAAGCATGCGCAGCAAGCACCATATCCGCCTGCATCTTGGACGCAATTAACACTTGCGACAGCTTGGGGCTTACTACAACAGAAACGCGGAATTGTGAAGGTGTGACCCCGTATGTAAATCCTAGATGCAGTAAGGCGCAGACGCAACACACCTCAAAAAAAAACTAAACTGTGCGGCAGGAATTAGGTGGCGCAAGTAGTTAGCTACCTGCAGGAACTGCTCGTAGCTCGGTAGGGTATTACGAGTGGGATGCAACTGGGGTTGCATGCTACTCATAATACCCTACCAAGCTGTGGCACACTCCTCCATGTCTTAGACGCACATTGCGTCCGACTCTAAATGAGGTCCTCATTGTTTTTAATACTGCCAGCATTTCCAGGAAGATGGTATTTTGTAGAGATGCTCACTCACCCCCGTGTTTTGGTTTTGGATCTGGATTACCTTTGTCTTTTGCTTTTGGTTTTGCAAAACCGCCCTTGCGTGTTTTGGTTTTGGTTTTGTTTGGTTTTGTTTTGCAATTTGTTAAAAAAATTACATTTATTTAGACTAAAATAACATAATTTAGGTATTATTTTGTACCTACATTATTATTAACCTTACTAACACTAATTTCCAGTTATTTTTTATTCAATTTTGACCACCTCCTATGTCACAATATGATTTTCATACACTTGAAAAGAAAAATTGCTGCAGTTCTTGCCAGTGATAACAAAAAGGCTATTGTCATGCCTGGGCATAAGACCAAAAATCCACCTCTTAAGTGTGGAATTATTTTAACACAAATCCTGGCAAGAGTTGTCTATCCATTTGTAGCATTTTTAAAGCCACGCTCAGTAGAGGTAGGGACCTTAACCATCTGGGATCCTCATCCATGTTTCGTCATTTTTCAGCGAGTTCTTGGAAAACTGTTGGGAAAATCAGAAGCTTAGGTTAAAAAAAATAACAACAAGCATTCCAGCATAATCTACCTCCCTTCTCTCATCTACATCCCAGCACCTTCAATCTTCCCCCCAAACACCTTCATAATCAATATCCCCTGAACCAACAATTGCCAGTTAAACAATCCTTTGCAAGAGGAAGCAAGAATGAAACCTGTCACCCAGTCGCAAAGCGGATCACAGACGCCCTGGGTACTATGCTAGTATTAGATCTGCGTCCAATGTCCACTATTAATACAGTTGGTTTAAGACATTTAATTGAGGTGTTTTGTCCCTGTTAGCAAATATCATCGCTATACCATTTTCCTAAAAAAGCAAATTATTTCCTGTACCGGAAAGTTCATAAAAAAATAATTATTGGGCGACAAAATGGCATTCGACCCACTGTACACTTAACCACAGATATGTGGACAAGTGGAACTGAGCAAACTAAAGATTATATGACTGTGAAAGCCCACTGGGTTGGTTATTCGCCTTCCCCAGCATGGACAGCAGCAGCATGTACCCAGGTACGTCACATTTTTGAAAAGTAGGCAACTCTGTGTATCAGCGGCTTCACTAAGAGGCATACAGCTGACAATCTGTTCCAAAAACTAAGGGATGTAATTGAAAGATGGTTAATCCTGCTTGGACTCTCCTGAGGATATGTCAATTCTGATTACGACCCCAATATTGGTCAAGCATTACAGCGGGGTTGAATTCCATCACATTTTCTGTTTAGCACACACTATCAACTTGGTGTTACAGAACTTTTTAAAAATGACATGCAGGAGATGCTGTTTGTGTCCAGAATCATTTAGGGTCAATTTCTGGTTTCTGCAACAGCATGTAGGAGAATGCAGCAGCTGCAAGAAGACTAGCATTTGAGGGGAATATACTTTAGTCCAGCGAAGTAGTTACCTGTGAAGAAAGTGCAGACACAGATAGCTTCAGTCAAGTGATTGCCTTAATAATACATTTTGAAAAGGTGCTACAGAAAATTATAGTGTGAAATAAAATAAAGTAAATGTGCTAACTATATTTTAATTGTAGATTATATACTTAATTTTCTTCGCAAGGATCCAAAACTTATCAACATCTCGTTTGGACATCTTCTCCTTCAGTTTTTCTGGCAACTGCTTGTTGTAAAAAAATTGCTTTCCCAAGACACCCAGTGGTGATGCAGATGAGTCCGCACAACATTTTGATATTTGCTCTGCTGTAAAAGAATTGCCCAAAAATCGTGACAACTCTGCCCTAAAATCAACTAGTAATTCCATTTGGAAGGCCATTATCGGCAATTACATCATACTACACAGACTTCTATGATGGTGGGATGAATTAGTATTGTTTGAGGAAGATTATCACTAAACTCTGCCACCTCTCCTGTTTCGGAGTGAGCTATGGTACAATAAAATGTATCTGCAGATTTAGACCAAGACTGTCAGCCCTATTATTTCTATTTCAGCAATTACAATTAGCAATGGAGCAATGTTGCTCTTCTCTTTGGGTGTTACCTATATAACGCAGTAGAATTTGCCTGCAAATTCTACAGACAAGCCTGCTTGTCTTCCTCTTCATCAATGACTCTTAGCAATTGAGCACTCGTCTTTGGGTGTATATTACACTCAAACATTATTAGTGCAAATTAGGAAAAATACAGTTTAATCCCTGATAGGCCCTCCAGCATCCTTTGCATGTTAATATTAGGATTTTTTGGAGTTATGGTCAAGGTTACACATTTTTTTGACAAATCATTCAAACCAGTCCAGATGTCAAACTGTTGTTGTCTGCCACATGTGTCATCCCAGCTTGTGTTTGGAAAGTGCAAATTGGTGCCAGTACCTCACGTGCTAGAACTGCTACCACTGGTGCCACACTGCTGCCTCTGGTGCAGGACTTACACAATCAACCGCATCATCATCAGCGCCCTCGTCGGATACCTAAATCTCCCCCACAGCCTCTTCTAAAGACAAAGTGTCATCATCACTTGGTGTATCACCGGCTACACTCGGGCTGTTCAGGCACACATCAGCAGAACTGCTGAAAGGGCCCCTCTTTATGGGTACACTAACAGAATGCTCATGATTAGACATCCAACTGTTGGATGGACTCTCCACAGGGATTGGTGTCATTTCTGATTCTGAGCAAACATTATCCTCTAATGCCTTACTGTTATCTTGCAGCTCGGTATTGACGCAAAACAGTAGTTGTGCACCACTTGTAGGCTCAGTAACATTTTTGGATCTGCCACTAATAGAGAAAGACGAAGGCCTCATTCTCTCTTTGCCACTGTGTATGTAGAATGGCATGTTGGCAATTTTTTTTTTTTAGCAGCACTTAACTTTTCCTCAGTTACACCTCTTTTTCGCTTCAACACGGTAAATGTTTTTTTAGTGTGTGTTTTTTTTACTGATTTCAAAAGACTGTGTAGTTTGACATCGCCTTTCCCAGATGACGTACTGGAAACACTACCATCAGGACTGGTGACAGAACCTGGTTGCTGATTCTGGTCATATGTGGACTGCTTTGAATCCATTATGAGCCCAAAGCACTTGTAGTGCTACAAATTGTTTTAGATACTGCTGACAAATATGACTTTTGACAGCCAGAAATATTAATGCAAAAGAATGGGGGACACCCCAAAAGCACTTGGGAGTGCTAAATATTATTTTTTTAGACTGCTGACAAACAAGGCTTTTGACAGCCAGAAATATTAATGCAAAAGAATGGGGGACACCCCAAAGCCCTTTTAGTGTCAAATATTTTAAAAAAAGAATCCTCTATCCTCCTCTCTTCTCTATCAATTGTTATCAGAATTGTTATCACAATTGTTATCACAATTGGATGAAGAATAAGGTATATTCTCTGTCCCTGCTCTAATCAGCCTGTGACTACACCCTGCTCTGTCCCTCTGTCAAATGGAGATGGATTGCTGTGGAGGCGGGTATTTATGGATTTCAATTATCGTGAGAACCGAGCCCCGAAATCCGATGACGTCACAATGACGTTCGGCCTTGATTTGGAATCTGAGTGGGTGGGAGAGTATCGAGCCTGCTCGGCTCGGTACTCGGATAGGCAAAGTTCGGGAGGGTTCGGTTCTCGGGGAACCGAGCCCGCCCATCTCTAGTATTTTGCTCCAGCTTGAGTATCATGGTGTCTTTCTACATTTCAGTAATTATCTTCACAGTTGATAGGAATCAGGTGGGAGTTCAGGAGACTTCTCATATTGTGTGGATGATAAGTTCTTCTGCTTTGCCTCTTCCTTGTTCCTAATCTGTGGAAATGATACACAATGAGACTGTAAAAAACTCACTGTTTACAGCAGTTTTACACTTACTACAAAGCTTTTTTCCATATTTTTAAGTTAAGCTAAGAAGTATATTTTAATATAGTGATTGTTGCCAACATTGTTCACTTCTAACAGATTCTAGCACAGTACACAATTCTATAATTTTGCATGTTTTAGATGGAAGGTAAGGACAACAGAGAACATGAATTCGTCTGAAGTAACATAAATGCAAAGGTTAAATTTTGCAGAAAAAGAATTGAGTTTAGCAAGAATTAACTTAGCATATAGGGTTATGAGTTATTAGTCAATGGGTATAGGGAGTAAGTTAGGGGCCACGCTAGGGAAGCATTATAAGGCCTGTAAGTGTCAGTTGACTTTCTCTTGCCTTCTGGAACATTCTGGTGTATATAGCCTGACTAGACCTGTTGGTAAGTATATTGGATTGTGAATTGTAGGGCCTTTTCCATTTGTTTTTTCCCATTTATTTTTTGTGCTGCCAAATTATGTTCTCCCTATGAAAAATGGAAAATTTAGCCCCTCCCCAGTCCTATTTGCATAATGTTGCAACCTAAAACACTCCGGGTGCCCCTACACTGCCTTTTGAGGCTTCCCGGAGTCTCTCACCAGTTGGCACACAGCACGTCCACTCTCTGAAAGCGCTGCAATCTGAGTCTTCACTCCCTCTTGCTTGCCCCACTGTTGCCAAGTGTAATTGGAGTTCCATCCGTGCAGCAGACTCAATGTGCAAATCTGCACATGCACTGGCTCACATCCGTGAGCATGGGGCGCATGTACAGACCGTGAATTCAGCATCTTGAACCAACACTTGCAACAGGAATGTTATAAATCCTTGTTGCCTTTCTGAAGTCCCCAAAATAGCAATATAGGTTTTAGTGTTCAGAAAGTGCATCAAATAGCTATAACAGAGGTGAGACATCCCCCTACTTTAATGACAAGACTGTAATTTTAATTGAAGTCTGTGCAGGCATTTTGCCATCTCCTGCTGGGAGACAGCCAGCTACTGGCAGAACTGTCACTGTGTTGCAGGGCAGCACAGAAGTTATTCCCCCTAGCGCCATATTTTACAGCCTTTAGCAATTAGTGGCACCTCTCCTCCTGTGCTGGCATCATCCTGAATTTGCTTGAGTCAGCCACATTTGTCGATGCCCAGCACACCCGTAATTCACCTACTGCTGTGATGCCCGCCTCTGCCACTGCGAATCCCTCTGTACATCCCTCCATGCTGGACACCTGTCCTGACCCTAATGATATGGCTAGGGGTGGGTCTGGTTCTGCGCCTTCCCCAGCGCCGGTTCCTGGACACTCCCTGCAAATATATCCCATCCCTCGCATGTTGGATTCCTCTGGTTTTCTTGTCCTGACTCTGGAGGTCCCCCTTCTCCTGATTTTGAACACCACACTTTATATCGGCTGGATTTTGGATCTGGAATGTTCCCACTTTGCCCGGGTTATGTTCCTTTGCCATTTAACTCTACTTTCCAACCCTTTGTTTTTTCCCCCTTTCACTATCAGTTTTCCATCCTATGCACCTATTTCAACAGTTCTACATTTGCTACCACTCAATATCCAGTGTCTGGCACTGTACAAAATCCATTAGTAGCAATTGTGTCAAGATATGGCCTTACTGCAGCTTGCCCCTTCCTTGTCCACAGTGTCCTCTTTTGTTTCAATAAGATTGAATTTGTTGCAGGATCCTGGCTTGAAACCTCCTGGATCCCAGGTTGCTAGCACTGTGCCGTTGGATCCTGGTGGAGCTGGTATATGGATGGGTTATGTGTCCAGCCATTCGGCTATGCCAGCTTTTCATGGGGCAGATGGTTCCGTGATACCTTCTGATGAATAGCAATCAGGACAGAATGTGTTGTCAGTGTCTGCTTTGTCAGAATCAAATGCTCTAGCAGTTACTTCTACACAGCCCTTGGTGGCTTGGAATGCTGCTCTTATAGCAAGGAGCGGTGTTTCTCTTTCCTCTGTGACAGGCTCTACAGGACGTAAATCAGTTTGACTCTGCAGTCATCATTTGGCTGGTGTAGGGACAGTGAGTTAAGCTAGGCAGGGTACATTGTCCCAAGCTGTTCACGAGGAGCAAAGGGAGCTGTTTACATCTGGTAAGAATGCTGTTGATGTTGGTTTTCAACATGATAGCCTAGGGTTGGGCTCTTCATCAGAGAGTGATGGTTTGGTTGAATCCAGGAACAAAAATGAGAGGCTGATGCATCTTCTTGAGAAGAAGCTTGGTGGTTCCCGCCATGGTGCCAGGGTTTCACGGGAAGGCCTGCTGGATAATGCACAAGAAAATGTAGTGCATGGTGCAAATACAGCAGTTCTTAGGGACATTAGATGTAAAGTACGTGATAGAATACATGCTGGCTGATTCGTGGACAAGTTTCCCATTGCTAGCAACACTAAAGCTGCAATGTCTGCAGTTAGAGCATGTTCAGGCATTGGAGAAGATGCTAATTGGTTGGAAGGCATGCTAGCATTCTCTGCTTGTTATTTGGAACAAGGCCTGAGGAGCATATGAATGTGATGAAGTACATCTATTTAATACAAGGGATGTACATTCGCTCTAAAGATGTTATGTGGAGATGCAATGATGAGGCCTTTCGCAAAAATAAAGATGGTTTGTGAGTGATGGACATGGGTTGTAAGGATGTAGAAGTTTGGTTGGACGTGATGCAGCCTCAGGCTGGTATACATGATGGGGTTGCAGTAAGGCATTAACAAAGTCATGTTAGACAGGATTCATCCTTTCATATTTTGTCTATCAAGTCGATGTCGGTGTTATCAGTTCCGGTAATTACTACCCAACCCAGACTGCACTAGCTTCCCAGGCCCTACTCACAATGAGTGCCCCAATAAAGGGGCTCTTGCTTGCTAAAGCCTTTTCATCTGTGATTTTGTCAAAACTGCACAAATGTTTGAGGTGGTATCCCAATAGTCATATGGCGCAGTTTTTATAGTATGTTTTTTTAAATAGCTTTAAGTAGCCTGTTAGTGGGCATGTTCAAGTTGGTTCTCCTAGGAATTTAAAGTTGACCAAGGAGATGCCACTGGTTGTTCAGGAGAAAGTTTCCAAGAAAGCGAGCTTAGGTAGGATGTGTGGCCTCTTTTCATCACCTCCTTTACTGGGTTTGGCTTTTTCACCAATGGGGTTAGTACTCAAAAAAGAACATACAACATTTGTCACATCCTCCTGGTATGTTTGTGAATGACACGATTGTGGATGAAGATTACAGACTGGTGTAGCAATCAGCTAAGAGAAGAAGAATTTTTGTCAAGGAAGTACCTGAGCATGAAAGTACTGAAGACTCTATGATGGATTTGGAGGATGTGTTCCATTGAAGTCCATCAACTGAAGAAGTCTGTACATCGGAAGCTGAAGCCCACACACCAACAATAGATGCAGAGGAAACCACTTAATCTGAATGTGTGCAAGCCACAGTTAAGTTTCCGAACACCGTGCAAACTGATGAGGTGTTCCCAGCCACTATTGAGGTCATGGACACTACTTGCCGCCTGTCTACTACTTGTCCTACCTGTCTACTAAAAACAAAGCCAGTGTCCTCATCGCTCAAGCGAACTCCAACCTGCCTATAGAAGAACAGGCACAGGAATCTAATTTGCGTGTGCTCCATCCACCAGCCACCTAAAAGGCACATGAACCGGGACAACCTATCTTCCATATCACAACTGCTCCCGCCCTTCAGGAAAAAAACACCAGACCCTCCTGGGCATTACATCAGACCAGCATAAGAGCAGGGGAGGCCAGGAGGCATGGACCCAGGCTAGGTCAATTTGCATCAATAACATCAGGTACATGACTTTACAGTGGCCCAAATCATTCTCCCACATGTATCACTAAGATATGAGGGGGGAGTGTGCTGCGGGGGGAGGGGCATTGTCAAGCAGGGTTGGACATTTTCAAGCATGGGCGTGGTGTGCTGCGGGGGGATATTGTCATATTGTCAAGTGGGGGGGGACATGGTCAAGTGGGGGGGCGAGTGTGCTGCAGGGGGAGCAGTGTGATGGATCATTCTCAAAAGTTCTATGATCCCATATTTACCACTTCAATACTTCCCCTCTAGAAATCCTGTGTTTGCCCCTGGACAGCAGTGAGGTCTGGACAGCCTTCTACATGAAACATCACTGCAGCCAGACCGCTGGAGGAGGTAAGGCCTATCTTTTTTTTGTACAAAAGTGAAGTGTGTGAGGGTCTGGGAAGTGGGTATTTCGTGGTGTGTCGTGGCGGGGGTAGTTTGAAATTTTGCCTAGAGTGCCGAGAAACCTTGCACCTGCCCTGCATGAACCCTAATTTAGAAATTGAGAGATTGTGTGGACAATGAAATGTTGGGATATAAATTTCAAGATCCGTTTTCTTGGCCTTACATAACAGATAAAGTGAGGTGCTGTTTGCATCAATAACATCAGGTCCATGGATTTACAGCAGCCCAAATCATTCCCCCTAATGTATCACCAAGATATGAGGCATCCCATGACTAGCTATGTCAGCCTCTAGAAGCACCCTAAACCTGGGCAATTGTCACGGCTCTGAGGATGTTTTGCAGATTCCTTGCCTTTACTATAGAGGATGGTGGAGGCAGAACACAATAATATTCTCAGGATAAGTTCACGGCTTACAAGCATCAATAATAACACAGGAGAAAGTAGTAGTGCTGCAACGTATTATATTGAATGTTGGTACAACAGGAATGGAAGGAATTAGATATACCGTATTTCCCCATGTATATGACGCTCCACTGTATAAGACACACCTATATAAATGTGAAAAAAATTGAGGATAAACATTATCCTCAATTTTTTCACAGAGTAATTGTGCAGCATATACAGAGGAGAGATAACGCTATAGTCAATTCTGCCTTACCCTGTCAGATGATTCTTCTGTCCGGTAAAGTCTTTTTTCTTCTGTCCGTCTGATCCTTAAGCAGCTTTCCAGCATCAGGATCAGACGGACAGAAGAAAGAAGACTTTACCGGACAAAGGAATCATCTGACAGGGTAAGTGCTATTAGCCCTGTATAAGACGCACCCAGTTTTTAGACCCAAATTTTTGGGGAAAAAGGTGCGTCTTATACATGGGGAAATACGGTATATATTGGCAAAGATGAATACACGGCAATTCGTTGTAATGCAGACATTAATCACATATGCTACTTCATAGTCGGTAACCCTTGGCAACAGCATGAGATGAGATGATATACAGTTCAACGCAGTGATGATAAACAAGAACACTAGGATCCAATAGAGAACCACACAGCAGATGAATGTGAATCACTGGTACAGCTTACAGTCCAAACAGAGTAGTGTATAGAACTTAGCTGATCCGAGTGTAGAGATGACTCAACATAGCAGGTGGTACTGGAAACACTGTGATTCTTATTAAGTAGAACAGCAAGGGTTAAACATCACACAAGGACTTGGATGAACACTGACACGTGCAGTAGAATGTTGCCTAGAAGTAGCAGAGACGTGAGTAGTATCTGAACCATGCGTGGAACTACTGGTAGCAGGATTCGTTGTAACTGCAATGGTAAGTTCGCTGTAGTATGAAGCAAATGAACAGAGACACGTAACTTGAGCCCAAGTACTATCCACTGGCACAACAAGTAGTTCACAATAACAGTCCAGTAAACAGGTAACAGCAGAGTAAGGATAACCCCTGTCAGACGTGAAACTACAGGGGACAGGTAACTTGATAGAAGCTTTAACAATGAGATGCAGCAATCTTAGCCAGCCAGCAGTAAAGTTGAACCAATAGATAAGTGTTAGGAACTCCCAAGCCAGTACAATGAAACTCGGGGTCTACTCCGAAGGCCCGGTGTTCGCTGGAGCCCCTAGTGGTGGGGACAAACTTGGCCGCGGGCCGACAGAGGGTCGAGTAACGTATACTGACTTAAGGAGAACCCAGGAGTGGAGTGATTGGCGGACAGTAGCGGCCAGGAAAATAAAGGTCACAAGCACAGGTTCGAAATCCAGGGGCAAGCGAAAGGTCAGGAACACTAGCGGAGGAGTAGAATCCGGTTTCCAGGCAAATGGTCAGGGTCAGAAGCGTAGGTTCAGTGGTCCAAAAACAGGCAAAGGTCATACACGGGAAGTCAAACAAAGGTAATAATCACCAAGCACAGGGAGAACAAGCAGGCAGCAGAACTGAGAACAGGACGCTATAACCGGCAGTGAGGCTCAGTCCTCACTGCCCTAAATACCACTGCTAGCCAATCAGAGCCTAGCTCTGAAACAAGTCACAGCCCCTGCCTGATTAATTCTTACAGGTTGTGCTAGACTGCGCATGTGCCCAGATGTTTATTGCGCCCAGAGTGCCTGGGCAAAGTTCTCGGCGTCCGGCCTTTGCCCTGGCAACGGTCAGGCCGGATTTCCGGAAGTGACGTCATGGTCAGCCGGGACGTCGGAAGAAAGAGGAACTGAGTCGCGGCGGTGCCCGCGGCCGCCGCGGCTCGTGACAATAAGGCACAGGTTTAGCAACAACTCACAATACTTGTTCAGCGTGCAGATGAATAGCGGAGAGGAGTTTCAGCTTGCAGGTGAACAGTGTTGATTAGTTTGCAGCTTGTAGATGAAAAATGGTAAGGAGTTACAACTTGCAGGTGAACAGCGGTTAGGAGTTTGCAGCTTGCAGATGAACAGCAGTAAGGAGTTTGCAGGTTGCAGGTGAACAGCAGTGAGGAGTTTGCAGCTTGCAGGTGAACAGCGGTAAGGAGTTCAGTCCAGCGAGCAGGTAACGGACACATGGAAGGAGAGGTATACAGCCAGATCCAAATGCAACCAGAGTAACACGAAGAACAGGCAATGAGCCCATAACCTTGGGAGGTTAATATAGTGCTCCAGGACCAATGAGGTTCAGGAGGAAGTCCAGATCACAGTAGCCAGGAACACCTGTGAAAGTAATGTCTCTGAGGCAGAAGCAAGCAGAATCATGGTTCTTAAAGGGAAAGCCACAGCGCCGGCACCTAACTATGGGACCGGCGTGTGACAGCCATCGTAAACCCCTTTAAACTCTCACATAGACCACTACTGACCCCAGAAACTGAAATGTGTCCCCAGCTGCCCTATGCAACACAGTCCATTGGATATCAAAGTGCAGCATCACCCAAATCTGCAGTGGGGTTTGGTGGTCTGGAAGACAGGAAAGAAACCCTGATGTTAGCATACATAAGCAGTGGCAAATTAAAAACAGGCAGAGTTGGGAAAAGGAAATGCAAAAAGAAAGAAAGACTAAAGAGACTAGTGGAGAACCTCACACACCCAGCAGCGCCAACAGCTTACTATACCAGAGGTGTACACGCTCATGAGGCAAAAGAGGAAACAAAAGGGGGAGCATAAGACACAAGCAAAGGTAAAACCATAAAACTTTGTGGTGTCAAGTACCAATCAGGCCCGCATTTTAGAGGTAAAAATGGACAAATCCCTTCGCGCCCTGCCCCCAAAGGCAATAAGCAGCTGTAACCCTGTGTCATCAAAGCAGCGAAAGTAAGGCAAGGTCAGCGGTCAAGTTGGAAGTGAAAGTCGCACATAACGCTTGTAATCAATAGTGTTCCATCTTCCTAGCGCCTTAACATACTGCACAGAAGCAACACCAACCGCTGCGGATGTGGCACCCCAGTTCTGGAAGGATTGGATGCCGATTTGAACAGCTATCCAAGTCTAGTGCAACCCATGTCTGCTTGAAAAACCAACAGAAACGGTTACCTGGTGAAGGGAGAATCATCACTACCCCCCCCCCCCCTCCCCCGCTACGGGACCCCGGCCAAAGGCCAGAAAATTCACCGGCAATTGCAACTGGTCATACAGAGAAACCAACCCTGGGCGCTAACGTAATCCAGCGTCCCCTACCCAGCTGTTCTGATTTGCACCTCCTCACTGTACAACTGACCAGGGTCTGTGCAAGCACCACGTGCAATCACTTTGCCCACCTGAAACCCACAGTACAATATCACAAAGGCAGAGTGAGCCAAGGAACTCATGCGCATTGTTCACCATCACGTGGAAATCCCTGGCATAAGGAGTAACCCCTAACAAGCTTTCCATGCTAAATCGGAACCATAAGGGACCACAGTGTAAATATTGTGCACCAATTAATATAAATGAAGTGTGAAGAGCAAAAACATAAGGGACTGCAGCACCACAGGAGACTGTATTGCAAATATTGTCTATCAGATTAATCAAATGCACAGGCTATAGTGCAATTCCAATTACTTCAAACAAAGCCTGCTCTCAGAAGATTAATGCCTGCGCCCAAGCTGGAAATGTGAGGACAGAACTACTGGGCTACTTTTACAACGTGCCCCTGCAGACCCAATGATTACCCCAATAAGAGTGATCAGTGGTTAACTAAATAACCTGTCCCCACAGACGCAGATAAATCAGCATATATAGACTTTGTGTAATATAAATCTGAGTGATGTTGCCCTTGCCTTCGCAGCTAAAACCGGTTTGTTCCACGTGTTAGTAGGGTAATCAGCCAGCACAGTCCTACTCACAAATAAAATTAATATGCTATAGTGTCCTTGACACGTCCTGAGAATATTCGGCCAGTGCAGCTAAATAAAAACTTAGATCAGACAGATAGCACCGTGCCACCTTAGATATATCGGATGGTACTATCCTTACTAAAGGATAACCTGGTACCCCAAAGACCATAACACACCTAGCAAATATAATAAATACACTGAGAATTACTGTTAGGGAAAGTATCACAAAGATCATCTGCCTCCTTTATCAACATAGATGACACAAACTGGTCATGTCTTTTCCCAGTTCATTGGGGTATTGCTCCAGAAATTGGCCCTCAGTGTGTAATATTGTTTCATTGGTCACTCTCTTAAACAGAACCTCCTGGGAATAACCTAGTTCAAGTGTAGATCTGAATACCCAACATATGGATACCTGATCGCCCGCAAATTATTCCTCAAAATAAAAATGTCCCAGTTTGGCACAAGAAACACGTATGGCCTCTGTCTGTAGAGTTTTCCCAAATAGTGTAATACCTATGCATATGCAAGAACAATCCCACATACACCTAATCAGTGAACCAGGAGAAAGCCTGGATAAGGTAAATTGATATATGGTAATGAGAACAGTAGATGTCCAATAAACTCTATTATATACACCTCTCTTACATTTGTGCGCTACGGAGAGACTGCTCCTTTACCTATTTACATAAGGGCTGGAACTACCCTTATTCTTTTCCCCTAAAGCAGCCTTTTTTCCTCCACAAACATCGGGGAGCGCTCACCAAACCCCGCCACCTATACTACAGAAATTTCGACCAACTTTTTATGCCGAGCGATTTTACATGCGACTGATGGTCTGATCGCTTGGTCCGTGGACTGCATACACACTAGCCTTGTTTGGGACGATAAAGGGAAGAGTGGACGTCCCTTTAGCGACTTTTTACAGCCATGTTGTCGTGAACAATGATTTAAATTTCGTACACACTGCAGCGACATTTGCGGGAAATGTAACGAGATACCAAAGACATTAGCATAAAGGGGCAGACCTTTCACTATAGTTAACTCCCAAAACAACATAAAAACAGAGGGCTACACTGTCTCTTCATTCATTCCTATTTGTAAACCTACAATGGCTACAGAAGTACAAGAACAAGCAACTGCACTTCTCCTGCTTGCTGTGGCAATAAGACTGCTGGTACGAAACCAAAGAGAAAGAAGGAGAAAGAGTAGATCTTGTTGGAGTAAAGATTGGTTCAAGAGGAGAGACACGTTCTGTCATATGCCCCTGCTACAGGAGATACGGGACAACAACCCAGATGATTTCAAGAATTTTCTTCGTATGAATGATTCAACTTTTCATAAACTGCTCCAACTAGTAACCCCTCTCATCCAGAGGGAGAACACCCATTTAAGGAGACCCATACCGCCAGAGCAAAGACTGGTGGCAACACTAAGATTTTTGGCAACAGGGAGAACACTTTCAGATCTTAAATACAGTACGGCTATTTCAACTCAAGCTCTTGGCATGATACTACCTGACACCTGTGATGCTATCATCGAAGTTCTCAGTGACCAGTATATGAAGGTTGGTGATAAGCAATAGTATTTATTGTAAAAATAGTGGTTTATTAGCATACATACTAACAAATATAACATTGTAAAAATACATTTAACTTGGAATGTGCAATTCATACATAGTTTGGACCAGAGCAGTAGATTATAATTGTTGGTAGTGCAAAATTTCGCTTGTGTCCATACCAGATGTGTCCCCTGCGTAATGTGGCATCCTTACTGATGCTAATGGCGTTGATGTCATACAAGGTTGAGACATGCCGCTTTGTCCACCCATGGTACCATGCTGCAACTGTGCTGTCTGAAATGTGTATGCTTGTTTGTGTCTATGGTTAGTTGTGGAAATAAATGTGTCCGGCCACAAATCTTCAGCGGTAGCCCTACACATGAGGTCGCACAGCAGCCGCTCTATTTCAGCTTGTATGCGCTTGCTACTGCTTCTCATTTTGCTAGCTATTGTTGCTCCGAGGAAATCAAATGTGTCCTGTTCCTTTCTTTTTGTTATCAGAGTGTTAGCACAATCAATCATCTTTTCTGCTAGTGCATCAGTTTCTTGTATTTAATTTATTCTGCGTCTCTTTCGCTTCTGATTGTTTTTTGCTGGTGTATCAGCTTGGGTCACATCTTGCCTGTCAGCAGTTAGCTGGCTTTCACGTGGAGTGCTATTAATTGTTGTAGCATCCTGGGCTTAAACTTCCAGCAAGAACCCGTGAGACAATAGTGCAGGCTGAAAAAGATCAAATGAATGAGGGAATGCAATTGCATGCATGTTCAAATGTAAACTATTTACACATCTTTATGTTTCAGTTTTCATCGACAGAGGAAGACTGGAAAGTGATAGCGGATGACTTTGAGAGACTATGGAATTTCCCAAATTGCGGTGGTGCCATTGATGGCAAACATGTCCGAATCATAGCTTTGCCAGTGGACAACCAGTTGATAGCTGGAAGGGCATGCTGGGACTTGTAGTTTCACAACACCTGGAGGGCCGCAGGTTGGACAGGCCTGCCATAAACCTTCCATTGCGGAGTAGCACAAAATATGGGCTAAACTTTGTGTTTGTGGCAGATGACGCCTTTGCATTGCACAACAATGTTTTAAAACCATACCCTCAAAGAAATCTGACCATTGAAAGGCGTATATTTAAATACAGACTGTCACGTGCTCAGCGTGTACTTGAAAATGCCTTTGGGATTCTAAGGAACAGGTTCTGAGTTTTTCATTCTACAATTAACCTGCGTTTGGACAAAGTCGACAAAGTAGTGATGGCCTGTTGTGTTCTGCATAACTTTCTGCGGCGTAAAAGCAACAGTGAACGTACCACTCAGGTCAATGTGGAAAGTAATGCTGAGGACATGGAGGTAGTGGGCTTGACACCATTAAAGTGTGGACACTCTAAAAATAGTAGTTCATTGGCAAAATTAAATCGTGAAGCGTACCTTACGTATTTCAACGGTGATGGTGTTGTACCATGGCAGAATGATTGCTTATGACTGTTTATATACATGTTATGCATTGTTATTGTGTTGTTGATTGTTTGAACATGAATAAATCTGTTACATGGCAACATCATAATGTACTGTACTCAGAGCCGTAGCTTAGAATTCTAGCGCCAGGGGCGAGAAAGACAAATGCCGCCCCCCTAGCCCTCAATTTTAACCAAATTAACCTAAAATATTCCTAAATTGCGCCCCCCTTCAGCGTTGCACCCTGGGCGGTCGCCCCTGTCGCACAGCCCTAGTTACGGCCCTGACTGTACTTACTGTGCCGCTTGCAGGTATATCATATGCTTGCTCCACCTCTGTAGATGAACTGCTGTCTGTGGGCAGGCTGCTAGTGGACGTACGTGGTGTTTCTTGGTCCATCACAAAGTGTAACATATCAAAGTACCAGAGCTTTGGCACATACACGTCTTCAGCTGCAGCTCCAGATTTTTTGGCTGCTTCAACTTTATTTAATTCTTTTTTATACAAAGTCCTAAGGTTCTGGATCTTGCTTTTTGCCCATTCAACAGTTGCTCCAGGGTGATATGGCAGACATGCTTTTACAAGCTCTTGCATCGCCATGTTTCGCATCATTCAGTTAGAATGCTCTTTGGATTTGGCTTTCCACAAAAATGGGTGAGCCCTGTAGGTCTCAATAAAATCCTTCATTAGGTCAGCATTTCTTTCTTAAGCCATTGTGTTCTGTTTGGGTGTAATAAAAAGAAACATAAGTCCCATCTGTGCTGTACAATAAACCAATGCAAGTACACATGTATGTACCAATCAGAAATAACTTACCGTGTATGTGAACGAATGTAATGGTCATGAACGGGTTACAGTTATAGAAAAAAAATCCATACACGAGGTTATTATATACGAATAGGCAACACCCACAATGCTCCATTCTCTAAACAAACGCCCATGTCTGAGTGTATAAAATTATAGAGGAGCCTGTCTGGAGCCGAGGAACGTGAGAAGATGGTGAACGAATAGAAGGTGTTAGTGGGGGTTGAAGCAATGGAGATGGACAGGGGCGGGCTGGCCCGGGGGGCAGTGGGACAGCGCCCCCCCCCCGGGCCGCTCAGTCAGACCGCTATTAGGGCCGGGGGGCAATATACCACATTTTCACAGGCGGTCGCATCTGAAGACATGGGATGCGGCCGCGTTAGCGCACAGGTGGCGATGCGGCCACGTCATCAATGACGCGGCCGCATTCCCGTGTCATGTCATGTGGCCGCCTGTGCGCCCCCCTGGGCTCACATCTCCCAGCCCGCGCCTGGAGATGGAAACGCAGTCAGGGCCAACAAATGTTGGAAAATTTAAAGTGGGGTGATCGAGATGCTCAAGAAGAATGTACTGCAGTTAAAAGACCAAAGTCAATGAGCCCAGGAGAGATGGAGATGATGATAAAAGTACTGGACCAGTACGACTACGACTGTCAAAAGTGAAAGTACAGAAAAGTGAATAATAGAAAGGAATTGATAATGCAAAAACTACTGAGATTACTGAAGGAAAAACTTGGAAAGAAAATAAATAAATTCCAAGTGCAGAAGAGGTGGTCGGACCTTAAAAATAAAGAGGCTAGGAGACTGGAGCAAATCCGTAGAAACATTAAAAAAAGTGAGTAGCCTGTGTAGTCGTGTAGTGTACCTGTTTGAAGGACTTTATGTATTTCATTCTACTGTCACATGATCCAATGCAAACGTATGATTATTGTTTTATCAGAAGCAAGAATTAACGGTGACAAGGCCACTGTAGATACCATTGATGTAATAACACCTGTTATAAAAAAAGAAAAAATAAATGTGCCAGAGGGACCACAACACAAACTGATCTCGAGCAGTGTGCAAGGTGAGCACATTTCAGGTGTTGGAATAAAACTTTTATTAACTTTATTACAGTTATAGAAGCGTAATGGTAAAACATTTTTATTTTCTTGCTTCATAGATACCATCGTCATATCCAATGAAAGTTTGAAAGAAGAAAAAAATATTGCGAAGCTCAACGATTATTTTAAAGAAATTAAAAGGAAATATTGCCAACATTAAGAAAAAAATCAAAAACCTTGATAATACTTACTTATATGCTGTTTGCAACTGTTGTGCCACAAACCAGTAGCACCCTTTCACTGTTATTAGAGATGCTCACTGACCCCCGTGTTTTGGTTTTGTTTTTGGTTTTGGATCTGGATTACCTTCGTGTTTTGGTTTTGCAAAACCGCCCTTGCGTGTTTTGGTTTTGTTTGGTTTTGCTATTTTGATTAAAAATCAATGTTTTTGGGCCTAAAATAACCAAATTTAGTGCTCCACCTGTTTCTAGCATAAGTAATGTAATTGTAAAGCTAATAAATTATCCAAAAAACAGTTTCATTCCTGGTAGGCCTTCATTAATTCTACACACAAACCAGATTCTCTTCCTCTCCATCTATGAATATTGGCAATGCAGCCATCATCTTTGGATGCATATTACACCCTACACTTATACTTAAATATGTAAAGAAATGGACAAAGGCAGTTTGGTTTTTGTCTCTCTAGGTCCCTCTCCAGTTGTTGTAAATACAAAAAAATTCAGCCGTTATAGACTGTACAATATTAATAGAAATGGACAAAGGCAGTTTGGTTTCTGTCTCTCTAGGCCCCCCTCCACTTGTATAAAATACCCAAAAATTCAGCTGTTATAGACTGTACAATATTAATTGAAATGGAGAAAGCCAGTTTGGTTTCTGTCTCTCTAGGCCCCCCTCCACTTGTATAAAATACAAAAAAATTCAGCCGTTATAGACTGTACAATATTAATTGGAATGGAGAAAGCCAGTTTGGTTTCGGTCTCTCTAGGCCCCCCTCCACTTGTATAAAATACCCAAAAATTCAGCCGTTATAGACTGTACAATATTAAGAGAAATAGACAAAGACAGTTTGGGGTCACTCTGTGTATGACACCCTACCCTTAAGGAGAAATTGCCCAAACAGCAGCCTTTCAAGACGGTACGTGATATGGAAATGCCACAAGTCCCTTTCCTCTTTGGGGGTAAATTGCACCCTACACTTACATAGAAAGTTTTAAAAAGATGTTATCATCATCATCTTCAGCTTCATCCTCACCCTCATCAGTTTGTACGTCATCATCACAGACTATCAATTCATCGCCGCTTGAATCCGTCATTGGAGACCAGTCAGTGCTTGGATGTCTTGGATGGTGAAGGCCTTCCTTGTGGAAGATGCAGTTCATTTTTATAAACCATAGTTTCTCCACATTTTTGGGAAGTAACCTTCTACGGCGATCACTAAGTTCCCGAGTGTGCTGAACACTCGTTCAGAGTACTCACTGGAGGGTGGGCAGCTTAAGTATTGCAAAGCAAGTTTGTACATGGGTTTCCAAATGGCCTGCTTTTCTTCCCAGTAAGAAAAGGGATTGTTTTCATATCAATTACCTCTTAATCCTCCACCATCCTTTGCATGTTAATACTCATATTGGATGGAGTTATGGGCAAGGTCACACATTTTTTGGAAAAATCCTTCAAACCAGCCCAGATGTTAAAATGTTCTGGTCTGCCACCGGCGTCCTCCATGCTTTTTTTGGAAAAATTCAATTTTTTACGAGCAGCAGCTGCTCGAGAAACTGAAGGAGGACATGTCGTCAAGCCAAGGCCCAGTTCAGCAGACAACTTGCTGAGCAATAGCTCCTTGCAAAAATTCACATCTCGCTCATTTTGAAGAAAAGATTCAATGTAGGTCTTAAACCTTGGATCAACCACAGTGGCCAAAACGTACTGATCTGAGTTCAAGATCTTTATAACTCGAGGATCATTCTGAAGCGAATTAAGTACTTGATCGACAAGGCCAACATACTTTGTGGAATTGCTTGCTTTCATCTCCTCCCTCAGTTTCTCAAGCTGCTTTTCCAATAGTCTAATTAAAGGAATGACTTGGCTCAAACTAGCAGAATCTGCACTCACTTCACACGTCACAACTTCAAATGGTTTCAGCACCTTGACAGCACTGAAAGGATTCCCCACTGTGCAAGGCTGAAATACATGCCCCCTCCTTTCCCAATGTTATTGCTTGTGCAATACGCTTGGAAGGCTTTGTGCTGTTCCTCCATCCTCTGCAGCATGTACATGGTGGAATTTCACCTAGTTACCACCTCCTGCTTAAGTTGGTGACAGGGCAAGTTAAACTGCTCTTGGAGCTGCTGCAATCTCCTACATGCTCTGGCTAAATGCCTGAAATGGCCTGAAATCATACAGGCCACCGAATTCATCTCCTGCACCTCACGGTTATTTCGTAGGAAGCTCTGCACCACCAAGTTGATGGTGTGAGCAAGACAGGGAATTTGCTGGAAATCACCCAGCTGTAATGCTTGCACTATATTGTTGGTGTTATAAAAAATGACATACCCTGGGGAGAGTCCGAGTGGTATAAGCCATGCATCAATAACATCTCTCAGTTTGCGTAACAAATTGTCAGCTGTATGCCTGTTAGTGAAGCCGGTGATACAAAGAGTGGCCTGCCTGTGACAAATGTTACGTAGTGGTGTACATGCTGCTGCTGTTCCTGCTGGTGAAGGTGAATGACCAACCCAGTGGGCTGTCACAGTCGTATAGTCTTTGGTTTGACCACTTCCACTTGTCCACATATCTGTGGTTAAGTGGACAGTGGGCAGAATGGCATTTTTCAGCGCAATCTATACATTTATACAAACTTTTTGGTATAGTTGTGGAATAGCTTTACGGGAAAAATTGTGTCGCGATGGAATTCTGTAACACAGACACAAAACCTCAATTACTTGTGAAAAACCAGCTGCGTTTATTGTGGATATTGGACGCAGATCTAACACTAACATGGCAGCCATGGCGTCTGTGATTCGCCTGGCGACTGGGTGACTGCTGTCATAGCAGTCAAATGATCCCCTAGCAAATGATTGTTTCACAGGTAATTGTTGAAATGTAGGACTGCTCTTTTTCTTGGCCTTCCTCTGGGCTGACGATTCACCCCCAGCAGCAGCAGCAGTGGGACTAACACTTTCTTCAGAGGAATCAATAATAGTGTAGGAGTCATCCAGCCTTAATAATTGGGATGCAGGGCTAACTCCGAGCGCTACTGAGGATATTGATGAGGATGGTGTGGTGGGTGTATTTTGTAGCCGTCGGTATGTCGGTGAGCGGAGGGTCTTAGCTGATGAGGGAGTGCTTGTATTCTTTTGGGAAGAACTTTCAGCTTTTCCCAACACTTTGCCATGAACTCTCGTTAAATGGCGTAACATAGACAAGGTTACAAGATGGTTAAGGTCCCTCCCTAGACTGACTGTGGCTTGACATACACTACAAATGGCTATACAGTTGTTGTCTAGATTGGGGTAGAAATAATTCCACACATAAGAAGTGGATTTTTTGGTTTTATGGCCTGGCATGACAATTGCCTTTTTCTTGTCACATGCCAGAACTGCTGCCACTGGTGCATGACTGACACAAACAACCTCATCCTCATCAACATCCTGATTAGCGCCCTCATCACCTCCACAAATCTCCACTGCATCCTCTTCTATTTCCAAAGTGGCATCCTCCTTTTGTGTATCACCGGCTACACTCGGGCTGTTCAGACACACATCAGCAGAACTGCTGAAAGGGTCCCTCTTTATGGGTACACTAACAGAATGCTCACGATTAGACATCCCACTGTTGGATGGACTCTCCACAGGGATTGATGTCATTTGTGATTCAGAGCAAACATTATCCTCTATGCCTTACTGTTATCTTGCAGCTCGGCTTTGACGCGTAACAGTAGTTGTGCACCACTTGTAGGCTCGGTAACATTTTTAGATCTGCCACCAATAGACAAAGGTGAAGGCCTCATTCTCTCTTTGCCACTGCGTGTATAGAATGGCATGTTGTCATTTTTTTTTTATCAGCACTTAACTTTTCCTCAGTTACACTTCTTTTGCGCTTCAACACGGTAATTTTTTTTTTGGTGTGTGTTTTTTTGACTGCTTTCAAAAGACTGTGTAGTTTGACATCGCCTTTCCCAGATGACGTACTGGGAACACTACCATCAGGACTGGTGACAGAACCTGGTTGCTGATTCTGCTCATATGTGGACTGCTTAGAATTCATTATGAGCCCAACGCACTTGTAATGCTACAAATTGTTTTAGATACTGCTGACAAATATGACTTTTGACAGCCACAAAAATTAATGCAAAAGAATGGGGGACACCCCAAAAGCACTTGGGAGTGCTAAAAATTATTTTTCAGACTGCTGATAAACAGGACTTTTGACAGCCAAAAATATTAATGCAAAAGAATGGGGGACACCACAAAAGCATTTTGGAGTGCTAAATATTATATTTTAAATCTCCTGACAGTTAGTACTTTTGACACCCAGAAATATTAATGCAAAAGAATGGGGGACACCCCAAAAGCACTTGAGAGTGCTAAAAATTATTTTTAAGATTGCTGACAAACAGGACTTTTGACAGCCAGAAATATTAATGCAAAATAATGGGGGACACCCCAAAAGCACTTGGGAGTGCTAAATATTATTTTTTTAAACTGCTGAAAAATAGTACTTTTAACAGCCAGAAATATTAATGCAAAAGAATGGGGGACACCCCAAAAGCATTTTGGAGTGCTAAATATTATATTTTAAATCTCCTGACAGATAGTACTTTTGACACCCAGAAATATTAATGCAAACGAATGGGGGACACCCCAAAAGCACTTGAGAGTGCTAAAAATTATTTTTTAAGTTTGCTGACAGATAGTACTTTTGACAGCCAGAAATATTGTAAAAGAATGGGGAACACCCCAAAGCACTTGTAGTGCCAAATATTGGAAAAAAAAAGACTCCTTTATCCTCCTCTCTTCTCTATCGATTGTTATCAGAATTGGAATCAGAATTGTATTGTCTGTCCCTGCTCTAATTAGCCTGTGACTACACACTGCTCTCTCCCTATGTCAAATGGCGATGGATTGCTGTGGAGGCAGGAATTTATAATTTTCAAGTATCGCGCGAACAGAGCCCCGACATCCGACGACGTCACAATGACGTTCGGCCTCGATTTGGATTCCGAGCGGGCGGGAAAGAACCGAGCCTGCTCGGCTCGGTACTCGGATAGGCAAAGTTCGGGTGGGTTCGGTTCTCGGGGAACCGAGCCCGCCTATCTCTAACTGTAATACTATTTTTTTTTTCACGTTTCATATTGTACTATACAAATTTTATACTGCTATTTTTTTTACCTGCAATAAAACTGTTGCATTAACGAAAATATTAAACAGTATGACCAACCAAATGAGGCGACAATCATCCATTTGGGCAGACTTTCGACCATCGTGTCACTGCACACACTGACCCGACTTGGTCGTATTTCGGCTGATTGAGCCAATTATTGTATGAAAACCATGTAGTGTGTACCCAGCTTTACACATCGGGGGCACTGACACTGCTGGCATCAAGAGGTGTAGTGTCACAAAAAATTTACACCTGTGGTAGGGGGAAATGTTGGCAGGTAAACTGCGATGGGCCCAGCATGTGGAAGCTGAAGGCAGACATTGCTTTGCCCACAAGCAGGTAGTGGACACACTTATATCTGTGGGCACTGCTGCAGGGTGAGGGGGGGGACACAACCTTGTCAAGTATTTGCAAATCAGTTTCCCCATTTAAATACAATAGGTGGGGACAGCATGTAAGTAGCATCCCACTGTATGCAAGCTATAAGTCAGCACCTTAAAAGCACAGGTCAGTGAAAATAAACCCATTTTTTCTTTTTTTAAATTGGCATTTGAAGTAAATACGTAAAATGGTTCACATGTCCCCTTATTGCTATGAGCTATGTGTCTGCCTAGATGGACAAACAAGATGTGGCAACTATTAAAACACCAGTCTGTGCCCTCTATCGCCTTTAATCTACGCCCTTTGTATTGAAAACCTAGCAGCTCCAATTCACCATTTTAAACTGTCCTTGCGGATGATGTCTTATTAACGCTCTCCAACCCCATAATCTCACTTTCCAAATTGCTTAAGGAGCTTGCGGAATATGGCTCAGTCACAAATTATAAAATCAATAATACTAAATCGAGACCCTTGCCCTCCAAGGATCGGATGTAATAAACTCAATACTAAATTCGCATTTCAATGGCGTCCCAAATCTTTACCTAGGGATACTCATCACCAAGGAATACAACACACTTTTCCAAACTAACTATATCCCACTTTTAGACACAATTAAAAGGGACTTAATCAAATGGGATCACCTCTACATCTCGCGGTTTGGTAGAATAAACGTGATAAAAATGAATGTCCTCCCCAAAGTTTTATACCTATTTCAAACGCTCTCAATCTCAGTTCCGAGGACTTTCCTGTCCCCCTATAACAGATATGTGGAGAATTCGTGTGTCACGGTAAAAAACCTTGACTTCGGTGCTACTACTTAGCCAACCCGGCTGTATCTGGGGGTAGGGGCTACCAATTTTTGAACATTACTACCAGGCAGTCAATCTCAGTCGCATTATCTCCTAGCATACGACCCCAGGAAAAAAGAGATGGGTAGACTTAGAGAATGCACTAACACCTGACCATATTCTACAATACCTACCTTGGCTCCCATGTACCCAGAGACCAGCCTCGGTATACGGTCACCCCACTATACAATTCATGCTAAACATATGGGACAAACTTATCAGGAAGAAGACGGACATCGCTACATTCCCTTAACCTCTCTCTCCACTTTGGCTCCATCCAGCATTCCCTCCAGGGAATTCAATCTTGTATATAACACAATGGCAGAGAGCAGGTATAACCCAATTCAAACACATCTGGGGGGAATATACTTCACGCACATTTTCTGATCTTAGTGAAAGAACGCGCCTCCCGTTTTCCTTGCATTTCTCCTACATTCAAAACATAGGGTTTATCCAGGCCCAATGCAAATCCTCCAAATTGTGGAAATCTACCTCCTTAGAGAAGTTTTGCATGCACCGAGTGGGTTTCCCAGGATTGGTTTACACACATTGGTTTCTGACTCCCATACGATTACACAGACTTTATCTGGGCACGTCCAATCTCTGCTGTAGGGGGTGTGGGGGAGTGGGGACTTTTTACCATATTTGGTGGTAATGTCTTCACATCTCGACTTTGTGGCGACAGGTGACTGCGCTACTTACTCAGATTCTGGATATTGACATAATCCTCGACCCACCCTTGTCATGCTGTTTTGTTCTCTAGTAAAAATCATTGATAAACATAGGGACAAATTTGTACAACACGTCTGTGCAGCTACCCACTTACAAATTGCTGCAGATTTTAAATCCTCATCCCTGCCATGCCTCCAGGCGGTAATCTCTCAGGTATGGTATATAGTGTCGATGGAGTACATCACAAGCCTTTTAAAGGATAAGGTTTTAAACTTTCATAAGACATGGGATTCATGGTACACATTACATCACACTCCATTACCTGGTACTAGATGAGCCGCTTCCTCACTTCTTGACATTTAAGTATTTTTCTCTTTTCTTCTTTCTCCCAAAGTATTGTCTCTTTTACCCCCCTGAGATGGTAGCGATGCAGATCACCCCGCCCTAGATGGACATATCTTGTCTTCCTTTACCACCCCCTTTCCCTTCCCTGGTCCCTTCACCTTTCTTACATTTATATAGAAAAATCCAACAATATTGTACTTTTTCCAGCCTGGATTCCAGGATTAGATTCAGATCCAGGCATTACCTGTCAGATGCCAGTTTACTGTATTTTACTATATTGCTGTATTTTACTATTGCTGTTACTTTGGAACATGCTTCCTACTCTAAGAATATATCTTGTAGCACATGTATTTTCTAGCTATATAAATTATATGCAATAATGTTCTTTTTTTTTTATAAACAGATTAAAAAAAAAAACAAACACCAGTCCATGTGCAACAGAATTTCTGTGTACACTGTTTATGTCTGTGACCTGCGTGATCCTAACTGGCTAAAGAATAGCTGGGGGGGGGGGGGGAATCCTTACTAGATGATGACTGCGAAGATCGATATCATCTAACATCTTAATTAGCCTGAAAGTTACCACACATGTATTGTATATCCACTGACCCACATACTATTGAATGGCTGGCAGGGGGAAGTGAAAAAGCACAGAGAAAAATGATGAAGACTAGAATAGGTGCTATCAAGATTAGCTGCAGGCTAATCTTGATATACAGCCATAATAGTACACTTAACTCTGTGTCTTCTGCAGCCCAACATCTGAAATCAAGAGGAAAAGTGCAATCTAGTGTGGAAACTCTAAGGGAAGGGCTAAATTGAATGGGGGGGGGGGGCTAGAAAGTATAATTGTGTGGAATTAAACAGGGAGAAAAAAACAGCAAAAGACAGAAGAGATATAGAATAAGGAAAGTGAAAGAACTAGACAAAAGGACAAAGCCACAGGATGGGAAATACAGTGGAAAATGCAGCAGAGTACAGGCAGGAACACAGGATACTTATCCAGCAATGTCCAGAACTGCAGAGACTGATTTATTCACCTCCCATCCCCTTATAGACTCTCTCTACTCCTCCCCTATGACACCAGATGGGTGTACTCCCATAGCTAACTATTAAACTCCAGAGAATAATCCAGTCTGAAGATACATCCTCAGTTTTTAAATTGCCTTCAGGCATATTTCATCCCACAGTTCTTATAAAATAGAAATGCAAAACTGGTCTTGTTAAAACAGTTAGCCTTATCTTTCAGTACAGAATGTCATCAATAAAGGCTATTACACAGCTTGGGAAAAGTCAAACAATTTATCATATGTATCTCTTTTCCACCAGCATACGGGGGGTGTTAGGGCAATCTCTATTTCTGTTCTATTACTTTTCATTTTATTTAAATTCTTAAATTCCATTTATTTTTTTGTTGGTTTTAATTTATGTTGACAGAACATAACTTTGGTGATGAGTTTTCTATTAACAGTTTTATTTTTAAGTTATTAAGAAGTGAGTCATATATATCAATTTCCTACTCAACAGTGAGAAACTGTAATTATCTTGCTTTTTACTATTACACTTAAATCAAAAGGTGTGGTTCAATATTACAAAAGATTTGGGAGGTGGAAGGTACAGATTTAACAATGTGCAATACATTTTTCCTCAATAGGATTTAAGACTCTGGATGCCAAAGTTAATTTCCTTGACACAAATTGACTTTTTAATACAATGCTAGTATTATATTATATGATATGCTTATATTTTATGCAGTGGACAGAGTACAACTTTTAGTTAGTTGAGGTCCCATTGAAAGTGTTGATTTGAAGTCTAAGATTTCATACCTCCCAACATTGTGGTTCTCTTAATATGACCTGCATACTGGCATGAGGTGGGTGTATGGCTGCACCAATTGGTTCCACCTTGGAACATACAACATCTCCTAAAAACACAAGCACATTGTCATGCTGTTCAGTGCAGCTTTGAGTGGGACAGACCTCTCAACATCTCAGGCAGTTGTGACAAAAAAGCCCTAACTGTCAGGATCACCTAAATTTTGACAGTTTAGAAGCATGTGATATAAATGAATGTGCACTAGTGTTGAGCATATTGAATGGCTTTCTATTCAATATAATTTGCCTGAACTACTGCATGAACTTCTTGTAGTTTTGAAAAACGTCTCTGTGTAGAGAGACTTTTTGCTAAATCAAATCAAATAATTTAAGAATTTTTATGTTTTTTTTTTTATTTGGCAGGGACACGTGTGAAAGTCCAACAGAGACAGTATGTCTCATTTATTAACATGACATTTAAATATAAAATTTGCACTAAAACACAGCAATCATTTAGTAGTTTGTATCATTTTAATGCAAGCTAGACAATGAAAACAAGCGTCTGGTTGTTATGGATTTGTGCAAATTTTGCACTTCAATGCAATGTTTCTAAATGAATCATAACACTTATTTATTTGTCACAAATTGATAGGTGCTTGTTAAATAACAGATACAAAACTGCATTGGTAGATACATCTTATAATATATGTGGAATAGATGAGAAACAAAGAACTGAGGTGTGCACTTAAAACATTTTGAATATAAAAAATAATACATTTTAATAATAATCACATAATTTATTAATTAAATAATATAGGGCCTGATTCATTAGTGATCTTATCTGCTGTTTTTTGCTTAACTTAAGCAAATCCACTCTGTGCATGCCCAGAAAAGGGAGATAAGAAGAAAACTCCACTGCGTAAGTGAACTATTTCTTAAGTTAAGATGAAAATCCATCTTAACTTCACTCTTATCTCCCCGTCTCTTCTTAAAATAAACATCTTAACTTTTGCCCAAGATAAGGGGCCTGATTCATTAGCGATCAGATCTTTTCTTTCCTCATCTTAAGTTGCGATGAGTACTTTAAGAAGAAACGGGGAAGGTAAGAAATTCTCAATTCAATAAGGAACGGAAACTTGCAAAACACACCCACCTTCAGTCCTTTATGCAACGGAAAATAAGATGCAACATATCTTAAGGAGTTTAGTCGATGTTAAGATGTGCTTCTCATTTAAGAAAGTGTTACGTAACGGTAAATGTGGGAGATGCAAAGGGTTTGTTTACAAATGTTAAAATACAATCAGAGTGTATTATGCAGGACTATTGTAATCTAATTATTCGTTTTAACACTTCCATGTTTAGAGACCCTGGGAAAAAAGACTATGCAGTGTTTTGTAATTAGCTAATTCAACACACCTTCTTATACACCTACATGAAATATCGTGTAATGTGTTTGCTTTGAACTAAGAATGTGGATGCAAATTTCTCGCATAATAAATCACTAACATGAATAAATGCATATTACAATAAATCTTTGCGTGTTATAAAACTTTATATTATTGACGCTAAAAAATGCATAGTGTACTCTTCCATAATAGAGTACTGTCAATCTCCACACAGATAAAGGTCATGAGTCAGGAATCGAATTCATGACTCCGTTGTTGGAAGGGGAATTGGTTAACCACTGAGGCAACATGCAGTTGGGAGTATAAATACATTCTATAGGCAAGAAGCACAACATTACAGCATGTGTGCAGCAAATGTAAGAGCTAGATAATAGTACTGTTCCTTATTACCCCAAAATATATGCAAGTTAACATCTGCATGGGTACCTTAGTGGTTAGCACTTCTGTCTCACAAAACTGGCATCATGCATTCAAATACCAATGGCTGTAGCATCTGTGTGCAGCTTGTGGGCCTTATTCATTAATGAAAGGAACACAATAGGAACTTTGGCTTAACCAGTCTATTTTTTTTTGGCAAGGGCTAGTATTAGGATAGTAGTTACCTAATAAGGAAAGTAATGGTTTGTTTTCATGTAACACAAAAACACTTGATAGCTTGATTTTTCAAGCTCTTCCACAATGATAAATCTGTCCTCATATTTTAAATGTATCTCCACCTCAAATGCATCTTTATAAGGCCAAGGAGCATTTATAAATATTAATGTTATTGGATCCAAAATTAAGCTGAGCCACAGGGCACATTATTCCCGTTATCTGCATGCTGACATTTATTACTACAAATGTCCTTAGACTTTTGGGGGAGGGGTTGATTTTGAGGGGACATGCTCCTTTGAGTTTAATGTAAATATTGTCTGCAAACCTTTTATTTTTTATTCATCTATCGCTTGTATGTTATGTACTTGGTTTCCCTAGAAATCATTACAGACAACACATCAGCAGCACAGTGGGTTAGGGATTAGCACTTTGGCCTTACAGCCCTGGAGTCATGTGTTCGTTTCCCAAACATGCGTAGACTTTGTGGGCCATTAAGATAAGTAAAGTCAAAATTAGAGAAACCTTATAAAAGTGTTGACTAAAAGTTTTTCTTGTTGTACCTAAGTAAACTGCCTTACCCCAATTATAAATATATACAAACTTTTTCAATATACCTGCAATCAAACATGCTTTGACCAGGTTACTCCATTTATTGTCTAACTTTTCTTAATGAATCTTGCCTTGTATGTTCTCATCATGTTTTTTTTTCCCTCCCTGAACTCCATTTGAATTCGTCAATCAAAATATGTGTGTATGTGTTGTTATACTGTAAGCTCTATTGGGCCTGGGACTGTATTCTCTGTACGCCTCAGAATTGCTGGTGCCAACATAAATAAATAAATGATGAAAGAAATTATGATGTAGTGCAAAGGGACAAATGTAAATTAAATATTAAGGTATGTTCTAAATGACCATCCATTATTGGTAAAAATAACCTCAACACATTTCTTGTAATTAAATTACAAAAGACACACACACATTTTTTTTGTTGGGTTTTATTTTTTTTTATAACAATTTTGTAAAGATTAAACTTAGAAAAACTAACAATTTAAAACTTTTTGTAGAATAATATCTGATGCAATAATATATATTTTTTTTTAACAATTTGGCATACTTTTTCATTTTGTGATGATATTTTAATATATTGTGTAAAATATCTTCTCTGGCTGGCGATATTTCCAGCCCAGCCTGGGTGCCTTCTTGAGCTGTTGATAAAAAAAAAATAATACATACTTAGCTAATTGTTCAAATATATATTACTTCAAAAGGGTGTACTTTGTTTACCACATTTGACCGGATCAGTAGAGGCATGAAGTATTACATAAATTTACATTGTCGGAAAACGTTAATGGTATGCTAAACACAGTACTAGGCAGAGGATTAATACATTTGGTTGGCAGCTGTATTTATATATACACATTTGTGTGTTGCCTGGGGTTTATGTTAAACACCCAAAATTTGTTTTCAGGCCATCATGGTTGAAAACTTTGGAATGGCTAACTAGCTCTTTGCTTAAAGGAATGTGGCAAATCATGATTTGTGCTCCAATACAAATATGACAACAAAAGAATACAAATTGCAAAAGTGATTAATTTAAATACTTACATTCATCCATTGCCCAATCCAACACTGTCTGTGTGGCAGGCAACTCCTCATCCTGGGCCACCTTCACCCCCTCCTCCTCTGGGGCCTCTTCCACCTCCTCGCCAGACACCTCCGCCTCCTCCAACGCCTGTTGTTGGTGGGGACGATGTCTCTGGTCTGTTTAAATAAATATTACACATAACTTCAACCTGCTTTGCAATGATAACCATCTAGCCTGATAATTATGTCAACTGACATTGTGATGTAAATAAAATCTTTATTATAAGGAATCTAATTTGACAGACACAACCCACTTTCAGATGGGCTGTAACAAGATTTGCTTTGGGATTATGGGTGTGTAAATGTCATTATTACTGTGTAAATGAGTATTAAACATTGCCTTTATTTTCGAAACAAATTTTGTACCATTTAAATAGTGTCAGATTAGGGAGAACATTTACAGGAGGTATTTGGGCAAGACCTTTGAACATGTGAAAATCAGCTTAGGCCAAATGTGAACATTGACCCCAAAGATGACGTTTCACTCATTTGCCAATATAACACATCTGCCACTGTAATATTATAAGTGTTTGTAAGGCAATGTCAGCAAGTTGCCTTAGTGGGTAGCACTTCTGCTTCACAGCACTGGAGTCAAGAGTTGAAATCCCAAACAGGCCTTGTTTGTAGTTTGGCCCTCAATCATTAAAGAAAGTAAATGTTCCCCCACAAAAATTATGAGACAGGGGCAAAAGCATGTTGTAATGGAGGGGGAGTTACATTTCTAGTCTGGAGGAAGATTGATATGTTGGTGTATGCCATGCCATGTAAAATTTTGGAAAGATTTTCTAAAATTACACAAAGTATGTTTTAACACGATTTTATGCAAATAATAGAGAACTCACCTCTCCTAAACTCCTCTCTAAGCTCAGTTAAGAGCAGGGGCTGGCGGTGGCGAAGATCGCTCCAGTGACGCTGCAGCTGGACGTCTGTCCACCGTATATGGAACCGCAGCCAAATATATCTGCGGACCCTTTGATAGGCCCGCAGCTTCATCTCATTGGTGATGTATCGCCCTGAGGGCATGCTGTCCATGCCCTCGGTCAGCACCCTTAGCTTTCTACAAGCAAATGTGGTGGACCTTATTTTTTATTTCTACAAACTGCTCTCGAATACTCTGGCTTCTTATTGGTTCGCAGAGCACGTGTGGGCATGCTTACGTTACTCTTGGATCTCTTCACAAAATGTCTGCTTGTCATTCATTCCTCATATCCTAGCAAACAGGGGGCAGGCCAATGGAAATTGTACTCTGCTATTCGCAATTACAGGCACTTGATTGATAAGTGTGCTAGTTTTTGCCAAGAGTTGTAAATTTAAGTGTAGAAATAAAGTGTAACATTTTAAGGTAACTACAAGAAAAAGCATACAGTAATTTATTTATGGTTTAAAATGTGTCTGTAATTGAAAACATAACTTTGTGATATGGTTTTGATAAGGTTCAAAGTAACACATTTTAGAGGCCCTAATTTGCCTCATGAATCTGCTCCTCCTATCCTCATCACAAACTTACAGACAAATTATTTTTTAACAAATACAGAGGGTATAATGGTGTTATTTAAAGTGAGTGAGATTGGAGGCTAGTTGGTGACTCTGGCATGAGGGACAAGAATGAACTCTGTAAATAACATGATTTGCTTTAGCTACCATTGTGACATCTATGAAGCAAATGCAGAAAGACAGTGGTTTTCAAATGATAATGCTGTAAGAAATAGGTGAGAAAAAGCAATGCACAGATGGTATTGGAGGTCAAATGACCAAATTAGTACCCCAACACTAGAGATGAAGAATATTGAAGTACAACATTTTGCAAACCAGGAGAGAACTGTGTCTAGATGGACAATGGAGTGAAGGATGTGTAGGAGAAGAGGGTGTTAATTGCTGTCCAAAAAAACAGAGAGTTACAGGAGAATGAGTATTGCATAAAAAAAAAATATTTATAGACACAATACAGTTATCAAATTAAAGAACATGAGAACAAACTGAAAACAACAACTCCTTTGTAAACTAAAAATTATAGACACATGCATGCTGGTTTCATCCCATTGGTTAGAAGTGTTGCAAGGCAGGTCATGCTGGAACCCATAATGCCTGTTTTCTTTCTCTGTTTAAAATATAAGAAATAAACATAGTGTCCATGTCCAATAGCGCCACAATATAAAACAGAGTCTATATTTAGAAAAAAGCCATTAAAGGCATAGTTCTCATAATTCATAAACGATGTTGTATCCACACGATATATTCAGTTTCAATATTTCCATTAGATGTATTCCATATTCATATAGTGTGGGAGAGAAGAGGGAAAAAGAGACAAAAAAGTCTCATAGTGCATTATCTTTTTTTAAAAAATATATTTATTTCAATTCTTATAAAACATAAAAAATATATAAAAATATATATTGTTAACAACACTTAATAATGCAAGTATTTGATATTTTCCTAAGAAAGAGTGTCCTTGAAATGATAAAAAGTGGCTGCTCACCAGAGGTGACTGAAGATCTGAGCTGATGGTAAAAAGGTCTTAGAGTCCAGATCGTTCTCCATACGGAGTCTCCTTCAATGGTGCCGCAGATACTTTTAGCACATTCAGGATCCACATCAAATCAGACCTACGCGTTTCGACCCTCCAGGGGTCTTTATCAAGGCATAATTGAACGTTGGAAACGGACACTCTTTTATAGTGTCATGTTCAGCGCCGTTCCAATGAGAGTTATAATTATATAAACAAATAGAAACAAGACAGCAAAGTTCTATTACTTACATGTGTTCTATCTATTTAAATATATGACTATCATATACATAGTACTTCATTGTAATAATAAGTAGATAGTATGAAGTATATGATCCGTGAATTTGTATTGCGATCACAAGGATTTTTTTATCCAATCAGAAAAGAGGATGGGTCGTCTAACGATATTCAGCCAATGAAAAAGAAGGCTAAGCATTGTCTAGGTGACCACAAGGACTTACGTATTCCACATACTTCTATATGTCCTAAATAGAAGGATTTTATATGACATCTAGCCTTTTTAGAAAAGAAATGGCTCAAGTGTCATATGTATTCTGAAAAGATCATAAGTCCAAAACATCGTTTTAAAGGCTTCAAGCAGCGGAAGTGTGCGTATTGATTTTTCTTGTAGTCACACATAAATAGAGTCTCTAAAACATATAAATGTGGTCTCGAGAATTTGGGTATGTTATTCCATGATATCAACACCATACTTTAGATCGTATTATTATATTAGCAGTATCATAGAACTTGTTGTTTTACGATCCGATCACATGGTATTTTAAAACCAATAAGGTGGTTCCCAAGTTTCTGCTACAATGAAGATTTCATTCATAAAAGCCACGATTGTTACCGAGATGATAGTATTGTTATATTAGCAGTATCATAGGACTTGTTGTTTTACGATCCGCTCACATGGTATTTTAAAACCAATGAGGTGGTTCCAAAGTTTTTGCTACAATGAAGATTTCATTCATAAAAGCCACGATTATTACCGGAATGAGAGTTTTCATTCCTTAATACAAATATGGTTCTCCACATATTAAAAAATGGGTAAATAGAATATAAGGATAGGATCTTAATTTTTTGATATTCATTTGTAACAATTTCATTTATAGAATACAGTAGTGACAAAAAGAAAGGTTCACTCTTAATTAATCAGCCCTTTTGATTTTTACTAATATATAATTAGCATAAATAGATGTAAAAATAATCATAAAAACCAATGGAGTTCAAAATCCGCATTTAGGCCAGTAGGAGCTAAGGTGTTGAGTTTGTGAATCCAAAACATTTCTTTTTTGGCTAATTTTGGAAGGATGTTTTTATTCTTCCAATTTGGTTCTACTGTAGAGATACCCATGAAATCTGTGATACCATGTCCCAAACAATCATGAGCATCTTTACAGTGTTTCGAAAGCGGATGAGTCAGTAAGCCTTTTTTAATATTGCAAAGGTGTTCTGACATTCGAGTTTTCAGAGGACGGATAGTCCGTCCTATGTAATATTTATCGCAAATGCATCTCAGAAAGTATATAACATATTTACTGTTACAGGTGATAAATTGATTTATCTTATATTTAACTCCATGGATTTCAAATTCTGTATATTTATTTTTCTTTTCTTTTGAAAATGTATTCTTGCACATCTTACAGATACCACATCTATAGAATCCCTTCGATAGATTTCCTCTTTTAAGGTTGGGGAGGGATCCTTTGACAAGTTTTTCTTTTAAATTTTTTGCCTTTCTATAGATGAATGTGGGCAATTCTGGCAGTAACGGGCCCAGAACGGTATCCTTTTTTAAAAGTCCCCAATGTTTTTTCAATATTTTTTCCATCTCTTTATGTTTGTTGTTAAACCTGGTGATGAAGGACCATTGGAATTTTTTGTTGTTTATTTGAGATTTCTTCTTTTCCATTAAGTTATTTCTATTTATTCCGGATATCTTGGCTTTTGCCAAGTTAATATCATTTATAGAGTATCCCTTCTTTAGGAAATCCGTTGATAGTTTCTCCACTTCTTTCTTATATTCCAAATCTTCTGTGCAATTTCTCCTTGCACGTACAAATTGGCCGTATGGTATATTCTGTAACCATCTTTGGTGATGATTGCTTGAGTAGGGTATAAGTGAGTTAGAATCCGTTGGTTTCGTGAATAATTTAGTATGAATTTTTTTATCTTTAATGTATAGTGTTAGATCTAGAAAGTTGACATTAACTGTACTAATTTCAAAAGTGAGATTGATATTCAACAAATTATCATTTAGGGATCTACAGAATACATCCAATTCCTTCTTGCTACCCCGCCAAATGAACAGGATGTCATCAATAAATCTCATCCAGGATACCAGGTTCGCCCCAAGGTGCTCATGAAGCCCAAAAATCTCCTCTTCCCAGTAGGCCATGAACAAATTAGCATAACTTGGAGCAAACCTGGTACCCATTGCTGTTCCTGTATTCTGTAGATAGAATTTGGAGTTATAATGAAAATAGTTGTTCTCCAAGATGAATAGTATCCCTTCCTCTAAAAAGTTTTTTAAATTAATTGAAATATTATTTTTCGTAACAAAGTGATTTACAGCCTCTAATCCATTCTTATGATCAATGATAGTATAAAGGGATTTCACATCCGCAGTACACAAAAAACACCCCTCCTCATAGTTCAATAAAGATAATTTTTGTAGAACATCTGACGTGTCTTTAATAAAAGACTTTGTCATCGGTATGAGTGGTTGCAAATAGGAATCAATGACTGCTGAGAGATTTGAAGTAATAGATTCAACACCAGAGACAATGGGTCTCCCCGGTGGATTATGTATATCTTTGTGTATCTTGGGTAAGATATAGAGGAAAGGAGTAGATGGATTCTCAATATTGATAAAAGAGAATGTGTCCTCATTAATAACTTCTAGATCTTTATATTTATTGAGTAGTATAATTAATGCTCCTTGGATCTTCTGAATAGGATCTTGCATAATGGGTCTATAGGTGTTTCCATCTGTTAGGAGATCTGATATTATTTTTTTGTATTGTTCTGTATCCATAATTACTATTGAACCACCTTTATCGGCAGGTTTAATAGTTAGATTTTCATTCTCTGCTAGACCCTTAATGGCCTCAGATTCCTTTTTGGTATAATTATACTTGTCTTTAAAGAAGTTATGTTTCTTTCTTTTATTAATTTTAGAGAAATCCTCCTCTACCAATTTAGAGAAGCTATTAATGAGGGGTCCTTTATTATATGATGGATAAAATTTTGATTTTTTCTTAAAACTATGGGGGAGTGTTATGTTATTTCCCTGAGATCCTTCCGTCTGCTGTTTTTCTAGAAAGAATTTTTTTATGCTTAGTTTTCTTATAAAGCGTTGTAGATCTATAAAAAGTTCAAAGTCATCCACTGTACTTGTGGGGGCAAATTTAAGGCCCTTCTCTAAGATGGAGGTTTCCTCCGAACTAAGAACATGTGAACTCAAATTGAAAATTTTTGTCTTACATACAGATTTTTCTATATTGGAATTTTCTATCTTTTCTTTATTTTTCCTTTGTTTTTTAGATCTTTTTTTTGATCTTTTTAATGATTTATAGCCTCTTTGTCCTCTCTTTCCTTTCTTGGGAGGTACAGAATCTATCTGTATATTCGTGATTTCCCCTTGTGTTCTAAAAAAGAAGAAGAGGAAAAGGGAGAAGGCGCTTGTTCTTGATAGAGTGATTCATATTTGTTCTTCATATGAATCTTAAAGGGAGAGCGTGGGTTATTTCTCTTTCCAGACACTGAGTTCCAATTTTTTCTATTCCTAAAACCTATATTGGTAAATGGTTCATTATGAGAATGGTGTCCATCCTCCTCAGAAAAATGGGGACGAGATGTTCTTCGTGTTCCTCCATATTCATCTCTTTTATGGATGGGATATTGGTCTCTCTGATATTTGCCAATATCTTTTCTATGTTGGTAAGGTAGATATGTCTTTCTCTTAGATTCTTTCTTTCGGATATTTTCATACTTAGGTGGCCTGAATGGGTGATAATTTCTATCATTTTTATTAGAATATGAACCAATGCTTTCAATAATCTCATTCTCCTTATGAGGTCTATCTCTATTTAGCTTTTTTGTTTTTTCTGTATCAATTCTTTCGTGTTTTTATTAATTTTTACAATGATTTTTTCCTCATGTTCTTTATAGTCCTCCAAATCCATAAATGGGGTAACTAATAATTGTAAATCCTTAATCTTTTCTTCTAATAATTCCAGATCCTTTCTTCTTTCCCTTAATATGAGAGATATCAAAGAGAAGGAGCAGATGTCTAAAGTTCTCTGCCATTCTTTCTTGAAAGTTTCTGTGGCACAAGAAAAGGATGCAGTTTTTTCTACTTTTAATCCTTTAGGAATAATTTGTTCTGATTGGTATTGCTCTAGGGTGGCTATTTCCCACCATAGGCGATTCTCTTTTAGGAGTAGATCTTCCAATTTGTATAAGGCATTGCCTAGATCCTCATCTATGAGTTCCACTGACTTTGATTCCTTATAGTTAGTATTGAGGAAGGTTTCCCTTATTTGTGCCTTTCTATAATCTCTGTGTAAAAACATTGTGCAGCTCCACTCCTAACCCGGGTGATAGAAATAGCAAATGCAATGTATATAGATAGAGGTAGAGCGCACTAATTGAGGCTGCTGCAGATATGGACTGAATATCACCTATTCAATCAAAACTTATACAAAATAAACATAGTGTCCATGTCCAATAGCGCCACAATATAAAACAGAATCTGTATTTAGAAAAAAGCCATTAAAGGCATAGTTCTCATAATTCATAAACGATGTTGTATCCACACGATATATTCAGTTTCAATATTTCCATTAGATGTATTCCATATTCATATAGTGTGGGAGAGAAGAGGGAAAAAGAGACAAAAAAGTCTCATAGTGCATTATCTTTTTTTAAAAAATATATTTATTTCAATTCTTATAAAACATAAAAAAATATATAAAAATATATATTGTTAACAACACTTAATAATGCAAGTATTTGATATTTTCCTAAGAAAGAGTGTCCTTGAAATGATAAAAAGTGGCTGCTCACCAGAGGTGACTGAAGATCTGAGCTGATGGTAAAAAGGTCTTAGAGTCCAGATCGTTCTCCATACGGAGTCTCCTTCAATGGTGCCGCAGATACTTTTAGCACATTCAGGATCCACATCAAATCAGACCTACGCGTTTCGACCCTCCAGGGGTCTTTATCAAGGCAATATATAAGAGAAAAAGCAATGCATTAAGGGTCATTAATACGTTAAGGGTCAATACAGAGAACTTTCCTGGGAACTTTTTACCCCAAGGACTATACACAGGACATGCGGTCACCCCCTATAGTTAGAGGAAAGGAAATTTCACAACCAGCAAAGGAAAGGGTTCTTTACAGTAAGGGCAGTCAAAATATGGAATTCATTACCAGGGAAGGTTGAGATGGCAGATTCAATAGATATGTTTAAGAAAGGGTTAGACAAATTTTTAGCGGGAAAAGTGTATCCAGGGATACGACCGTTAATTAAAATGAAGGAACTTAACTTAACTGTAACACAGATCCCCCAATAACCTAAAAGGAATAACATAACTAGATACTTACAGGCTGCAAAAAGCAACTCCTCCATGTCTTGATCCTTCTACAGTAAATGAAACTTCCCAATCCTCCTTGATTACTGAATATTTTTCAGGTGAGCTTGACATTTTCCAGCTAAGGCCTGTTAGTACATAAAGGAAAGCCTTTAGTTTGGTCTATTTTAAACAAAACTCCACCAATCAAGCTTCATCATTATGTTTCTAAGTGCAATGGCTATAAAAGTCACAACTGATAATCTCAGCATGTTCAGAGGCAGCCCTTACAGCACAATTTCAATTTAGCAGAATTCAAAGGTACACTTTTGTTTAAGTCTAAACTATCTGGTGCCTGCATTTGTATATGTTTATAAAAATGAAACAGGCCTTTACTTTCATCACAATCCAATTGTTTTTTTTGGATGACAGATTTCAAAAAGTGTGATATAAACCATATTTGAAAACATTTTTACCTTGCAAATCAATGTTGAATCTGAAGTGTCCTGTCTCCACAGTTTCTGGAGGGCTGGGGATCTGTTGGATAAATATGCAACATGGAAAATGTCAAAAACAACATAAGATTTAAATTAATAGATATTAGATTGAAAAGCTTCACAACACCACACCCCAAAAAATAAAAACAAATTGAGTTACAATTTATAAGACAAATAACACACACATTAAAATGCACATTACAAATTAAAATAGAGATGCAGATGCACTGTTATTGTGTAATATAAAATATCTTACAAACATTTAAAGTGTCTATAAAAGAGTAAACTAAAATATAACTATCAATACAAATTAAAGACCTCTATACAAATTCCCAGCAGAAAAACACACTATAGAGTCCTAACCAACTTCAAGTGTGCATGAAGCAGTCTTCTATAGTGGATTGTAATGAGACAAGTCATGAGTTTGAATCCAGAATAATGCCTGTATCTGTGTGGACTTTGTATATCCCCATGTTTCTGTGGATTTACTCCAATGTGTCACTTATAGAAGAGTACACTAATTATGGTTTTTGAGTATCATATATTTAGGATTGCGAATTATTAGCCGTTACATCCGCATCCACGTTTATTTACATTTAAAAATTTCCTATAACACATTTTTCGTGATGGAGAACAAGAGAATATGTGTGTGTGTAATTCTTTATTGTTTATCCTTAAACCTTCATGTTGGCAGTAATGCATGTGTTGTGTTTTGAATGTCCATATCCAAATATTTAATCTGTGCTTGTACAAAGGATTTAAGTCTACAATATTTAAAAGTATAATTATTGACATTAATAAAAAAAGGACAAAATATTGTTATTAGAGATGTTGATGGTCAACTTTTTCTTCGAGTCTATTTCATACACATACTGTTTCCACTTGCACTTTGGCGTAGTGGTTAGATAGACAATCTACTTTTCATCAGTGGGTTCATGAGTTTGATTCCAGCTACATTTTGTGGAATATGGCTAAATGGCATGTTCAAAATTGTGTGCAGCTACAACACAGAAAAGCAGCTGTTACAAATAACTTGATAGCAAAGACATAGGAAATATCCACAGATCAAAGCTCAAAAAACCTAAGTACCCAAAACAAAACAAAAAAAAAACACCAAAAAATTAAAATCCAATTATTATTATTATTATTATTATTATTATTATTATTATTATTATTATTATACATGACTGAATTTCAAAATCTAAAAATTTAAACTGTGCATGTACCAAGGATTTATGTCTATAATATTTCAAAGTATAATTATTGACATTAATAATAATAATTAAAAAAGTAAAAAAGCTTATGAGAGAAGTTGATGGACAGCTTTTCCTTCTAGTCTATTTTATTCCACTTGTACGTTTGGTCTAGTGGTTAGACAACCCACCTTTCAACAGTGGAAACCTGAGTTTGAATCCTCACGAACGCCCTTTTCTCTCTGGAGTTTATATATCCTTCCCATGTTTGGGTGGATTTTCTATGTGTCCCTTATGTAAGTGTATGCTTGGTTAAAGTCCACAAACATTAACCGTACAATTTTCTTAAAGTAAGATGTTATATTATTAATAGCGTATTGTTAGCTGTTTTTAACAAATATCAGCGACAAACTGTTGACACATCAGCCACTTTACAATGCGATTTATTACAATGGTGGTTGTAATTAAAAAGAGGTTGATATAAAAAAAAAAAAAAATGAACACAATGTTCAATGTTTGGGATAAATATAAAATACTTTTTTATTATTATTTATTTTTCTGGTGAAGTGTATTAAAATATATGTTGTGCATATTTGTTGTGAGTGTTTTAAACGAACGATGCTTTTAGAATAGTTTTTTGTTGTTACTCAGCGCTGCTGCTTTAGCTGCTTTGGGTTTAAACATGACCCTGAGCTTCCTTAAGTTTCAGCAAGGAGTTAAGATAAAACTCTTTTTTCTTAACTATCCAACGGATCCGGAGGTAACGCGTACTCTTCTTAAGTCAGTACAAATAACACCTACTCTTCTTACCTTCTTTCGGATCTCCACCCATTCCCAACCCTTGTTTCTTAAGTGGACAGAAAACTTCTTAAGTGCATTTACAATGGATTTTCATCTTAACTTAAGAAAATCTTAGCTCACGCAACGGATTTCTCTTCTTATCTCCCTTTTCTGAGCATGCGCAGAGAAGATTTTCAGAAGATCCGCAAAAAAAGCGGCAGATCCGATCAATGAATCAGGTCCAAGATCACTAATGAATCAGGCCCATAATCTTTAAAATAGTGCATATTAATATCAAGAACTAGTGTAGCTAAATACACACAGCATAGATTGAAGAAATACAGTGACATTCTGGACAATTGCTCCTGCCAACACACTCATTAGAGCACATAGATGAAGAATTTAACTAAATACAAAAAAAATCAAGAATTTAGAACACCTAGAAGATTACAATAACCTAGTGTGACAGGATGGACTCCTATGCCACTCTGTCCGTGCTGCTGGAGACTGGCTGGGCTTACTTTGCCACCGTGCCTTTTCTTTATCCCAATTTGCACCTCTGTAAACACAGTGGATGGGGCTTGTTGCTGCCACTTCTAGGCTCCTTCGCAGGTACCTAGAACCAGTTCCTTCTGGGTAACTTTCACTGCTAGTGTACCCCATCTATGGGCACCTAGGCTCGGTGGTAATAATTTTTACGATTATCACCATAACGGCACAGAGGACTCCTCAGCGGACTTACTTGCATCTCAACATTGGAGATGTCCGATGGGCGCAGGATGCTGACCGCAAGTAACTCCGACTACTGAGGTGTCGACTTCTATCCCTTTTAATTTAAAACGGCAATGTTTGGTTAAGTGTTTAAACACTTAACCTGCGGGGTTTGACATTGCCGCTTTAAATTAAAAGAGATAGAAGTCGCACTGAAGTTAAAGTCTCCTGACGGTCAGAGTTACTTGCAGTCAGCATCCTGCACCCATCGGACATCTCCAATGTTGAGATGCAGGTACGTCTGCTTCTCTTTAAATAATTTTTTTACAGATTCGGATTTTAATTGGAGGAGTCCTGGTGTCGGAATATTCCACACCGATAACCCGTTCCCAACCCACTGGGATGGTACCCCTGACCTCTTCCTTTAGATCAGGGTTACTGTGGATGGTTCCCCTTGGCCTATCACACTGACCAGAGCTGCGGGTAGCAGACAGAGCCTTGGTACTGGAATGCTGGGTTCCAACCTAAGAACAGCTAGACAACGGGTTAGATTAATCTAATCTGTAGGTCGCAGGAATTGACGCAGGTAAGTAGGATCTTGAAGCAGTGATGTTTTATTAGCTCAAGTAGCCCTTCTAAGGACAATTACATGCCATTTTATGGTACTAGAGATCTTTCCAGAGGTGTAATAGTCAATCTGTGAGTTCATAAAACTTGCTGTGATTTCCTACATTGCTTGCATCCTGTCTTAGAGACATAGGAAGTCTTGACAGCAAGTGTAATTACCCCTCTTATGCTTTCACGCTAAGCAGATGTGTTTGTCACTGAGACTTAAAAGTCTAACATGAGATTACCAGCCTTCTGACAGTTTTAGAAACACATTTTCTATACTTAAATACAACATCCTATACAGAAATACAACACAATATAAAAAAATCAGTACATTTGTAATGATATACAGCACTGCCCTGCACCCCTAATTAAAATAAATATCTACAATAGGTTATTTATACGTGATCCAGCCACACTTAGTTAAACTTACTCAGAACAAACTAGACATAATTGAAACCACAACTATAGCAACAAAAGTAAGAACATTCTAAAGAGACTTCAGGAATGATGAACACAACCCTCAGACATGGAAGAATAATTTGTCACAAAAGAGAGAAAGAAACTAACAAGCCAGATGGTTAAATGTATTGTATTGATATGATCCAGATATTGCAGAATGGTACAAACTGAGTATTGCAGATACTGAACAAGGATTGCTGAGAGAGGCTGAAGGCAAATAACAAGGAACACAGCTGGTGCAGGTGAACAGGCTGTGAAGAGATACCAGGTAAAGAGATGTCGGTAAGCAGCTTGTGGAAGTCCCAATGAACAGGAAAAACAAGTGAGCACAACAAAGTCAGGTACAGCAACATAACAACAATGACCAGCAAAGATAACTCGGAGAGACAGGTATAAATAAGGAGACAACAGGTACAGATGATTACTAGTGCAGCAGGTTAAACTCTGGTAGTGAGAAGAGGCAAGGCACAATAGCATCACCTCTGGTGAATTAGAGGTATTGCAGGATAATACAATAATCTAAAGTCCAATATAGTCCCAGAAGCAGGAGTTGGCGATGCAAAGCAGCATGCAGATGCATTGCAGCAGTACAAGCGGAGGCAGATTGTGACACGAGCAGCCCCACGTCAACTGCCACCCACACAAGAGAGAATATCCCACAACAACTGCTGAGACTTCTCTTTATCTTATACATACCACTGTAACAGAACAAACCACACAACCCAACTACAAAGCACACAACAACTGTAAAACACAAGTTTGGATAAAAGGAATTTAACAGTAACAGATATAACAAAAAACTGGCAATAATGGAAAAGGTAACAAAGAGGCAGAAGACTTTCTCTACAGAAAAAACACAACTTCTTCACAGGATCATAAATACCAAGGATGTGGACCTCTATACACAACAAATCATAGATGAAAACCCTAAAGTATGTCTATACAATGACAAATAATGAACCAGAGGAAGAAAATAAAAAAACAAAGCACAACGTATAAAACCAGAAGGAATCTTCAACCTTAGCAACCTCAAATTGACACCACCAACCATACCACTCTTCATCATCATCATCATCATCATCATTTATTTATGTAAGCGCCACTAATTCTGCAGCACTGTACAGAGAACTCACTCACATCAGTCCCTGCCCCATTAGAGCTTACAGTCTAAATTACCTAACACAGACAGACACACCGACTAGTGTCAATTTGTTAGCAGCCAATTAACCTACCAGTATGTTTTTGGAGTGTGGGAGGAAACCGAAGCACCTGGAGGAAACTCATGCAAACACGAGGACAACATACAAATACCTCACAGATAAGGCCATGGTCAGAAATTGAACTTAAGATCCCAGTGCTGTTAGGCAGAAGTTCCAACTACTGAGCCTCTGTGCACTCTTAAAAAACGTCTCAAGTTCACCTCGAACATCACATACATAGCTCTCCAAAATTCACAAGGTAATTAAATCTCTCTCATGAGGAACATAGACAAAACAATAGGGGAAAATGGCTAAGTGGTCATAGTAGGACAGTGTTGGCTAACCTGTGACACTCCAGGAGTTGTGAAACTACAAGTCCCAGCATACCCGTCCAGCAATAAGCTGCTTTATATTGGCAAAGCATGTGGGACTTGTAGTTTCACAACACCTGGATTGTCACAGGATAGCCAACACTGTACTAGGAGGACACAAAATACCTGGGGCCGTGCTCCCTAAACTCAAATCTACATGAGAAAGGGATTCCACTGTGCCTCTTTCACAAAGGCAACATTAATCTTGTGTTGCTACATCCTGGGGTTCTGTTCACAATCTCTACAATGCAGCTATTAAGCTTAATCACCCACAATGTGGAAAGTGAGGCCTGCATTTTTCCACCCGTTACTAATCATTCAGAGACTACGGAGTGGTTTGTGTGGGCAAAGCCAGATTAACAGCTCACCTGAAGACCACCAACAAATTTGGCTCCTAAAGATGCTTCAAAGCTCCTGATTAGGCTGCGTATCTAGCAGACTATACTAAAAACAGAGTTCAGAGTGAGGCTTGGAATGCAAGCTTCAGGTTTATTGGACATGGAAAAAACTGATTTTATAATGAGGCTTGACATACTGTAAAAGGACCTGTGGTTGCGCCTCACATGCGTACGCTGTCCTCTTAGTCTGTTCTCAAATAAACTCATTATAAAACTCGCACTTTTATGCACTTTTCCTTACACAGTGTTGCCTTACTCAGTCTTTTGACCACACTAAATAACACAAGCTTTACAGAATTATTTATCCAATATTTATCACAGTATATATTTGTTATAAATAACCAATACTCACAACATATGTATGTATTTAAATCAACGTATTTTACTGTTAACATAGAAAAGCTTGTATTCACAGTTCCAACATATATCATAACGTTCAACATAACATAGTATGTCAATATAAAATTAACCCTAGGTTCACTATCTTTTTCCTTACGCTATCCTTGCTTTTCCTATGTATCCTTTATAAGAATCAGTATTTATAATATTGATTTAACTATCACAGATATCAGACAATAGCTACACAGTTATATGTATATAAATAGTTAAATCCACATTACAAACACACATATAGATCTATAGATATATATTATCAATGATACTTATCAAGTCCTTGTATCCTGGAACCAATTCTTTATCTGCAGTGTAGGGAGCGTTCCTGTAGTATAGAATCCTTTCCTGTAGATTAGTGTAGGTTTTCTGTAGTATAATGTATTTTCTGTAGTATAGTGTATCCCTATATAATATTTTTTCTTTATTAAAGAGAAAGAAAAGACAGTGTAAATTGAGGCACTCCGTGGATGCTCATTAATATTTAACTTTTATTAGATTGATTAAAATGGACAAGAATTGAGCGAAATAATTAAAAAGATAGATAAAAGTTGTGAATAGTGATTAAAATGCAAAAGAAATTTTTTGCAAGGTCTCACCTTAATCCTCTTATATATATATGAGATAATAGGCTTAAATGGCCCTAATTTACAGCTATGTAACACTTAATATTATAAGCAAAGTCGTGGTATTTAGCTAATTGTATTGTTATCCAGGCACCAATGATAATAGTGGTTAGGTAAGATTATTCTAACTTTAATATCAGTCGATCTTCTGCCTTGAAAAAGCCAGTGAGCGAAACGCGCGTCGGCGTTTCTGTCTCACCTCTCTTTATTTAATGCTATGTACCTTAAGGATCGCCTCCCAGTTTATTTTAGGTAGGGCAATTTCACATAACCCTGCGAGTCCTGTACTTAGCTTCATTAATCTCTTATGTCTCTATCTAAATCTATCAGAATTTAGCGCTATGAGTTTTTGTATGAGAGGGACTCCTGCTATGAGTCTCTATTAGACTCCTAAGCTATGAGCCTGTACCAGACTCTTAAATTATAAGATTACCTCCCACAAGCTCCATAGGAGAATTCTATTTGTGTTGCTATTGTAAGTTTATCCTTAGCCAAAGATCGACTGATATTAAAGTTAAAATAATCTTACCTAACCACTATTATCATTGGTGCCTGGATAACAATACAATTAGCTAAATACCACTACTTTGCTTATAATATTAAGTGTTACATAGCTGTAAATTAGGGCCATTTAAGCCTATTATCTCATATATATATAAGAGGATTAAGGTGAGACCTTGCAAAAAATTTCTTTTGCATTTTAATCACTATTCACAACTTTTATCTATCTTTTTAATTATTTCGCTCAATTCTCGTCCATTTTAATCAATCTAATAAAAGTTAAATATTAATGAGCATCCACGGAGTGCCTCAATTTACACTGTCTTTTCTTTCTCTTTAATAAACTAAATATATCAGTGTCTGGGTGCACCCCCCGGTTTGAATTTTTCTCTTCGGGTTAATCAGGATTTATTATACTTTATGCTCGCAATACTTTACCTAGTGCGGTTCTTCCATCCCAGTCCTTTATAATATTTTTTCTGTAGTGTTCTATAATATGTATATTTTCTGTAGTGTAGTGTATCCCTACATAATATATATTTTCTGTAATGTAGTGTGTCTCTAGTGTAGTGTAGTGTAGTGTAGTGTATGGAATGCTCGTTGTCCAGGGGCAGGCAGAAAGCAAGAGAGCGAGGGGGAGTCCCGGGTCTTTCTTTTATAGTCTAGACCCAAAAACTCCCGGCCTCCCAGCGGTAACGTGTGTGTGGTGATTCACCACACACATGTGGACCTTGGCTCCTTCCTCCACTGTGTGCATGCCGACTTGAGTCGGCACACACACAGTGGGGTTCTTTGTTGTGGCTGCGCATGTGCCATCAGCGCATGCGCTGTAGGGTCATCCACGCACGCGCCAAGATCGGCGCGTACACCGCGGGACCATTTTCACACATACAAACTACAGAAGACACATGTATTGAGTACTTTGTTAGATAAGAATTTGTATTTGTATTATATACCCTTGTGCTATTATATGCATTTTTACCTATTCACTATGTAATTTATGATTTATGAGTTTATGATCGTGAGTGATTATTAATTATGTATACTATTGTATGCATTGTTTAACAATCTTGGACACATATTAGATGGTAATTAGAGATGCTCACTGACCCCCGTGTTTTGGATCTGGATTACCGCCGTGTTTTGGTTTGCCAAACCGCCCTTGCGTGTTTTGGTTTTGGTTTTGTTTGGTTTTGTTTTGCAATTTTGTTTAAAAATCAATATTTTTGGGCATAAAATAACGGAATTTAGTGCTCCACCTGTTTCTTGGATAAGTAAGGTAAATCTAAACCTAATAAATTAGGAAGAAAACAGTTTAATCCCTGGTAGGCCGTCCTTAATTCTGCACACAAACCTGATTGTCTTCCTCTCAATCTTAGCCTATTGGCAATTCAGCCATCGTCTTTGGGTGTATATTACACCCTACACTTCTAGTTAAATATATAAAGAAATTGACAAAGGCAGTTTAATTTCAGTCTCTGTAGCCCCCCCTCCACTTGTAGTTAAATAGAAAAAAAGCAGCCTGCATAGACTGAACAATATAAAAATAAATGGTCCAAGCTAGTTTAGTGGCTGTCTATGACCTCCCTGCCCTCCACTTGTAGTTGAATAGAAAAAAAGCAGCCTGCATAGACTGTAGAATTAGAATATAAAAATAAATGGACAAAGGCAGTTTGATATCTCTCTGCATCAGACCCCCTCTCCACTAGGAGTAAAATAGAAAACTATTCAGCCATTATAGAGTCTAGAATATATAAATAGAAATTGAGAAAGGCAATTTGGTATCTGTCTGCATCATAATCATCAACATCATCATTAGTGCCCTCGTCGCTACACAAATCTCCCCCTCATCCTCTTCTAATTCCAAAGTGGCATCCTCAATTGGTGTATCACCGGCTACACTCGGGCTGTTAAGGCACACATCAGCAGAACTTCTGAAAGGACCCTTCTTTATGGGTACACTGTCACTAACAGAATGCTCACGATTAGACATACCTCTGGTGGATGGACTCTCCACAGGGATTGGTGTCATTTCTGATTCAGAGCATACATTATCCTCTAATGTGGCAGTTTCCAAAGTGTGCGCCGTGGCTACCAGGGGTGCCTCGGCGCTGTCACAGAAGTGCCGCGGGCCAGCCCTAGAAAAATAGAAAGAAAACAGAAACTTACCAAGCCGAGTGGCGCCGGGACCCAGCAGCCTCCTCTCTCCCGCAGCTGTCACTGAATGATGTCAGTGACAGCTGCGGGAGAGAGGAGGCTGCTGGGTCCCGGCGCCACGCGGATTGGTAAGTTTCTGTTTTCTTTCTCTTTTCTATGGTTGGCACCTGGCGCGGGGCAGAGTGAGAGGGATCATAGCAGAGGAGGGGGACAGGGAGCAGAGGAGGGGGACAGAGAGCAGAGGAGGGGGACAGAGGGCAGAGGGGGAGGACATAGGGCAAAGGAGGGGGAAAGAGGGCAGAGGAGGAGTACAGAGGGCAGAGGAGGGGGACAGAGAGCAGAGAAGGAGGACAGAAGAAAGAGGAGGGGGACAGAGGGCAGAGGAGGGGGACAAAGAGCAGAGGAGGGGGACAGCGTGGCAGAGGAGGGGGACAGAGAGCAGAGGAGAGGACATCGTGGCAGAGGAGGGGGACAGAGGGCAGAGGAAGGGGACAGAGAGCAGGGGAGGGGGCAGAGAGCAGAGGAGGGGGACAGCGTGACAGAGCAAAGGAGGAGGACAGAGGGCAGAGGAGGGGGACAGTGTGGCAGAGGGCAGAGGAGGGAGACAGAGAGCAGAGGAGGAGGGCAGAGGAGGAGGAGGACAGAGAGCAGAGGAGGGGGACAGAGAGCAGAGGGAGGGGGACAAAGGGCAGAGGAGGGGGACAGAGGGCAGAGGAGGAGGACAGAGGGCAGAGGAGGAGGACAGAGAGCAGAGGAGGGGGACAGAGGGCAGAGGAGAAGGACAGAGGGCAGAGGAGGGGGGCAGACAGCAGAGGAGGGGGGCAGACAGCAGAGGAGGGGGACAGAGGGCAGAGGAGGGGGACAGAGAGCAGAGGAGGGGGACAGAGGGCAGAGGAGGAGGACAGATGGCAGAGGAGGACGACAGAGGGCAGAGGAGGAGGACAGAGAGCAGGGGAGGGGGGCAGAGAGCAGAGGAGGGGGACAGAGAGCAGAGGAGGGGGACAGAGGGCAGAGGAGGGGGACAGCGTGACTGAGCAAAGGAGGAGGACAGAGGGCAGAGGAGGGGGACAGTGTGACAGAGGGCAGAGGAGGGAGACAGAGAGCAGAGGAGGAGGGCAGAGGAGGAGGAGGACAGAGAGCAGAGGAGGGGGACAGAGGGCAGAGGAGAGAGACAGAGGGCAGAGGAGGGAGACAGATGGCAGAGGAGGAGGACAGAGGGCAGAGGAGGAGGACAGAGAGCAGATGAGGGGGACAGAGGGCAGAGAAGGACAGAGGGCAGAGGAGAAGGACAGAGGGCAGAGGAGGGGGGCAGACAGCAGAGGAGGGGAACAGCGAGCAGAGGAGGGGGACAGAGGGCAGAGGAGGGGGACAGCGTGATAGAGCAAAGGAGGAGGACAGAGGGCAGAGGAGGGGGACAGTGTGACAGAGGGCAGAGGAGGGAGACAGAGAGCAGAGGAGGAGGGCAGAGGAGGAGGAGGACAGAGAGCAGAGGAGGGGGACGGAGGGCAGAGGAGGGGGACAGAGGGCAGAGGAGGGGGACAGAGGGTAGAGGAGGATTACAGAGAGCAGAGGAGGGGGACAGAGGGCAGAAGAGAAGGACAGAGGGCAGAGAAGGGGGGCAGACAGCAGAGGAGGGGAACAGAGAGCAGAGGAGGGGGACAAAGGGCAGAGGAAGGGAACAGAGGGCAGAGGAGGGGGACAGAGGGCAAAGGAGGGGGACAGAGAGCAGAGGAGGGGGACAGAGGGCAGAGGAGGAGGACAGAGAGCAGAGGAGGGGGACAGAGAGCAGAGGAGGACGACAGATGACAGAGGAGGACGACAGGGGGCAGAGGAGGAGGACAGAGGGCAGAGGAGGGGGACAGCGTGACAGAGGGCAGAGTAGGGGGAAAGTGTGACAGAGGGCAGAGGAGGGAGACAGAGAGCAGAGGAGGAGGGCAGAGGAGGAGGACAGAGAGCAGAGGAGGGGGACAGAGAGCAGAGGAGGGGGACAGAGGGCAGAGGAGGGGGACAGAGAGCAGAGTAGGGGGACAGAGGGCAGAGGAGGGGGACAGAGAGCAAAGGAGGGGGACAGAGAGCAGAGGAGGGGGACAGTGTGGCAGAGGAGGGGGACAGAGGGCAGAGGAGGGGGACAGAGGGCAGGGGAGGGGGACAGAGAGCAGAGGAGGGGGACAGAGAGCAGAGGAGGGGGACAGAGGGCAGAGGAGGAGGACAGAGGGCAGAGTAGGGGGACAGAGAGCAGAGGAGGGGGACAGAGGGCAGAGGAGGAGGACAGAGAGCAGAGGAGGGGGACAGAGAGCAGTGGAGGGGGACAGAGAGCAGAGGAGGGGGACAGAGAGCAGAGGAAGGGGACAGAGGGCAGAGGAGGGGGATAGAGAGCTTTGGAGGGGGACAGAGGGCAGAGGAGGGGGACAGAGAGCAGAGGAGGGGGACAGAGGGCAGAGGAGGAGGACAGAGGGCAGAGGAGGGGGCAGAGAGCAGAGGAGGGGGACAGAGAGCAGAGGAGGGGGACAGAGAGCAGAGAGGGGGACAGAGAGCAGAGGAGGGGGACAGAGAGCAGAGGAGGGGGACAGAGAGCAGAGGAGGGGGACAGAGGGCAGAGGAGGGGGACAGAGGGCAGAGGAGGGGGACAGAGAGCAGAAGGCAGAGGAGGGGGACAGCGTGACAGAGAGCAGAGGAGGGGGACAGCATGACAGAGAGCAGAGGTGGGGGACAGCGTGACAGAGGGCAGAGGAGGGGGACAGAGGGCAGAGGAGGGGGACAGCATGATAGAGAGCAGAGGAGGGGGACAGCGTGACAGAGGGCAGAGGAGGGTGACAGCGTGAGAGAGGGCAGAGGAGGGTGACAGAGGGCAGAGGAGGGGGCCAGTGTGACAGAGGGGGCAGTGTGCCTGGTTGCAGAGGGGTCAGTGTACCAGGATGCAGAGGGGGCAGAGTGTCTGAATGCAGAGGAGCATTTTTGCATACAACTAAATAAGTATTTCTCTCGTGACCTAAATACCTATTACAATTTTTTGACCCAACTACTTCTAAAACATGACTGCTCAGTAATTTTTTTATAGGGGTGCCTTGAAAAAATCTGGAGACTCTAAGGATGCCGTAAACTGCATAAGTTTAGGAACCACTGCTCTAATGCCTTACTGTTTTCTTGCAGCTCGGCTTTCACGCGCAACAGTAGTTGTGTACTACTTTTAGACTCCAAATGACATGGTCTTGCTTGGTCACGAGTGACCATACAAGAAGAAGGCTCAGTAACATTTTTTGATCTGCCACTAATAGAGAAAGGCGAAGGCCTCATTCTTTCTTTGCCACTGTGTGTGTAGAATGGCATGTTGGCAATTTTTTATTTTTTTTATCGGCAGTTAACTTTTCCTCAGTTACACTTCTTTTTCACTTCAACACGGTAAAAAAAATTTTGGTGTGTGTTTTTTTCCCTGATTTAAAAAGACTATGTACTTTTACATCGCCTTTCCCAAATGACGTACTGGGAACACTACCATCAGGACTGGTGACAGTACCTGGTTGCTGATTCTGCTCATATGCGGACTGCTTTGAATCCATTTTAATGAGCCCAAAGCACTTGTAGTGCCAAAAATTGTATTAGATAGATACTGCTGACAAATATTACTTTTGACAGCCAGAAAAATTAATGTTTCACATTGGGGAATATGGGACACCCCAAAAGCACTTGGAGTGCCAAAAATTGAAAAAAAGCCTCCTCTATCCTCCTCTCTTACTGCTGTAACAATTGCTAATACAATTGGTATTAATATTAGAATTGTATAGAATAGAATTGAAACAATAATGTGTCCAATTATTGCTCTGTCCCTGCGCTAATATAGCCTGTGACCTAACCCTGCTCTCTCCCTCTGTCAAATGGCGATGGATTGCTGTGGAGGCGGGTATTTATGCTTTTCAAATCTCGCGAGAACCAAGCTCAGAAATACGAATACGTCACAATGATGTTTTGCCTCGATTTCAATTCTGAATGGGCGGGAAAGTACCGAGCCTGCTGGGCTCGGTAATCGGATAGGCGAAATTCGGATGGATTCGGATCTCGGTAAACCGAGCCTGCCCATCTCTAATTGTAATATACATATTTTAGGTAGGTAAGATGAATTGATTTTAATTTTTTGCAAATTTGATTGATTATTAATTATTGAACTGTTTGACCTTTGATCATGTGACTATTTTGGTAATATCAATGGATACCTATGGACTTAACTTGCACTCACCTTGACAAAGACCCACATATTGGGCCAAAACGCTTTGGTAGTGCAAGCTAAAGATTGCAGCTACACCTACCAAGGACATTTACAACTAGGCGGATTGTTTGGGCTACCATTCTTGTCCCAGGACTGCTTTACCATCTACTATGATGTGCCAGTTATCTATTCCTATCTGGTAGGAGTACCTGTATCTCTTTCTCTATTCTTGAGGATGTTTTATGCCTTGTGTATTAATTAGAGATGAGCGGGCTCGGATTCCGCTAATCCGAGCCCACCTGAACAGTGCGGATCCGAACGGGATCCGAGCACTGTTCGGATATTTCCGGCGGGCAAAAAATTTAAAACGAGGCTCTGTCGTCCAAGTCTCGCGTCGTATCTCGCGAGGGGTGGGAGGGAGGGCCCAGAACAATTCCATCTTGTACCTCTTTTTTGGCATTATGTGCTCAAGCTACCTCGGTGAAACCTTTTGGCCTAAAAACAATATTGTGAGGTGTTCAGAATAGACTGGAAATTGGTGGAAATGATTGTTATTGAATGTTATTGAGGTTAATAATAGCGTAGGAGTGAAAAAGAAAACCCACAAAACTGGTTTTTAGCACTTTTTATGTTTTTTTCAAAATAAATCCGAATCCAAAACCTTAAATCCGAAGCAAAACCTTTCGTCAGGTGTTTTGCAAAACAAATCCGAACCCAAAACCTCAAGCAAATCCGAATCCAAAACACAAAACACGAGACACCAAAAGTGGCCGGTGCACATCCCTAGTATTAATAAAGAAAACCTGTTTTTATTTATCTTGCATATTGCACTATATTGTTTTTTCTTTTGTTTTTTTTTCCGTTAATTATGAACTTATGAGAAAACCAGTTTGCATGACATTACATCAGTGAAGACTACAAAGAATTTCTGATTATACGCAACTTTCAAGATTTCAAATAGTAAGCATAATATCGAAAGGGGAGCGACCACATTGGAAGGTGTTATATCTATATGATTTTTTTTTATGAAGGTACATTTTCAAGTTGGTGTTCAGCAAGTTTTCTTACAAAAGGGGATCTACACTGTGGCTACTGATCTGGATTACTTTCCTTTGTGTTATATTTAATATTCATATGTTGTCTATACAGTGTTGTACTATTATGTGTGTATTTTATATTATTACATGTTTCTGACCTTTTTGATAAGGTAATGCTTGAATGTTTCTTGTTATTGTTACTTTATTTTATCCTATAATGTAAAAGTTTTGAATACTCCACAGAAGCGCTCTACGTTTTTTCTTTTCAGCAAGTAGATGCCAGGTGATGTTGGATCCTTAAAGAATACTCACTTTGTTGGTAACGCACACACACACTCTCTGAATGGCGTTCTAGGTGATAACCTTCTGTCTTCAATGCCTGCGATGTCAAGCAGAACAAGAGAGCAGTTGTCAATCTATTTGCAAATCACCTTTAATTTGAACCAGAGGTTTTAAAAATAGGTTTGGCAGATTTCTTATGTGGCACTCTGAACCCCACACCCCAATCTCTTTGATAAATGTTTATGCTCCAACCCAGAATCAGACTTCTTTTTGACCCTAGATCTAATAATTGCGCAATACAGAAAAGATGAAATTATCTTGGCTGACAATTTTAACATTATACTGAATAAACAGGTATGATCACTCTCATCCCTTACCTTCGTCTTCAGGGGCTTTGAGTAAACACAGTTGAAGCCCTACACTGTCATCTTAAAAATCATTTATAATATGTCTCTTGGAGATTATGGGACCCCATAGCAAACTATTATGCCTACTATTCTTTAGTTCAAGATGTTGATCTCAGTTGATATATTATGTGTGGGACAAGCAGTAACCTGTGATATAATTGACATACAGATATCCCCAATGACTTTGTTAGATCATGATCCAGTAACATTAGACCTCTCTGGGCCCCCATTCCCCCCTCACCTTCAAGGTATTAACCTGCAGGTCTCTTACAATAAAATGGAAGTAAAGCTGCAGCTATTCCATCAGCTAAAATAATATTTATGTTTTCAATAAATTACAAGATATCTGTGCTATGACCCTTTGAGTGTTAAGGTGGTAGCGAGAGGTCTCATTATCCAAATAGCTTATCATATTAAAAAAGTCATACATAAATTTACAAATCAACACCAACAATTAGAAAATAAACATAAAAAATATTTAGATAAATGTGACTTGTATAGGCTCATTAAAGTATTGTGGGAACTTAATTGTTTATCAGCTGACCAGACAGAGAAGAATCTCAGACAGCTAAACCGAAAATACTATGAAAAAAGAGACAACACTGATAAAATCTTAACCCAGAAACGACTAGTTAAATTGCCCAATAGAATCATTTATTTTTATTAAGGATAAAAGAGGTCTATTAATCTATTATCCGAAACAGTTAAAGAACATAAAGATTTTTTATCAAAACTTTTATAATTCTTCAGACAATTCAAAACCTAATAATACAGTAACCAAAGACATGAACTATTTTCTGTGACATTGCCATTTACCTTGATTAGAAAGCTCTAGGGTCAAGCAATTCAGGTCAGGTATTTTGGTTTAAGAGCTGGAGAAATTAATCAAGGGTCAAAAATCAGGATAAGCTTCTGACCCAGTTGGTTTTTCAGGGTCCTAAAATAAAACATTTAAGAACATAGTATTCCTCCATCTTTATTATCTTAATAACAGTATTCTCAAAGGTGATGGCCTCACATGACATCAGAAACAATCCACACTGGCAGTAACACTAGATAAGGTTATCCTTTAGCTCCCTTAATCTTTGTGATAACTATAGAGTTCCTGGCAAATTTATTAAGGTCAATTTTGAATACCAAGGGTATAAGGGTTGAGGGAAGGGGATATAAACTATTTTTATATGCAGATTATGTTTGGTTTATGGCCTTTTCCCCTCACACCTCCCTCCCAAATTTGTATAAGATTTATTTTTAATTCTATTGGGTTTTATATTAATGAAACAAAATCAGAGGCATTGCCCATTCATATTCCAATTCTGAGCAATTAGTTCTAGTCCAAAACTTTACCTTTAATTTAGAAGTGGTGGTGTGGAAAATGTAATGGGAATATAGATGAATGAAATTTGATAGATATAAAATGAAGGTAGCAGAATAAGTGACGGTATAGCATACCACTGTTTACACCCCCACTTTGACCACTGATTGGAAAACCAGGAAAACAATGCAAAGATAATTTCCTTCCTTCTTTTGACAAAAAAAATTGTATTTGCAGAAAAACACTTGATTCACAAGTAGAATAGATGTAAAAATGACCAAGAATCCTATACTTTAGACAATCCTTGACCATATTCCACATGAGACCCTATGTCAAATGCAGAAACTCATTTCCAAGATCATCTTGAAATTCTCTATATTAAATTATCATCTCTAATCAGGAGCTATCAGGATGGAGACAGAGGTTTGCCAGATATTAAAAAAATATTATTATACCACCAATTTAAATCAAATGCTAAAACGGTTTGCCAAAAAGGAATTCTTTCCTAGGTACAAATTGAAATGTATGGAGCTGGGGACTCATCTCTAGCTTCCACTTTGATTTCCTTGAAAATAAGATGGGAAGACAGAGAGATCTTCTTGACAATCCAGTAAAAAAATTATCTGACTCAATCAGGTCTTTCTGTGTTCATTATTTTAACCTCACTACTTACCCCTCACCTTTAATGCCTGTATGGGACAATGTAAAATTTCCCCCAGGTGTAACAGGTTCACACACACATTCATGGAAATATCTACCATGCAGACCAAGGTTTGCCTGCGACTCTGTAGATTGTGCAACATGATGCTCAAAATGATGAATTAGACATTAAACTGCTCTCTTTTGTCTACCTGTTTTGGGACAATTTTTTTAAAAAATCAATAAATGAATACTTCATTATTCAATATTCATAATTAAATTTTCTCCAAACTGCCAGATGCTCAGTAGCAAAATTTTGTAAATGTTCACTTCCACCTTCCATCCATATAGAAAAAATAAGATTTGGTTTATATTATAGAAAGTATAATGTGATCTATTTATGTTTTACAACTTTGTAAACCTATAGTCCAAAATAGTAAATATGATTTCCTTAATTAAATAAATTCAGAAATAGTCACACCAAAAAAGTAATCTGTATCAAATGAGAAAACAAGCGATATATGTTCTGCATATGAGTCTTCAAGAGATTTCCCCCCCAAGAAAAAAAAAATCTTCAAAAACACATATCCAATAGAGTACCAGTGAAAAATATAAAATCCTTTTCTACAATAGTGTTTGAACATTGAGTAGCATTGAGTGTCCATCACCATGACAACTATCAGATTTCCTGTCTGGAGCAAGAGCGAGTTGAGGCTTTTATCTACATGACAATCAGATTTTTTTCCATTAGCCTGTCACCTATAATTTTAACAAGTCATTTTAGAAATATGTTTCACTTGTTGTGATCTTTTCACGTTTCGATCAGGATAACATGAAAATGAAGGTATATGAATATTTGTATATATGGGTTCTTTTTGAAGTGTAATTAAATGGTATGAAACTGTTTTTATGTTAATATTTTAGACTATGAAATTTTATTTTTTCCTGTGTATTGGTTTAGTTAACAATTGCAGGTCTGTGTCCATATAAAAATAAGAAGTCATCATTGTATATGTCTTTTTTTAAAATGACTAGTGATTGGTTGAAAGGATTGGTATAGAGACAGGGGACTTCTATCTTCCTATCAGAATTTAGAGCCTTTTCCAACAATCCGGAGAAAGATGATGGGCCAGGACATTCTGTACATCATTTTATTTGTGTTCTGACAGCCAACATTGGTGAACAGTAGCCACATCACCACTTAACCATCGTCCAGACCTGCCTCTTGTTACCAGTCTCCCTAATTTAATCCTCCAGTATCCATACACTGTCCCCACAAAAGGCACCACTCGTCTTTATACCACACAGTTTACACAGAAGCACAATCCTCACCACTGAAAACGGTATTCTTGCCTGCCTTCATGGTTTTTGATAAATCGTAATGAGATGATAAATACCACACCATGTATACAAGTTTTTAACCGCATCTTTATGGTATTCATTTACACACTGCATTGCATCTCAGGGGCTTGCTCTGCCACCTATAACTACAAGGGCTCCAGATACAGCCACTATTTCCCTGATGAGTCCGCAAACACATGGATGCAGGCCTGGCGCTACCATTAGGCAGCGTTAGACAGCTGCCTAGGGCCCAGATCTGGGGGGTGCCACTGAAATCATGCACATCCGTAAAGCTGTGCGGCCGCCACACAGCTTTATAGATGTGCATGATTTTAACCGATCCATGGTGGGGTGATTGATAACCGCTGCCCCCCCTAGCGCTGGGATGCACTACATCCCACCCCTCTCTTCCCTCACTGATTGTTGGGAGTGACATCATCATCACGTCCCGACAGTCAGTGAGGCACCCGCCAGAGAGGAGCAGAGCAGCAGCATGGAGAAAACTGGTAAGTACAGATATGTGTGTGTGTGTTGTGCTGATGGGGGGGGGCATGTTCAGCAAGGGAGAGGCGATGTGATGCAGAGGGGAGGACATGGTAAAGCAGGGGGGGAGGCGGTGTGCTGCGGGTGGGAGGACATGGTGCTACGGGGGGGGGACATTTTGCTGTGGGGGGAGGACATGGTGCTGCAGGGGGGGATGGACATGGTGCTGCAGGGGGGGAAGGACATGGTGCTGCAGGGGGGAAGGACATGGTGCTGCCGGAGGAGAGGATATGGTGCTGCAGGAGGGGAGGACATGGTCAAACTGGGGGGATCAGTGTGCTTCAGGGGGGTACATTTTCAAGCGTCGGGGTCAGTGTGCTGCAGGGGGAACATGGTCAAATGGGGGGGCAGTGTGCTGCAGGGGGACATGGTCAGCAGGGGGGGCAGTGTGCTGCAGGGGAGACATAGTCAGCAGGGGTGGCAGTGTCCTGTGGGGGGGCATTGTCAAACAGGGTGGGACATTGTCAAGCAGGGAGCGTGGTGTGCTGCTAAAGGACATTGGCAAGTGGGGGGGGCAGTCTGCTGTAGGGGAACAGTGTGATGGGTCATTCTCAAAAGTGTTTTGATCCCATATTTAACACTTGGATACTTCCCCTCTAGAAATCCTGTGTTTGCCCCTGGACAGCAGTGAAGTCTGGACAGCGTTCTACATGAAAAATCACTGCAGCCAGACCGCTGGAGGAGGTAAGGCTAATCATTTTTTTTTTTAAGCAAAAGTAAAGTGTTTGAGGGTCTGGAAAGTGGGTATTTGGTGCGTCGTGTTGGGGGGTAGATTGAAATTTTGCCTAGAGTGCCGAGAAACCTTGCACCGGCACTGCATGGATGAAACACGTTGGATACAAGACATAACTTGCTACAACTTAAAACAACAACTGAACACCCTGAACATGGAAAGTAAAACTACAAGAAATAACTCTGAAGCTCACACACTTGACAAGTATACACAACAAGTTTAAACACTCCCCCAAGTTGATCATCTGCAGCATTTAAGCAGCTTGATGCTCGACTAAAAAACAACAAAACGCTACGCCACCAACAGGACCCTACTACATCAGAGAATATCCATAACCCTGCTCACATACACCAGACATATACCTCCACAGCTGTTTTTCTACACAACAAATAACCAGCATCACAGTCTATTTGTGTCACTGTGCTCCACAGCATCCTAAAATAGGAAAGGAACTCCTACCCCGACCATAGATGCAAATCCCCTACCACACCAACTCTCACACTAGCGCAGACAATCTATAATATACCATATTTTTTTTACTCAAAGGAGAGAGATTTAAATCCCCCTCCACCAGTCATGTGATGACATTAATTAAATTAACAGTTTGTATGCTTAACAAACATATCATCATTTATCATTTATTTACAAATTTAACCATAATACAGTAATTATATCATATCATATTGGTTCATGGAATTTCATGTATAACCCACATTTAAAAATTAATATATTAATGTCATGAATTGACTTTAATTAATTCATGAACAGCATTTAAACAGCAGAGAGAAGCAGATAAAATAAATGAATCTAATGTTCGTAACAAAATAATTTTGCTATAGGAATACACACAGTAGTCTACTTCAATAGAACTAGCATAGATTCGCACCAAACTGAGATTTGCTTGCCACTACAGCTTTGGTGCTATTGGGATAGTGGAAACTACATACTTATTGCAAATTAATTTTATTTATGGACTGATAACTGATACCCTACACATACTCAATCATTCTATTTACAATCACATAAGATAATATGATAATATTTTTGTTTCCAAAATGCAATATCAGATAAAAGTTAAGGTAATGATCACTTGGTAACATTATTTACATCTAAAAAAGAATAATATCAAAATGAATTCTCAATCATATTCCAGATCACCGCTAACTCACAGTTCTAACACTTATTTTGCCACAAATAATTATAGTCTAACTAAATAAAAATCAATGTTTTCATTTGAACTGCAACAGGAAAGGATTTTAAAGTGGAACATGACAGATGTTCGTCTTTAATTTGACTAGAATTTAATTGAATTTAATTTGTATTTTGCATTTCTGTTTGTATTTTATTATATTTTACATAGTAAATGTGTCTTTCAAATTATTTTTAATAACTCTGTACAGAAATGATTCTTGTATATAATATGCTTTATTATATTAAAATATATGGTGTGGAAATAGGGTAATCCAACTTGCACATTTACTGCTTACACCAACAAGCCACATCTACACTTTCTCAATGCTACACCTTTTACTCTTGATGTAACCTTGGCACATATTTTAGTGTTGTAGAGCTGCAGCCCACTGAGCATATGCATGCAAATGCGTTTTTACTGTTATGCATCTTTTCCTGCTCTGGTTTGGAGCCCACATGCGTCCAACTCTTCATTCTTTATTAAAAAATGTATAACAGCACCTGCCTCTTACCACTATAAGTATATAAAAAAATAATATAATACACAGGTTTTGTGTATATGGTATAATCACGAAGATTTATGCACTCTTTCTTGCCCTATATGCTTCTGATCACCCTGTCTCTGAGTCTGCTATGATATTTAGAATAATCTGGAAAAGGTATTCGATAGACGTGCAATACTCCATCTTTTGGTACACACAATTTAGTTATTAAAAGTATTGCTGTCATTTTAACAGTGCTACACTATATTGGTACCCTATTCCTTCTCTTTTGCATATATATATATATATATATATATATATATATATATATATATATCTCAAAGAACGTGGAGTGATCTTAATGAATCCCTACAACCGTCACCTCTACAGTTTCATGACGTTTCTAGGATATATTTATCCAATCCAAAGATATACACATTGCAGAGATCATGACTCAGATGGTATTTGAGTAATTGAGAAAGGGGTGAGATTACTCTAACCTTGATATTTACCACCATTCTCTATAACAGATACATTTAGATGCATGAGCTACATCTAAATTAGGCCCTGAGTATAATTTTATCTTCAATAGTATTTCTTATTTTTTCTTGCAAATTTAAGGGGTACAGAAAAAAAGAAGGGGAGGGGGAAGGGAAGGCCAGAAAAAAGAAAAGGGGGGGGGGGTACTTAGTAGGGAAAACACGTTACGTCACATCGAAATTTACGGTACTTAACATGATAGAGACTATCAGATCAGTAGGTCAGTAATACAGCAGAAGAAAAACAAAAAAATAAACCCCTGTAACAACAGAGAGGTCAAACTCCCACTGGGCTATTCCCATCAGAAAACTATGTGGGTTCTGACAAGGGTTCGTTCAAGGTGAACTGTGAAAGGGGAAGTAGTGAATCAGTACGAGCTCTGGCTGCCCCCTCTCCCTCTGTAGTATACACATGCCAGGAAAACCACTTTATTAGGGGTGATGAAGGGGATGAGGAATATGGCATCCCCCACGTCTCCATCTAAAAGCTAAACTGTACTTTAGCAATCACTTTGTTTAACGCGGGCAGGTCGGGGGTTTTCCAGTTTTGAGCCAACGCTGCTCTGGCAGCTATCAAAATGTGACAATACATATATCTAGCATGGAGAGGGAATTGTGGTGGAAAATGCTGTAGTAAAGCCACTTCCGGAGTGAGATCTACTTTTTGAGATGTGATCTTATTGGCTAACTGAAACACATGATCCCAAAATGGACGAAGAAGAGGGCATCCCCAAAATATGTGCATAATATCCCCTATTGAGCGGCATTGTCTCCAACAAAATTTGGACTGAGCGGGCCACATTTTGTGTAGACGAGTCGGAGTAATGTAGAGTCTATTAATTAACTTCACCATCATTTCCGAATGATTCACACATTTGGACATTTGAAAAGAATTAACAAATATTTTCTTCCATTGACCAGTGGTGAGCGTAATATCAAGGTTTATTTCCCATTGTAGTTGGGATCTGGACTTAGTGTCCAATGTGGGAGGGAAGAGAAGTTTATACCAAAAGGTAATACCTGCCCTATTAGAACCCTTCGTCAATCTCGTAAATATTAGGGCTGGGGCATGAGACATTTCCAATCCCTGTCCAGGGAGGGTAGAAAACCAATGTCTAATCTGCAAATATTTATAAAATTCCTGGGCGGGGAGGCGAAACTTATCCCGTATTTGCGTAAATGACAAGAGCTTCTGCTCCTCAAGTAGATCTGACCAAAACTTTGCCCAATTCTCAATCCAACAATTTAAGTTTAACTCTGGAATAAGTTTTGTTACAGTTACCAATGAGATATTCGTAGTAGGGACCGTGAGATTTTGGCTATTGACAGTAAACCTATCCCACACCGCCAGGGAGCCTTTAAGCATCTTGGGAAGGAGAGCAGGAGGCAGATGCCAGGATTTAGGGACCCAGATTAAATCCTCTAGTGGGAACTTCGAACACAATGCCCTTTCTAGATCAACCCACGGTTTCTGATTTGGGGGTAGAGACCAATCTCTTATTTGGGAAAGTAGACAAGCATGGTGATATTTATGTAAATCTGGTAACGCTAAACCACCATGTTGCTTGGGCAGGCACATTCGAGAACCAGCTATACAAGGGGGTTTACCTTTCCATTCATAGGTTATCATAATTGACTGCAGTTTATCAAACAACGGTTTGGGGATGCTAGCAGGTATGGTCCAAAATAGGTACATCATTTTCGTAGCACCGACATCTTAAAAGTTGCCAACCTCCCCAGCCAAGAGATCTCGCAGCAGGCCCATGATTTGGTTAATGTGAGTAGCTGCTGTATTAAAGCCGTATAATTTAGATTGATTGTGCTATCTAGGGAGGGGGTGATCTTTATGCCTAAATATGGGAAGGCTATTGTTTTCCAGGAGTATTGAAAAGTTTTTTTAAGATGTTCTGTCTTTAAGGGGAAATGTTTACTGGAAGGGCCTCAGATTTAGTTGAGTTAAGTTTGCAGTAAGATGCTCGGCTATAGGCATCAAGTATATTGTGAAGGGTCGGCAGCAAGGTCTCCGGGCTGGTCACAAATAATAATACATCATCGGCAAACAGACATAGTTTATGAATCGTGTTCTTGATGTTGATACCAGGGAACAGAGGAGAGGATCTAATAGCTATTGCAAGGGGTTCCATTGCCAAAACAAAAATCAGCGGGGGTAGCGGGCAGCCCTGTCTAGTACAATTTGAAATCTTAAAGCAGTCTTGAAGGGTCAGAATATAATGCAGAGATAGCCAATAGAAATTTACCATGAAATCTGAAGCGGAGAAGGACCCTCTCCAAATATCCCCAATGTAATCTATCGAAAGCCTTCTCAGCGTCAAGAGAGAGAGCCACTACTTCTGTCTGAGAGCTCGTCACCCAATCTAGGACGTCGACCACCCTTCTAGTATTGTCAGAGGCTTGACGCCCCAGCACAAATCCCACCTGGTCAGGATGAGCGAGTCCCGGGAGAAGACCATTTAGTCTATTCACTATAAGTTTGGCGTAAAATTTTATGTCTGAGTTCAAGAGGGCTATTGGCCTGTAGTTAACGAGGTAGGGTCCTTCCCCGGCTTAGGGATGGTAACTAACTGTGACTCCAACATCTCAGGAGGGAATGAACCTTGAGATGTGCCTTCATTGAACAATTGTTCAAGTACTGGAAGGAGGTCCTCCTGAAATGTCACATAGAAGCCATTTATATACCCATCTGGCCCCGGGGCTTTATCTGAAGGGAGATTTTTAATAACTTCCTGGATTTCAGTTTGCGACCATGAAACTGCCAGAGCTGCCCCCGTCTCTGAGTCTATTGTTGGAATATCTAGGCTATGTAAAAACCCCTCTATGTCTACCAGTCTAGGTTGGTGAGTAGAGTCATCGTCCTTCAAGTTATAAAGCTTTGAATAATATTGTGCAAACAAGTTGGCAATATCCCTGGGATTACAGACTTTCTTACCTGACTCATTTATCAGATATTTGATTCTATTCTGCGCCCACTGGCCCCTCAATTTCCTCGCTAGGAGATTTCCTGCTCTGTTCCCCGCCACATAGTATTTTTGTCGAAGTCTAGTTAGTGCTAATTGGGTCTTGGACAGTAGCATTTTCTGAAGTTGGGCTCTAACTAAAGTAATTTCTTTCTTCAGTTCCTTAGAGGGGCGTGCTTTATTCTGAGTGTCTAGTTTAACTAACTTTTCTTCGAGTTCTTTTTGCAGAAAGCGTTAGCCCTTTTTAACCGAGAGCCCGTCTGGATCGCTACCCCTCTCGCAACTGCTTTTAACGCACACCAGAACTTAAAGATGTTTTTGTCAGAAGGGGCATTAGTTTGGCAGTATTGCTCTATGGCTTTTTTGATATCCAGTCTAGCTTCTAGTTGGGATAAAAGATATGATGGCATACGCCACTGCCTAGGGGGGTTAAAGATGTTAGTGGCCTTCCACGTCCACAGCACTGGAGCATGGTCTGACCAAGTTATCGGTAGGATCTCGAATAACTTGGTAGCCTGTAGTGACCATTTATCAGCCATAATCAAGTCTATACGCTAATATGAATTATGGACAGGTGAGAAATATGTAAAATCTCTGCCATTGGGATCTGCAGTTCTCCATACATCATACAAGTCAAATTCCCCCAACAACTTGGTAAAGGCTAGTGAGGGGCCCGATAAACCCATTCCCACAGCGGGAGTCAAAGATTGAGAGGATCTATCCAGTTTTGGATCTGCTACTATATTAAAATCACCCATAACTATCAGTCCACATTCTTTGTGTTTCTCTATTTCTTGAAAGACCCCCCCTTAAAAAAGGAACCTGTCTAGAGTTAGGGGCGTAGAACGAGACTATGGTGACAAGTTTATTGTCTAGCGTACCAATCAAGATCAGATATCTACCTGCCTTGTCCGCTATAGTGGATTTATGAATGAATTCAACTTTATTGCTGAATAAGATGGCTACGCCATTCCTTTTATGAGGGCCATTAACAGTGAAACATAGTGGGAAATGTCTATCTCTCAATACCGGGGGAGCTGCAGCTTTAAAATGTAAATTAAATTCTTGTAGGGCCACTACATCTGCTCTGAGCTTATAGAATGATGAAACGGCCAGTCTTTGTTTATTAGGGTAGTTTAAACCTCTTACATTTTGTGTTAAAAACTTAACCATTTGCAATAGAAGTATGGGCTATAAAAAAAATCTCCACTGACTACATACTATTGACCAGCTATTCAATCTAATAATTACCAGACCATGACTCGACTTGGTTCTGAAACAGCACGAGAGACCAATTGTTTGTGTTAATATGTACCCTGGGCAGAAAGGAAAGTAAAGGAAAATAAATTTAAAGAAAACAGTAAACACGGGAGAAAACCCCCCCAAAATAACCCTAAATAGAGGGTTAGAGTGTTTGCTGGAAGGGGGAAAAAACACCAGCAACATATAAATATGGGGGGCGCACTAGGACGCAAACAGGGACCACTCGACCCCCACCTCTCACCAGACCCGTTAAATACCAACATATATTAATCTTAAACAGAGTATCTCTCTCTAACTAGTCAGAAAGACAACAAATCAACATAAAACTAGTGTTATAGTAACATCACCGCTTGGTATATAAAAGCTTAGAACCTCCAGTCTTTGTGCCGTCCACCATCCCGCAAACTGTTGATCTTCTCATGTTCCATCTGGGACCTGAAGGGAGGAAGAAAACACACACACACACACGGACAGTGGGGAGACTGCATAATGAAATGTTTCCTCTTCTGTGTCTTGGAATAAGACTGTGTTAGGTTTCAAGGTTACCTTAGTCAGTATTTACGCCGGCCTTCCTAGGGCGCGGAGTCTAACGGCCCTCCCGGTCTTCTCCAAGAACCGCCGCAAGGCAGGGTGGGTTTTGCTGCCGGAGAACCGCAGGTCGCGGCCCCCAGGTTAGCCTACTGACGTAAGGAGAGAGTTCTATGAGATGGACATGTAGCGGCACGGTCAGATCCACAGACGAATAGATAACTGAAGTCACTAACCGTATACTCAGAAGGTAGTAGTCTGGAGTAGAGACTGGTGGGATGCAGGAGTCAATCCACGGTACAGCCCCAGGAGCAGAAGCGTAGTCCAGAATAGCCGGTTCGGTACACAAAGATCCGTCCGTTAATGCAGTACCAAGGATAAGGCAGAAGAATGGTCTGGAGACTAGCTGGTTCGGTACACAGAGATCCGTCCGTTAATGCAGTACCAGGGATAAGGCAGAAGAATGGTCTGGAGACTAGCTGGTTCGGTACACAGAGATCCGTCCGTTATGCAGTACCAGGGGTTAGGCAGAAGAATGGTCTGGAGACTAGCTGGTTCGGTACACAGAGATCCGTCCGTTATGCAGTACCAGGGGTTAGGCAGAAGAATGGTCTGGAGACTAGCTGGTTCGGTACACAGAGATCCGTCCGTTATGCAGTACCAGGGGTTAGGCAGGAGAATGGTCTAGAGAATAGCTGGTTCGGTACACAGAGATCAACAGTCACAAAGGAGAACACCAGGGAAGTCCAAGCACAGGAAGTGCAGCCAGATACAGGTAACACGTTGCTCTGACACCTGCAGTGTGTCAGAGCAGTCCTGAAGTAGGAGTTTGAATTCCCCGCCCAGATCAGCTGACCTGCCGCCGGGACCTACCCGGAAGTGCGGCAGTACAGAACGAAGGAGCGGCGCTGATACAGGTAAGCGCCGTGACAGTACCCCCCCCCATTAGGGATGGCCACCGGACAGCCTATAAGGTTTCTGAGGGAACTTGGCATGGAATTTTCTTAACAGTACTGGAGCATGTAGATCACGTGCCGGAATCCATGAACGCTCCTCTGGTCCATAGCCTTTCCAATCAACCAAGAATTGTAGAGAACCTCTGGAAATGCGAGAATTTAGAATTTCCTTGATCTCGAATTCATGATCTTGCGTAGAGACAGCGGCAGGAGGTCTCTTGGAAGAGGAAAATTTATTAATGACCAGTGGCTTGAGGAGGGAAATATGAAACACGTTGGGGATCCTTAAAGTAGGAGGCAACTTTAATCTGAAAGCTACTGGATTGATAACCTCCAAGATTTTGAAGGGTCTAATGAAACGGGGAGCGAATTTCCTAGAAGGAACCAACAGGCGAAGGTTCCGCGTAGATAGCCATACCTTATCGCCAGGAGAAAGTAATGGGGAAGGTCTTCTTTTCTTATCAAACGCCTTTTTGCTGGTGGCAGTGGCGTGAAGTAGGTTACGTTTGATTATACCCCACCTGGACGAGAAGTCTGACCACATGGAATCTACAGCAGGAATTCCGGATGTAGGCAAATCATTAAAAGGAGGAACTCTAGGATGAAAGCCTTGGAGAGCAAAAAAAGGGGAAACCAATGTAGAGTCATGAGAATTATTATTGTGAGCAAATTCTGCCCAAGGTAACAAATCAACCCAGTCGTCATGTTTAGCTGAAATGAAGCATCTGAGAAATTTTTCGAGCTCTTGATTAGTCCTCTCCGTTAGACCATTGCTTTGGGGGTGGTATGCAGAGGAAAAATTCAGTTTGATTCCACAAACACGAGAAAAGGCTCTCCAAAATCTTGCAACAAACTGTGTTCCACGGTCTGAAACGATGGCCTCTGGGCAACCATGGAGACGAAATATTTCCTTTATAAAAAGTTGTGCCAGCACCGGAGCAGATGGAAGGCCTTTTAGAGGTACGAAATGAGCAGCCCGTGAGAAACGGTCTGTGACTACCCAAACCACGGAAAAGCCTCTTGAAGAGGGTAAATCAGTGATAAAGTCCATGGAGAGATGACTCCATGGACGATCCGGAATGGGTAAAGGCTGTAACAATCCATAGGAGGCTTGTCGAGGTACTTTGTTCTGAGCGCAGACGGAACAAGCCGTAACGAACTCCCGAACATCAGAGTGAATCGATGGCCACCAGTAATTACGGGAGACAAAATCCAGAGTCTTCTTGATTCCAGCATGACCAGAGAACCGAGAGGCGTGAGCCCACTTGAGGAGTCTTGATCGAAGATGAGAAGAAACAAAGGTCTTCCCGGGAGGAATCGCTAGATGAGCAGGGGTGGTGGCCAGTATACATTTGGAACCCAGGATGGGTCTAGGAGTATCCTCTATAGTATCAGTGGCATCAAAGGATCGGGAAAGAGCATCCGCTTTCTTGTTCTTAGATCCTGGTCTAAAGGTGATGATCATATCAAACCGGGAGAAAAACAGGGACCATCTGGCTTGCCGAGGGTTTAAACAAGAAGCTGTTTGTAAGTATAGAAGGTTCTTGTGATCTGTAAAAATCGTGATAGGAAACCTAGCTCCTTCCAAATGATGTCTCCATGCTTCTAAGGCTAATTTGATGGCCAGGAGTTCCCTATCTCCGATGCCATAATTCTTCTCGGCAACAGAAAGTTTACGGGAAAAGAAACCACAAGGAGATAATCTTCCACCAGAGTCCTTCTGTGACAAGATGGCCCCCACTCCCACCGAGGAGGCATCGACCTCCAGAAAGAAAGGAAAAGTAGGATCTGGTTGATGGAGGATAGGAGCTGTCGTGAATGCTTTCTTTAGGGAAGAGAAGGCCTTTTCTGCCTCAGGAGGCCAAAGTTTAGTATTGATAGCTTTCTTGGTTAGTGCAGTAATGGGTGCGATCACCGACGAAAAGCCTTTAATGAAATGCCGATAGTAATTGGCAAAGCCTATGAAACGTTGGATTGCTTTCAGGCCTATCGGCTGAGGCCATTCAGAAACTGCCTTTACTTTCTCGGAATCCATGCATAGCCCAGATCCAGAGATCACGTGTCCAAGAAAGGGAATATGACTTTTTTCAAAGATGCATTTATCCAAATTACAAAACAGTTGATGTACCCGAAGGCGTTCAAGCACCAAGGAAACATGATGGCGATGCAACACGATGTCCGGAGAGAATATCAGGATATCATCCAGGTAAATCACCACGAACTGGTAGAGAAAATCTTGAAAAATTTCGTTGATGAAGTTTTGAAACACTGCGGGGGCATTACATAACCCGAAGGGCATAACTAAATATTCAAAGTGTCCATCATGGGTATTGAACGCAGTCTTCCATTCATCCCCTTGTTTAATACGGATCAAATTGTAAGCACCCTTCAAGTCTAATTTGGAAAAAATAACTGCACCTTTTATTCTATCAAATAGCTCTGAAATCAATGGTAACGGGTACTTGTTCTTCACAGTAATGGCATTCAGCCCACGATAATCTATACATGGACGTAGACCCCCATCTTTCTTTTTAACGAAGAAAAAGCCGGCTCCTGCAGGGGAGGATGATTTTCGAATAAAGCCTCTTTATAGGTTCTCTTCTATGTATTTAGACATGGAGTTGGACTCTGGTAGTGATAGCGAAAAAACGCGTCCTCTGGGTGGTATTTTGTCGGGTAAAAGCTCAATAGAACAATCCCATGGTCTATGGGGAGGTAATTTGGAGGCCTCCTTTTCGCAAAACACATCAGAGAATGAACGGTATTGGAGAGGAATACCAGTGGACTTAAATGATGATGCAGCTTCGTTCTTAGTGAACTTATTGATTCTGGGAAGGCAACGAGAATGACAGGCCGGGCCCCAGGCAAGAACTTCTGGCTTATGCCAATCTAATGTAGGGGAATGAAGTTGGAGCCACGGAAGACCAAGAATGAGGGGATTAATAGCCTCTGGAATGACCAACAAGGAAATAGATTCAGTATGCAGGGCTCCTATACGAAGAGAGAGCTTGATGGTACGTTTCTTGAGTGATCCTCCACTAATACGTTTTCCATCAATGGCTGTGATGGCAATCGGGGGATCCAGGGGAAGGGTAGGTAAGGACAACTTCTCCACTATGTCAGCTCTTATGAAATTCCCTGCTGCTCCGGAATCAATGAGTGCTGGAAGAGAAAGCTGTTTGTCAAAGGATTGTAACAGAACCTGAATAGAAAAACTAGAATCAACAGGAGAGGAAATACGTACACCTAACTTGGCCTCTCCATCGTTAGTTAGGTTCGGTCGTTTCCCGGACGCTTAAGACAATTGTTTAGCAAATGACCAGGTTCTCCGCAGTAGAGACATAAGCGATTTTTGAACCGTCTTTTCCTCTCTTCTTGAGAAAGGCGAGCTCTTCCCAACTGCATGGGCTCTTCCTCAGACATCACCGGACTCTGAAAACGTGGGACTAGACGAAAAGGAGAACGACGAGAACTCTCTTTCTCCTGAGAGCGTTCACGGAATCTAATGTCAATCTGGTTACATAGAGAGACCAAAGCATCCAGAGAAGTTGGAAGTTCACGACCTGCCAATTCGTCTTTAATGCGGTCGGTCAAACCCTGCCAGAAGGTTGCTACCAGGGCCTCATTATTCCAACGTAACTCAGCCGCCATAGTGCGAAATTGAAGAGCATACTGGCCTATGGTCATAGAGCCTTGACGCAGACGAAGGATGCCAGAGGCAGCGCTGGAAACTCTTCCTGGTTCATCAAAGACGTGTCTGAAAGCCTCCAGGAAGGTGGAACAGTTATGTAGTGAAGGATCATTGTGTTCCCATAGGGGAGATGCCCAGGCAAGAGCTTGACCGGTAAGTAACGAGATAATATACGCTACTTTAGCTTTTTCAGTAGGGAAGTTCCCTGGCTGGAGTTCGAACTGGATATCACACTGATTTAAAAATCCACGGCAGGCCTTGGGGTCCCCATCGAATTTCGGAGGATTAGGGATGCGAAGTTGGGAATTCACCGGGAGAGGAGCGGCACCACCCCCCTGGGCAGGAGCAGGTTGGGGGGGAATCGGTGGTGGATCAGGTACCGCTGCCTGGACTGCCTGAGCTGACACCGCCCCCTGCAGTGTATCCAGGCGAGCAGACATGCTCTGAAGAAACTGAAGCAACTGTGCCTGGTTCTTGTCCTGTTCCTCTACCCGGGTAGCTAAATGTTCCAATAACTCCCTGGTTGAGGGGTTCCCGGATCCGTCCATCAGATAGATATATGGGTCAGAGCAAACTGTTAGGTTTCAAGGTTACCTTAGTCAGTATTTACGCCGGCCTTCCTAGGGCGCGGAGTCTAACGGCCCTCCCGGTCTTCTCCAAGAACCGCCGCAAGGCAGGGTGGGTTTTGCTGCCGGAGAACCGCAGGTCGCGGCCCCCAGGTTAGCCTACTGACGTAAGGAGAGAGTTCTATGAGATGGACATGTAGCGGCACGGTCAGATCCACAGACGAATAGATAACTGAAGTCACTAACCGTATACTCAGAAGGTAGTAGTCTGGAGTAGAGACTGGTGGGATGCAGGAGTCAATCCACGGTACAGCCCCAGGAGCAGAAGCGTAGTCCAGAATAGCCGGTTCGGTACACAAAGATCCGTCCGTTAATGCAGTACCAAGGATAAGGCAGAAGAATGGTCTGGAGACTAGCTGGTTCGGTACACAGAGATCCGTCCGTTAATGCAGTACCAGGGATAAGGCAGAAGAATGGTCTGGAGACTAGCTGGTTCGGTACACAGAGATCCGTCCGTTATGCAGTACCAGGGGTTAGGCAGAAGAATGGTCTGGAGACTAGCTGGTTCGGTACACAGAGATCCGTCCGTTATGCAGTACCAGGGGTTAGGCAGAAGAATGGTCTGGAGACTAGCTGGTTCGGTACACAGAGATCCGTCCGTTATGCAGTACCAGGGGTTAGGCAGGAGAATGGTCTAGAGAATAGCTGGTTCGGTACACAGAGATCAACAGTCACAAAGGAGAACACCAGGGAAGTCCAAGCACAGGAAGTGCAGCCAGATACAGGTAACACGTTGCTCTGACACCTGCAGTGTGTCAGAGCAGTCCTGAAGTAGGAGTTTGAATTCCCCGCCCAGATCAGCTGACCTGCCGCCGGGACCTACCCGGAAGTGCGGCAGTACAGAACGAAGGAGCGGCGCTGATACAGGTAAGCGCCGTGACAGTACCCCCCCCCATTAGGGATGGCCACCGGACAGCCTATAAGGTTTCTGAGGGAACTTGGCATGGAATTTTCTTAACAGTACTGGAGCATGTAGATCACGTGCCGGAATCCATGAACGCTCCTCTGGTCCATAGCCTTTCCAATCAACCAAGAATTGTAGAGAACCTCTGGAAATGCGAGAATTTAGAATTTCCTTGATCTCGAATTCATGATCTTGCGTAGAGACAGCGGCAGGAGGTCTCTTGGAAGAGGAAAATTTATTAATGACCAGTGGCTTGAGGAGGGAAATATGAAACACGTTGGGGATCCTTAAAGTAGGAGGCAACTTTAATCTGAAAGCTACTGGATTGATAACCTCCAAGATTTTGAAGGGTCTAATGAAACGGGGAGCGAATTTCCTAGAAGGAACCAACAGGCGAAGGTTCCGCGTAGATAGCCATACCTTATCGCCAGGAGAAAGTAATGGGGAAGGTCTTCTTTTCTTATCAAACGCCTTTTTGCTGGTGGCAGTGGCGTGAAGTAGGTTACGTTTGATTATACCCCACCTGGACGAGAAGTCTGACCACATGGAATCTACAGCAGGAATTCCGGATGTAGGCAAATCATTAAAAGGAGGAACTCTAGGATGAAAGCCTTGGAGAGCAAAAAAAGGGGAAACCAATGTAGAGTCATGAGAATTATTATTGTGAGCAAATTCTGCCCAAGGTAACAAATCAACCCAGTCGTCATGTTTAGCTGAAATGAAGCATCTGAGAAATTTTTCGAGCTCTTGATTAGTCCTCTCCGTTAGACCATTGCTTTGGGGGTGGTATGCAGAGGAAAAATTCAGTTTGATTCCACAAACACGAGAAAAGGCTCTCCAAAATCTTGCAACAAACTGTGTTCCACGGTCTGAAACGATGGCCTCTGGGCAACCATGGAGACGAAATATTTCCTTTATAAAAAGTTGTGCCAGCACCGGAGCAGATGGAAGGCCTTTTAGAGGTACGAAATGAGCAGCCCGTGAGAAACGGTCTGTGACTACCCAAACCACGGAAAAGCCTCTTGAAGAGGGTAAATCAGTGATAAAGTCCATGGAGAGATGACTCCATGGACGATCCGGAATGGGTAAAGGCTGTAACAATCCATAGGAGGCTTGTCGAGGTACTTTGTTCTGAGCGCAGACGGAACAAGCCGTAACGAACTCCCGAACATCAGAGTGAATCGATGGCCACCAGTAATTACGGGAGACAAAATCCAGAGTCTTCTTGATTCCAGCATGACCAGAGAACCGAGAGGCGTGAGCCCACTTGAGGAGTCTTGATCGAAGATGAGAAGAAACAAAGGTCTTCCCGGGAGGAATCGCTAGATGAGCAGGGGTGGTGGCCAGTATACATTTGGAACCCAGGATGGGTCTAGGAGTATCCTCTATAGTATCAGTGGCATCAAAGGATCGGGAAAGAGCATCCGCTTTCTTGTTCTTAGATCCTGGTCTAAAGGTGATGATCATATCAAACCGGGAGAAAAACAGGGACCATCTGGCTTGCCGAGGGTTTAAACAAGAAGCTGTTTGTAAGTATAGAAGGTTCTTGTGATCTGTAAAAATCGTGATAGGAAACCTAGCTCCTTCCAAATGATGTCTCCATGCTTCTAAGGCTAATTTGATGGCCAGGAGTTCCCTATCTCCGATGCCATAATTCTTCTCGGCAACAGAAAGTTTACGGGAAAAGAAACCACAAGGAGATAATCTTCCACCAGAGTCCTTCTGTGACAAGATGGCCCCCACTCCCACCGAGGAGGCATCGACCTCCAGAAAGAAAGGAAAAGTAGGATCTGGTTGATGGAGGATAGGAGCTGTCGTGAATGCTTTCTTTAGGGAAGAGAAGGCCTTTTCTGCCTCAGGAGGCCAAAGTTTAGTATTGATAGCTTTCTTGGTTAGTGCAGTAATGGGTGCGATCACCGACGAAAAGCCTTTAATGAAATGCCGATAGTAATTGGCAAAGCCTATGAAACGTTGGATTGCTTTCAGGCCTATCGGCTGAGGCCATTCAGAAACTGCCTTTACTTTCTCGGAATCCATGCATAGCCCAGATCCAGAGATCACGTGTCCAAGAAAGGGAATATGACTTTTTTCAAAGATGCATTTATCCAAATTACAAAACAGTTGATGTACCCGAAGGCGTTCAAGCACCAAGGAAACATGATGGCGATGCAACACGATGTCCGGAGAGAATATCAGGATATCATCCAGGTAAATCACCACGAACTGGTAGAGAAAATCTTGAAAAATTTCGTTGATGAAGTTTTGAAACACTGCGGGGGCATTACATAACCCGAAGGGCATAACTAAATATTCAAAGTGTCCATCATGGGTATTGAACGCAGTCTTCCATTCATCCCCTTGTTTAATACGGATCAAATTGTAAGCACCCTTCAAGTCTAATTTGGAAAAAATAACTGCACCTTTTATTCTATCAAATAGCTCTGAAATCAATGGTAACGGGTACTTGTTCTTCACAGTAATGGCATTCAGCCCACGATAATCTATACATGGACGTAGACCCCCATCTTTCTTTTTAACGAAGAAAAAGCCGGCTCCTGCAGGGGAGGATGATTTTCGAATAAAGCCTCTTTATAGGTTCTCTTCTATGTATTTAGACATGGAGTTGGACTCTGGTAGTGATAGCGAAAAAACGCGTCCTCTGGGTGGTATTTTGTCGGGTAAAAGCTCAATAGAACAATCCCATGGTCTATGGGGAGGTAATTTGGAGGCCTCCTTTTCGCAAAACACATCAGAGAATGAACTGTATTGGAGAGGAATACCAGTGGACTTAAATGATGATGCAGCTTCGTTCTTAGTGAACTTATTGATTCTGGGAAGGCAACGAGAATGACAGGCCGGGCCCCAGGCAAGAACTTCTGGCTTATGCCAATCTAATGTAGGGGAATGAAGTTGGAGCCACGGAAGACCAAGAATGAGGGGATTAATAGCCTCTGGAATGACCAACAAGGAAATAGATTCAGTATGCAGGGCTCCTATACGAAGAGAGAGCTTGATGGTACGTTTCTTGAGTGATCCTCCACTAATACGTTTTCCATCAATGGCTGTGATGGCAATCGGGGGATCCAGGGGAAGGGTAGGTAAGGACAACTTCTCCACTATGTCAGCTCTTATGAAATTCCCTGCTGCTCCGGAATCAATGAGTGCTGGAAGAGAAAGCTGTTTGTCAAAGGATTGTAACAGAACCTGAATAGAAAAACTAGAATCAACAGGAGAGGAAATACGTACACCTAACTTGGCCTCTCCATCGTTAGTTAGGTTCGGTCGTTTCCCGGACGCTTAAGACAATTGTTTAGCAAATGACCAGGTTCTCCGCAGTAGAGACATAAGCGATTTTTGAACCGTCTTTTCCTCTCTTCTTGAGAAAGGCGAGCTCTTCCCAACTGCATGGGCTCTTCCTCAGACATCACCGGACTCTGAAAACGTGGGACTAGACGAAAAGGAGAACGACGAGAACTCTCTTTCTCCTGAGAGCGTTCACGGAATCTAATGTCAATCTGGTTACATAGAGAGACTAAAGCATCCAGAGAAGTTGGAAGTTCACGACCTGCCAATTCGTCTTTAATGCGGTCGGTCAAACCCTGCCAGAAGGTTGCTACCAGGGCCTCATTATTCCAACGTAACTCAGCCGCCATAGTGCGAAATTGAAGAGCATACTGGCCTATGGTCATAGAGCCTTGACGCAGACGAAGGATGCCAGAGGCAGCGCTGGAAACTCTTCCTGGTTCATCAAAGACGTGTCTGAAAGCCTCCAGGAAGGTGGAACAGTTATGTAGTGAAGGATCATTGTGTTCCCATAGGGGAGATGCCCAGGCAAGAGCTTGACCGGTAAGTAACGAGATAATATACGCTACTTTAGCTTTTTCAGTAGGGAAGTTCCCTGGCTGGAGTTCGAACTGGATATCACACTGATTTAAAAATCCACGGCAGGCCTTGGGGTCCCCATCGAATTTCGGAGGATTAGGGATGCGAAGTTGGGAATTCACCGGGAGAGGAGCGGCACCACCCCCCTGGGCAGGAGCAGGTTGGGGGGGAATCGGTGGTGGATCAGGTACCGCTGCCTGGACTGCCTGAGCTGACACCGCCCCCTGCAGTGTATCCAGGCGAGCAGACATGCTCTGAAGAAACTGAAGCAACTGTGCCTGGTTCTTGTCCTGTTCCTCTACCCGGGTAGCTAAATGTTCCAATAACTCCCTGGTTGAGGGGTTCCCGGATCCGTCCATCAGATAGATATATGGGTCAGAGCAAACTGTTAGGTTTCAAGGTTACCTTAGTCAGTATTTACGCCGGCCTTCCTAGGGCGCGGAGTCTAACGGCCCTCCCGGTCTTCTCCAAGAACCGCCGCAAGGCAGGGTGGGTTTTGCTGCCGGAGAACCGCAGGTCGCGGCCCCCAGGTTAGCCTACTGACGTAAGGAGAGAGTTCTATGAGATGGACATGTAGCGGCACGGTCAGATCCACAGACGAATAGATAACTGAAGTCACTAACCGTATACTCAGAAGGTAGTAGTCTGGAGTAGAGACTGGTGGGATGCAGGAGTCAATCCACGGTACAGCCCCAGGAGCAGAAGCGTAGTCCAGAATAGCCGGTTCGGTACACAAAGATCCGTCCGTTAATGCAGTACCAAGGATAAGGCAGAAGAATGGTCTGGAGACTAGCTGGTTCGGTACACAGAGATCCGTCCGTTAATGCAGTACCAGGGATAAGGCAGAAGAATGGTCTGGAGACTAGCTGGTTCGGTACACAGAGATCCGTCCGTTATGCAGTACCAGGGGTTAGGCAGAAGAATGGTCTGGAGACTAGCTGGTTCGGTACACAGAGATCCGTCCGTTATGCAGTACCAGGGGTTAGGCAGAAGAATGGTCTGGAGACTAGCTGGTTCGGTACACAGAGATCCGTCCGTTATGCAGTACCAGGGGTTAGGCAGGAGAATGGTCTAGAGAATAGCTGGTTCGGTACACAGAGATCAACAGTCACAAAGGAGAACACCAGGGAAGTCCAAGCACAGGAAGTGCAGCCAGATACAGGTAACACGTTGCTCTGACACCTGCAGTGTGTCAGAGCAGTCCTGAAGTAGGAGTTTGAATTCCCCGCCCAGATCAGCTGACCTGCCGCCGGGACCTACCCGGAAGTGCGGCAGTACAGAACGAAGGAGCGGCGCTGATACAGGTAAGCGCCGTGACAGACTGCCACTCATGTCTCCTCCTTCTCACAACATAATAAGACCAAAAAGATGCATAAGGTCCAGATACCAGTTGGCAGGACTTAAGCCGTAACCCACTGTCCATGTGTAAAAGACTGGAAAACAACAGAATCTCTAAACGACCTCCAATTACTTTGACCATTCTTGTCTAAGGCGTAAGCTTGACGTAGGAGTCGGTTCAGGCACCGGAATATCCCAGGACTTCAATAAAGCCAATCCTTCGGCAGCTGAGGAAGCGACATGAGAAACATCTCGTCGAATAATTAGCTTGACGGGGAAATCACATTTGTATGGGATGTCCCGATGTCTCAGAGCCTTGGTTATACCTTGAAACGAAAGAAGAGGTAATGGTGCTGGAAGAGTACTGACTTCCCAAGTAAACCTATGTATAAATAAATATGTACATGAAATAAAATAAAAATATAAATTTAATATAACACATACATTAAATACAGGAAATATAAAAACATATCCAAGCAAATCAAATAATCGGATAATGCAGCTCCCCACTAGTATTCAACTAGGAGAATAGTGGATGTCATGCAACCATATGTGTATTGGGCCCAAATAGAAAAAAATGTACAAACAGTCCAGAATGAAAAAGCATAAATTACCAAATCCCAATTAAGGTAAATAAAGCAATAATCCAGATATATTGGATATAAACAATTCCTATGAAGCAGATGGCGAATATAGATGAAGCTTGTCCGTACAGTAGGTATAGCTATAATCAAAAGTTCCTCCAGCAGAAAATAATATAATATAATACGGCTCCTTACCAGGTATGATGAATATCCTGGATTCCCTTTCAGGGGGAAGATAAATTCTAATCCACGCTGTGTGAGTATTTAAACGGATTTACAGCTGATAAATACATGTAAACTCACTTATGTCTTGTCCGTGGAGATTCCTCTTTGGCAGTATACTCGTGCAGGTGCACCTGCTATTCCCGTCGGACCGGAAATGTGAATGGTAAAAAAAGTTCCTACTGACAGCGGGTTCCCAGCTTCACTGCCAATGGAGATCCGGACACTAGTGTCACACCACTGATTCCTGCTGACGTGTTTCGTCTCCTGAATGGGACTTTTTCAAAGCTATCCAGCCATCTCCTCATAGGTGTTTATAAAGGAAAATTAAATAGGTAGGCGTATCTTAATTACATTTAACCCTACAGATGGGATCCAGTCTTGCTGGTATAATAGTAGAGCTGATCAAATGCATTAAGTTTGGACTGTCAGAAAGATACATGTAATAATAATATTAAAACTATTCTATTAAAAATAAATAAAAAATAATAAATTCAATAAAAAAAATAAAAAAAAATATATAAATATATATATAAAAAATATATAAAAAATATATAAAAAGTATATATAATTAGAGATAGTGAACAACAGCAATACATATATACAATAAACAAACATAAACAAAATATACAAAAATACAAAACCCACATAAAAGTAATAAAATAAATATAGGTAGCTATAAATGAAACATACAAACATAACAAATGGCCATTCATATACTACTATACATCCAAAATAAAAACAAAGATACCTATAATAAACAGAAATACCTGTCCCAAACAGAAAAACATTAAGGGTAAGGTAAAATACCCAGTATACCTAAATGAAGTCCAAAGAGAATAGTATACAAGTAAATACCTAGAAACTACTCATAATCCAGATATAATGGAAAATCTAGTGTAAACATTGATAATCTAACGCCTCATTGAGCCCCATAGGGCTCAAGGTAGATAATTTGAGAATCCACGATGATTCCGCCAAGCATAACTTGGAGAATCTATCCCCTCTCCTAATGGTGGTATCAATATGTTCAACCCCTAAAAGTAATAAACCCTCGGGGTCGCTGTTATGGACATTTGCAAAATGTTTGGAAACACTATGGATCATAACTTTATTAATGATGTTTCTCCTGTGTTCTCTAAAACAATGCTTTTAAGGATCTTGTGGTCCTTCCCACATATTGTAGTCCGCATTTGCACTCTAAGACATATATCACATGGCTTATGTCGCAATTGATGAATCCTATAATCGGAAAATTGACATTCAGATAATTAGATTTCAGGGGCCTGAGTCATTAAGGGACGTATGTCCCTTTTCAGCGTGTAGCGAACGCAAAAGTCTAGTGCTTATGCTCGGTAGCCGAGCTTGCACACTTTTGCGAATGCATAAACTGTACGGGTGCGAACGCAAAAGCCATTTGCGACGAGCTACGAGTTCTGGGAGTGAACAGGGTGGTTCTGGGGCGTGGTGAAGTAGTCAATTTCCAAGAGGGGTGTTCCCGACTAACTACGTCCAAGTCATACTGGTGCGAACGCAGGCGATCGTGTTTGTGGTGGCGTACTCTATGCGCCTGCCAGGGGTCTAGTTTATCTCTCATGTCTGAACCACGAGCACACACAAATTACCCAAAGGAACGCCATGTGATCATGACGCATGCTGACCCTCACCTGCATACTCTTAGCAAATTAACCACTACTATAAAGCTCTGCATAGATGATGTGCCCTGTTCACTGCTGACTCATTTACTGGTATGTTTGCATGATATATTTTAAGATATTACTATGGTTTCTTTGGTTGATTTGTTTTAACATTTTATTGCTTTATTGTTTTATTTGTCTTGGACTGTTTTGTTATTTTGGGTGTTATACTTTGTTTCAGATAATAGATACAGATAATAGTTTCCTTGTATTGGGCTGTGTAGTAAAATTTTTGATTTTTCTATCTTTTGTTTACTTTATTTTTTCTTTTTTAGTTTTCCATTGACAATTGTTTGCAAGTGAACAGGATAATCCTGCTCTATTTTGAGGTAAGTAACATGGGTCTAGGTCTGCAACCTGACATAGCATAGAAGCAGATGGAATAATTGTATTTTCTTTTCTTTTTTAGTTTTCCATTGACAATCGTTTTTGTTTGAGCAGATTAGCACAGACTATTTGGCTGCTAAAATTTGGTGGATCAAACAGCTCTGAGTATAGAGTGTGGGGCCAAAAAGGAATTGTGGATAAATAAATGCCCTCACTGGCAGGCCTCCTCTCCCCGTTCTTACTTGTGTGCAACCAGAACCCAGAGGTTGCTTGAATGAAGCGATGGGACCTCGGTCTCACCCTCTTTCAACCAATAGCATGCTCACTACGACTCCGGCGTGGCTGAGGGAAGTGCAGATGGATTCAGCATTTATATCAGCGGAGAGAGCAGGCGAAGAGTGGTCAGGTAGGGACAGCACCACTCAGAGCCCCCGAGATGCGCAACACAGATTTACTGACCGGAAGTCAGGTGCCGTGGGCTGGAAGTTGTCCAAACTGGCATCTGCTTCTCCCGAAACCGCGGCTGTGGAGGCAGCTGTGCACCGTAGAGGGAGCAAACGGAATATCTCCGGAAAAGTTGGGACTTCACAGGAGGGGAGGGCAGTCTCAAGAGCCGGACGCAATCTTCAGTGCCCTTATTCTCCAAGACCGACAGGCTGTGCACAGGGGTAGTTGCTGTGTATCCCTGGCTATCCGCTTGATGAGATCAGCGGGAATGGGCACTCCAAATACCACCGCGTAGCCCCACCCCTTCCGGAAGTCCTCCGTCGGCAGAATGACATCTACTTTAGGCCGGGGCTTCCGAACCGGAAGTAGGCTTCCAATCGGTCCAAGGCGGCCAGCGATGCCCACGATGTCCTGTCTCCAACAAAGGCTCTCCCACAGGTAGGATGTGCAGTGAGCGGGGGGTCTGTTGTAAGGAGGGCACCCCGGCTGGTTAGCAAAGACCGGAGCCCACCGTCTTCCAAATCAGCAGGTCTAAGGGTCACACCTGAACCCAACTGTGTTGCTTCACCTCCCGGCTTCACCAGAACCCGACCTAGGCAGTAAGAAGAGGGGTATTCTCGGTGGAAAAGAAGTATTCCCAAGTCAGCACGAGGAGCTCTTACAAATTGTTGCCAGCTACCATGGCATCCAGGCCACGCCCCCCCTAAGTATAATGTTAATGATTTTGTGCAATAAATTTTTGGAAAATTCCACAAATATAAAAGGTACTCAGTTTACAAGGAAGATTTATGTTTGATATATATTTAACTAAAAATGAATAATTTCAATGGCAAAATTATAAATATTGTTACATTATTTTCATCATTAGACTGGAAAATCCTAAAGAGTGGCGTAGTCTTAAAATTGTTACATGGCTTAATATATTGAATAACCGACAAAAACTATCTTAAATGATCTTCATTTTTATGGTTTCAACTAGAGATGGGCGGGCTCGGTTTCCCGAGATCCGAACCCACCCGAACTTCGCCTATCCGAGTACCGAGCCGAGCAGGCTTGGTACTCTCCCGCCCGTTCGGTATCAAAATCGAGGCAAAACGTCATTGTAATGTATTCGTATTTCTGAGCTCGGTTCTCGCGAGATTTGAAAAGCATAAATACCCGCCTCCACAGCAATCCATCGCCATTGGACAGAGGGAGAGAGCAGGGTTAGGTCACAGGCTGTATTAGAGCAGGGACAGAACAATAATTGTACACCTTATTCTTTGTATTATTCTTTCATTTCTAATCTATTCATGTCTATTATTAATTCAAATTCTATTAGCAATTATTAGAGCAGGAAGAGGAGGATGATAGAGGAGGCTTATTTTTAATTTTTTTGCACTACAAGTGCTTTGGGGTGTCCCATATTTCCTAGTGTTTTACACTAATTTTTCTGGCTGTCACAAAAAGTCATATTTGTCAGCAGTATCTATCTAACACAATATTTTGCACTACAAGTGCTTTGGGGTGTCCCATATACCCCAGTGTCAAACACTAATTTTTCTGGCTGTCACAAAAAGTCATATTTGTCAGCAGTATCTATCTAATACAATATTTTGCACTACAAGTGCTTTGGGGTGTCCAATATTCCCCAGTGTGCAACAATAATTTTTCTGGCTGTCACAAAAAGTCATATTTGTCAGCAGTATCTATACAATTTTTTGCACTACAAGTGCTTTGGGATCATTAAAATGGATTCAAAGAAGTACACATATGAGCAGAATCAGCAAGCAGGTTCTGGCACCAGGCATACTGGTAATGTTCCCAGTACGTCATCTGGTAAAGCCTATGTAAAAGTACATAGTCTTTTTAAATCAGGAAAAAAAAACACATACCAAAAAAAATTTACCATGTTGAAGCGAAAAAGAAATGTAACTGAGGAAAAGTTAACTGCCGATTAAAAAAAAATTGCCAACATGCCATTCTACACACGCAGTGGCAAAGAAAGAATGAGGCCTCCGCCTTTCTCCATTTGTCGCAGATCAAAAAATGTTACTGAGCCTTCTTCTTGTACGGTCACTCGTGACCAAGCAAAACCAAGTAATTTGGAGTCTAAAAGTGGTGCACAACTACTGTTACACGTGAAAGCCGAGCTGCAAGAAAACAGTAAGGCATTAGAGGATAATGTATGCTCTGAATCAGAAATGACAACAATCCCTGTGGAGAGTGCATCCACCAGTGATATGTCTAATCGTGAGCATTCTGTTAGTGTACCCATAAAGAAGGGTCCTTTCAGCAGTTCTGCTGATGTGTGCCTGAACAGCCTGAGTGTAACCGGTGATACACAAATTGAGGATGCCACTTTGGAATTAAAAGAGGATGAGGGGGAGATTTGTGTAGGCGACGAGGGCGCTAATGAGGATGTTGATAAGGATGAGGTTGTTTGTGTAAGTCCTGCACCATTGTCATGCCTGGGCATAAAACCCCAAAATCCACTTTTTATGTGTGGAATTATTTCTACCCAAATCCTGACAACAGTTGTATAGCCATTTGTAGTGTATGTCAAGCTACAGTCAGTCGAGGGAGGGACCTTATCCAACTTGGAACCTTGTCTATGTTACGCCATTTGACGAGAGTTCATGGCAAAGTGTTGGGAAAAGCTGAAAGTTCGTCCAAAAAAATTACAAGCACTCCATCATCAGCTAGGGCCCTTCGGTCACCAACATCCCGACGGCTACAAAGTACATCCACAACACCATCCTCATCAATATCCTCAGTAGCGCTCGGAGTTAGCCCTGCATCCCACTTAGTAAGGCTGGATGACTCCTGCACTACAAGTGATTCCTCTGAAGAAAACATTAGTCCCACTGCTGCTGCTGTTGCTGCTGTTGGGGGTGAATCGTCAGCCCAGAGGAAGGCCAAGAAAAAGAGCAGTCCTACATTTCAACAATTAACTGTGAAACAATCATTTGCTAGGGAAAGCAAATATGACAGCAGTCACCCAGTCACCAAGTGAATCACAGACGCCATGTTAGTGTTAGATCTGCGTCCAATATCCACAATAAACGCAGCTGGTTTTTCACAGTTAATTGAGGTTTTGTGTCCGCGCTACAGAATTCCATCGTGACACCATTTTTCCCGCAAAGCTATTTCACAACTATACCAAAAAATGTGTACAAATGTAGAGATTGCGCTGAAAAATGCTATTCTGCCCACTGTCCACTTAACCACAGATATGTGGACAAGTGGAAGTGGTCAAACCAAAGACTATATGACTGTGACAGCCCACTGGGTTGGTCATTCACCTTCACCAGCAGGAACAGCAGCAGCATGTACACCACTACGTAACATTTGTCACAGGCAGGCACTCTTTGTATCACCAGCTTCACTAACAGGCATACAGCTGACAATTAGTTATGCAAACTAAGATGTGATTGATACATGGCTTATACCACTTGGACTCTCCCCAGGATATGTAATTTCTGATAACGCCAACAATATAGTACGAGCATTACAGCTGGGTGAATTCCATCACATTCCATGTTTTGCTCACACCATCAACTTGGTGGTGCAGAGCTTCCTAAGAAATAACTGTGAGGTGTAGGAGATGCTTACGGTGGCCCGTAAAAATTTCAGGCATTCTGCCACAGCATGTAGGAGATTGCAGCAGCTCCAAGAACAGTTTAACTTGCCCTGCCACCAACTTAAGCAAGAGGTGGTAACTAGGTGGAATTCCACCCTGTACATGTTTCAGAGGATGGAGGAACAGCGCAAAGCCATCCAAGCGTATTGCACAAGCTATGACATTGGGAAAGTAGTGGGGATGCATTTCACTCTTGCACAGTGGGGAATCCTTTCAGTGCTGTGCAAGGTGCTGAAACAATTTGAAGTTGTGACGTGTGAAGTGATTCTGCTAGCTTGAGCCAAGTCATTCCTTTAATTATACTATTGGAAAGCAGCTTGAGAAACTGAAGGAGGATATGAAAGCAAGCAATTCCGCAAAGTATGTTGGCCTTGTCGATCAAGTACTTAATTCGCTTCAGAATAATCCTCGAGTTATAAAGATCTTGAACTCGGATCAGTACGTTTTGGCCACTGTGCTTGATCCAAGGTTTAAGACCTATATTGAATCTTTGCTTCAAAATGAGCGAGATGTGAACTTTTGCAAGGAGCTATTGCTCAGCAAATTGTCCGCTGAACTGGGCCTTGGCTTGACGACGTGTCCTCCTTCAGTTTCTCAATCAGCTGCTGCTCGTAAAAAATTAAATTTTCAAAAAAGAAGCAGGGAAGATGAACGGGGCAGACCAGAACATTTTAACATCTGGGAGTAAATGTATCAAGCTGAGAGTTTTCCGGCGGGTTTGAAAAACCAATCAGATTATAGCTGTCATTTATTTAGTACATTCTACAAAATGACAGCTAGAATCTGATTGGTTGCTAAAGGCAACATCTCCACTTTTCAAACCCACCGGAAAACTCTCAGCTTGATACATTTACCCCCTGGGCTGGTTTGAAGGATTTAACCAAAAAATGTGTGACCTTGCCCATAACCATAATCCAATATGAGTATTAACATGCAAAGGATGGTGGAGGATTATTTTCAAGAGGTAATTGATATGGAAATGTCAGACAGACCCTTTCCTTACTGGGAAGAAAAGCAGGCCATTTGGAAACCCATGTACAAACTTGCTTTGCAATACCTAAGCTGCCCACCCTCCAGTGTGTACTCTGAACGAGTATTCAGCACAGCTGGGAACTTAGTCAGTGATTGCCGTAGAAGGTTACTTCCAAAAAATGTGGAGAAAATGATGTTTATAAAAGGAAGGCCTTCACCATCAAAGACATCCAAACACTAACTGTTCTCTAATGGCGGATTCAAGTGGCGATGAATTGATAGTCTGTGATAATGACGTACACATTGATGAGGGTGAGGATGAAGCTGAAAATGATGATGATAACATCTTTTTAAAACTTTCTATTTAAGTGTAGGGTGCAATCTACCCCCAAAGAGGAAAGGAACTTGGGGCATTTCTAGATCACGTACCGTCTTGAAAGGCTGCTGTTTTGGCAATTTCTCATTAAGGGTAGGGTGTCATACACAGACTGACCCCAAACTGGCTTTGTCCATTTCAATTAATATTGTACAGTCTATAACGGCTGAATTTTTTAGTATTTTCTACAAGTGGAGGGGGCCTAGAGAGACAGAAACCAAACTGCCTTTGTCCATTTCTTTAGATATTTAACTATAAGTGTAGGGTGTAATATACGCCCAAAGATGATGGCTGCATTGCCAATATTTATAGATGGAGAGGAAGACAATCTGGTTTGTGTGTAGAATTAAAGACGGCCTACCAGGAATTAAACTGTTTTTTTGCATAACTATATAGCTTTACATTTACATTACTTATCCAAGAAACAGGTGGAGCACTAAATTTGGTTATTTTATGCCCAAAAACATTGATTTTTAAACAAAATTGCAAAACAAAACCAAAACCAAAACACACAAGGGCGGTTTGGCAAAACCAAAACCAAAACACAACGGTAATCCAGATCCAAAACCAAAACCAAAACACGGGGGTCAGTGAGCATCTCTAGTTTCAAAAATAAAAATATTTGATTTTTTGTGAAATGTACTACATTTATATATTTATTGAGATGTCCCTTACAGGTAGACATCTTTTTGCTTGCAATCGCAGTAATATTGTATTTGTATTGCACTTAATCACAGCAGGGTCTATACCACCAACCGTAATAAATAGTTACTATTACTCAAAGCAAACAAACTACCAGCTGTTCATGTCTCTGCAGTCATGCTACACATATCCTAGTTTAGGAAAGCATTATCCAGGCACATTGAAATTCTTGTAAACCAGAGGAATTGGGTTGCAGTTGGGTGCAGGAGAATGCCTCCCTCTTAGTATATGGTACTACAGATAGTCAGCTGAGTAGATAAAGCAGTGATAGAAAACAAAAAGTCTATGAAAGAAAAAATATATATCTAAACTAGAGATGTTCACTGACCCCCGTGTTCTGGTTTTGGTTTTTAATCTGGATTAACTTCATGTTTTGGTTTTGGTTTTGGCAAAACCGCCCTTGCGAGTTTTGGTTTTGGATCCCTATTTTTTCTAAAATCCCTATTTTTTTTCCTAAAATCAAATAATTTTGCTCTTTTTTTTCCTACATTATTATTAGCCTCACTAACGCTAATTTCCAGTCATTTGCAGTTAATTTTGACCACATCACAGGTCACAATATTATTTTCATACACTTTCAAACAAAGACTGCAGTAACCTGGCTGGATGCTAAGCGACAGAGCAATGACACAAAAACACGGCAGTTCATAGCACATCTAGAAAACATTGCCACACACCAGGGCAGAAAAGAAAAATGGTGCAAGATAGAGTTGTCCTTGGGCCCTCCCACCCATGCTTTTGTAAGATATTGAAAAGGACATGTAAAGTTTAACAAAGAAAGCACTCCAGCGACAAGCAGTGCCACTTTTGTGGCTGAAGTGCTTAGTTTGTTTGGGCCCCCACAAGGCAAACTAACAATGGGCTTAAGGCACCTAAGCAAACAGTGCTCTTAATTAACTCTACTGTGGCAAGTCATGCACCAGTGGAGGCAGTTCTTGCCAGTGATAAGAAGAAGGCCATTGTCATGCCTGGGCATAAGACAAAAAAAATCCACCTCCGATGTGTGGAATTATATTGACACAAATCCTGACAACAGTTTTCTAGCCATTTGTAGCATACTAAAGCCACATTCAGTAGAGGTAGGGACCTTAACCATCTAGAAACCTCATCCATGTTATGCCATTTGAAACGAGTTCATGGAAAGCTTTTGTGAAAATCAGAAACTACCTCCCTTCTCTCAGCTAGATCCCAGCACCTGCAATCTACACCCCCAGCACCTTCATCATCAATATCCTCACAAGTGATCGGAGTTAGTCCTGCATCCAAGTTTCTAAGGCACAATGACTCCTCCCCTATCCAGGACTCCTCAGAAGACTCCTTGAGCGTTAGGCCCACTGCTGCTGTTCCTGCTGCTGGGGGTGGATCTTCAACACAGAAGTAGATTAAGAAGAAGACTACTAGTAGTTTACAACAATTGACTGTTAAACAATCCTTTGCAAGAGGAAGCAAGTATGAAAGCTGTCACCCAGTCGCAAAGCAGATCACAGACGCAACGGGGACTATGCTAGTATTAGACCTGCGTCCAAAATCCACTATTAATGCAGCTTTTTTTAGACAGTTACTTGAGGTCTTGCGTCCCCATTACCATATTCCATCACGATACCATTTTACTAAAAAAGATATTCCTCACCTGTACCAGAAGGTTCACAAAAATGTAATTATTGAGCTACAAAATGCCATTCTTCCCACTGTATACTTAACCACAGATATGTGGACAAGCGGAACTGGGCAGACTAAAGATTATATGATTGCGACAGCCCAGTAGGTTGGTGATTCACATTCACCAACAGGGACAGCAGCAGCATGTACCCAATAACGACACATTTTACAGAGACAGGCTACTCTGTGTACCATCTACTTCACTAAGAGGTATATTATTATTATTATTATTATTATTATTATTATTATTATTATTATTATTATTATCGTATATTTGTAATGCACCACAGTGCAGTACAGTAGGGATAACAAGGACATACATAAAACAGGATATACGTAAAACAAGAACAGACAAGGCAGACAAAATGAATGGAGACATGAAAACAAAGAATATGGAGGACCCAGCTCATTTGAGAACTTACATTCTAAAGGGAAGAGGGCACAGCTGAAACAAGAGAAGCGAGTGTGGCTCAGAGGAGATTGGGATAGTTATGAGGGTGCATTAGTGTGAATAGTGTTATCAAGGATAAGGTTACCTCTAAAAAAGAAATGGGTTTTCAAAGAGCATCTAAAGATTTGAAGGCTGTGGGAAATTCTGATTGAGCATGGTAGTAAATTCCATAAGTGGGGAGCAGCACGGGAGAAGTCTTTAAGGCGTGAGTGAGAGGTGGTTATCGGAGATGAGACAAGGCGCAGGTCAGAGATAATACTGCTGACAACCTGTTTGAAAACTAATTTCATGGCAACATGTTTTTTCCTGCTTGGACTCTCATGAGGATATGTGATTTCTGATAATGCCACCAATATTGTAAGTGCATTACAGCGGGGGGAATTCCATCAGATTCCCTGTTTTGCTCACACAATCAACTTGGTGGTACAGAACTTTTTAAAAATTGACAATGACATGCAGGAGATGTTGTCTGTGTCCCGAAATATTTAGCGTCTTTTTCGGGATTCTGCAACATATAATTTAGGAGGAATATACTTAAGTCCAGCACAGTGGAGAATACTTTCTATGTTGTGCAAGGTGCTGAAACCACTCGATGTAGTCACCTGTGATGAGAGTGCAGACACTGTTAGCTTGAGTCAAATGATGCCCCTAATTAGACTTTTTGAAAAGCGTCAAGAGAAATTGAAGGAGGAAATGAAAAAGCAATTCCGCTAATTATGTTGGACTTGTAGATTAAGTACTTTATTCGCTTCGCCAGGTTCCATGAGTTATCAACATCTTGAAATCGGATCATTACATTTTGGCAACTGCGCTTGACCCTAGGTTTGAGAGCTATGTGTTTTCTTTCTTTCCAACTGACCCAGATCTCAAGAGATGCAATGAGGTCCTGGTCAGCAAACTGACAGCTCAAGTGGTACATGACACATTGACGTCTACTCCTTCAGTTTCTCTGGCAATTGCTGCTAGGAAAAAACTTAGCTTTCCCAAGGCACAACATTTTGACATTTGGTCTGGTCTAAAAGAAATGCCCAAAAATCGTGACAGCTCTTTCATAAAACGAACTACAAATTCTACGAGGAAGGCCATTACTGGTAATTACATCAAAGTACACAGACTTCTGTGATGGTGGATTCAAGTGGAGATGAATTAGTATTATTTGAGAATGATGTACACACTGATGAGGGTGAATATGATGACAGTGTAGATTGCAGGTGCTGAGATCTAGCTGAGAGAAGGGAGCTAGCTGATGCTGGTATGCTTGGTAATATTTTGGGTAGAATGACATGTTGGCAGTTTTATGGTTTTCTACAGTAAACTTTCACCTTTATTAGAGAGGTGCTTTTATCTTTAAAAGGTACAAGCTTTTTTATTTACATGTTTGTTTCCCTGACTTAAAACCACTATGCACTTGAACATAGGCTTTAGCACATGAGGTAGAGGGATTAGTATCATCATGACTGAGACTGGAGAGTGACAAGAACAATGCCACCACTCCTGTTTCTGTATGAGCTATGACACAGTAGAATGTCAATGGAGACTTTTAAGAACACTGACAGACCTATTATTACAATTTATGTTCCAGCGCTGAACCCTGCCACCTCTCCTGTTTCTGAGTGAGCTATGGCATAGTAAAATGTAACTGCATATTTTGAAGAACACTGCCAGCCCTATTATTTCAGCAATGACAATTAGCAATAGAGCAATTTAGCTCTCCTGTTTGTGTGTTACTTATATAACACAGTACAATGTGACTGCAGACTTAGAAGACCAAGACTGCCAGCCCTATTATTTCTATTTCAGCAATGACAATTAGCAATGGATCTCTCCTGAATGTCATTGGAGAGTTTGAAGAACACTGCTACCCCTCCTCTTTCTTTTCTACCTATGATGCTGCCCAACTGCACTAGAGACTGCCAAGAACCATGCCTCCCCTTCTGTGTCCCTCTGAGAAATGGTGCTGGATTGCCGTCAAAAGGCGGTACTTATAGAATCCAAAACTCGCGAGATCCGATGTAATAATGACGTTTTGTGTCATTTTCAATTCTGAGGCACGCAAAAGTACAGAGTCGGCTCGGCTCGGTACTCGCATCTGCTAAGTTCGGGAGTGTTCGGTTCTCAGGGAATCGAGCCTGAGCATCTTTAATCCTAACAAGTCTTGGACATTGTAATGGGAAAGTCTAATGTAACTATTATATAGTTAACTCTCAAAATCTCTTATAGTGCTTTGTTAAAACATTCTGAAGTTTTTATGAATTTAAATAAGGCATTGCAATTTACATTGAAGTAGTTTGGATGAGAAGGAAGATAAAGCCAATCATTGTTTCTCAGTAGGGAAGAAATATTTGAGCATTGTTATAAAAATAGCTTGAATCCGAATAGGAAAATAGAAGTGTATGAGTAAAGTTATTGCCTTGGTTGCAGCAATTTCAGCTAACACATGTTTCACGGCTTGTTTTCTAAGTAAAGTTAAATAATTATTGTGTGTTTGAATATAAGCCACTATAAATGAAATTTATGGAAAGTAACTGGTTAGTAAACAATTCATAATATGACGAACAAGATAGTGCTGTGCTATAAATACAATGTTATTAGTAGATAAAACAAAAGTCACAGGGTGCACTGAATGTGCCAATATTTTATAACAAAATAATACAATTGCATTATTGAGATTGTTATTAATCCCTTCCTGAAAATGTGTTGAACGTTGATGAACAGGGCTATTTTTCAGTTTTCCACTGTATCAAAATCTCTTTTCACATAGGAGTATACTAGGAGTCACACACATCGTGACCGCCGATCACTCAGTCAGGTCCCGGCTTGCCTATCTGCTTTGTTGCCTCCCCCATTTGTTGGCTAGCAACGCCACGGCTTCTGGCCAGCGCCATCTCAAAATCGGGTCTGCGCATGCATCTTTTAAGCTATTGCACTTTTTCTCATTGGTTGCTCCATCTTTTGGCCACATTATTTGAGGCACCCATATCCATTCATTCTTTGCCAGTTCTTTGTATCTTTCCCAGTGTTTGAATATTTATGCTCCTGGCTACCTGTGTTATATCCTGGTTATTGTGCTTCTAAACAACACCTGGAATTTTCTATTACTTTGCCTGCACTTTGTTGTAGTTCTCGCTGGCCCAGTACCTTGCTGTCTGGTATTTCTGGAACAAGTGTATGCTACCGCAGTCCAGTGCTTCCATTCTTTCCAGTATCGTTGCTTCCAAGCACCTCCTGGATTCTCGTACCCTGTTGTTGCTGCTCACCATACCACACACCGATCCAGCTACCCACCGCTCAGCTTACCTGGACCTTATTATACACCTGCCGCATGACTATTGCTCTCACTCACAGTTGTTAGTGTTTTCGGATATTAACGAGACTCCAGTGGTGCCATTGCTGTCGCTTTGTATACCCTTTAATACTCCAGACCTGTACTATCAGCATACCTGGACCTCAGTATTTTACTGCTACAGTACATTGCACTCATTCGCTCCTGTTACAATGCTCCTAAGCTCATCTGGAGGCTTGGGTTCTAATCTGCAGTTCAGTATAACATAGCTGATCCAGTCTCCTGCTGTCAGTATATCTAGACTCCTGTTTAATCTCTGCAAACCATTTATCTTTTTGTCTCCGACACAGCACATCCAGCATCCTGAGGACTTTTTACTCCTAGCACTGTTTTCTTCAAGTGTTCTGATATAGTTTCCTAACTGTACTCCAGTGTGACAACAAATATGAGGAACTGACAAGCTCTCCTATATACCTAGAGATCTGGGTGTGTCAATCGAATAAATTATACACAAACATCTAAGGTAAAATGCAGTGTGTACTACTTGTAACCCATAGGTCATATAGACCTCAATGGATAGATATAGTACTCATAGTCCTCAAACAATATATATAAATTTGGCGGCCAAAGGTATAAAACATGAGCAGTATAAACTACATATGACCCATAAACGATAGAGTTCTCACACAAAATGGGACAATAGATGTGAAACAGTACTTATCATCTGGTAAAATGTCCTCAAAGGTACGATCAAATAATCCAACGGTGGAGTGTGAGATGGATAGCTGCTATATCAATAACTGGGAGGATAAAAAGCTTCTCCGTATAACGCAACTCCCAAAACTCGAAAACAGCACCAAGAATGCCTCACAGTGACATTATTCCCTCTACCTCCAATGCTCAGGCACCTCAGGAAATGGCCACTCCTTCTAATGGTAATCGGCTCCCTCTCATAGGTCCACGGCTCTGGTGGTGTGTAAAAAGGTTAGGAAAGAAAAGAACACATTGTGCCTGTCACAAGGAGGATAGCAGCACCTGCAGGTATTGGCACAGCTACGCTAGGAGGCGCGGAGTCTAACATGCCGCCGGTCTTCACCAGGGATCCCCGCAAGGAAGTTTGGACTCCGCAGTGAACGACGTGCAGATCGCGGCCCTCCCAGGTAGCTACCTGCGAGGTATTCGTGGTCGTACAGGCAGAAGTCAGGAACCGTGCTGGCAGATGAGGTACAAAATCGGAAGCAGAGGATAATCAACAGGCCAAAGGTCAAAAAACGTCAGCGAGCAATGGAGGACAGAAGGGTAATCCAAAAGCGAGGTCAGGGAAGCCGGGTCAGAACACAGAAGAATCAGAGGATATATATATGACAACGCTGAAGGCTAGCAGAAACTAGTTGCTCTGGCACCCTAGTGGGTGCTGCGGAGTATGCTGGGAAATAAGTCCTTTTTTCCTTCAATGAGCTTGCAGGTTTTAAGTTGATTTGTTCTCCAGTCCTTTGTTGGCAGGATGAAATAGAATAACTGTCTGACACTGCAGATGGAATCGGACAGAAATTTAGGCTGTGTTGAGCACCTAAAAAGTATATGTGGACATCTTGGCTGCCAAGCTATGCCCCCCTGTTGTCACATTTTAAATGTACCTCCCACTCCAATACAACATGGTTTTGCCAAGGTGCAAAGTTACACCTTTTTTTTTTACTTTCCTTAATCACTCAGGCCCCCTGAGTTTCTATGGAAAATATTTGACACAATGCTGTGATAAGGAACAAGAATATAGAACTTTCCATTTAGTTGCTATGTGCAAATGCAGATGACAAAAATAATGGTCTACTTGAACACATCCTAAGCATTATATTTTGTACCTTAGGTTATACTCACAAACTTGCTCTTCCTGGGTGCATGACTGTGTGTAGTGACAAATGTTTTTTGTTTTTTTTTAAAAAAAGATCTTTGCAACATGGAATCTCTGTGTGAGCAGTACAGAAAACTGATTTGAGCCAGAACCAAGCAGCATTTAAAAATGTTGCTGGAGAAAATAATATTTACATATAAATAGATATCTATCATATATATATATATATATATATATATATATATATATACATATATACAAGTTAACCCGTGCATGATACTCATGCATTCTAGTCAAATCAAGCTACTTAAGGTGTTAAAAAGGTTCTTGTCATGCATTTGGGCCTAGCCCAGGCCTCCTCAGGGGAAAAGCGTTACTTCCCGACGCAAGCGCCCTTTTTTAACGTGGTTTTGTCCAAATGTCACCACCTCCTCATTTTTCTCCATCACCTCATCCTTCATCTACATCGCCACATCCTTCATCAAGCTACTTAAGGTGTTAAAAACTCCCCACTGTCACCCCCGGCAACCACCAACCACTCCCAACTGTCACTTCTTCTTCAAGAAATATATAGGTCAGTGTATAACTCTGCCCAGCAGGTGGCGCTGCAGCTTGTTTTTTTTTTCCACACACGCCACTAGGCATTTATATAGTAGATACCACTCTCTTATTCTCCCTAGGTTACCCTATTACCACCCTCTACACAGCTAACAAAAGACAACAACCCTCTGACCAACATAGTTGTGTGACTAAGCCCGCAGCCCACTAAATACTTTGTAACTTTTTCATTCTAGCTGGACAAATATTCAAATGATGTAGCACTTACCCTTTTGTATCAAACCATTGTCCCATAATTGTAAGCTTGCGAGCAGGGCCCTCTTAACTCTACTTCTGTATGTATTACTCAGTATTGATTTATTACTGTTTGTTCCCAATTGTAAAGCGCTACGGAATCTGCTGGCGCTACAGATGATGATGATTGCTGAATTGATGAATGATGATGAAGATGAAGATGATGATGCATATATATCATCATCATCACCATTTATTTATATAGCGCCACTGATTCTGCTGCGCTGTACAGAGAACTCATTCACATCAGTCCCTGCCCCATTGGAGCTTACAGTTTAAATTCCCTAACACACACACACACACACACACACACAAAGGGATAGAGAGACTAGTGTCAATTTTTGATAGCAGCCAATTAACCTACTAGCATGTTTTTGGAGTGTGGGAGGAAACCGGAACACCAGGAGGAAACCCACGCAAACACTGGGAGAACATACAAACTCCACACATATAAGGCCATGGTCAGGAAATTAACTCATAACCCCAGCGCTGTGAGGCAGAAGTGCCACCGTATATTGACAGGGAGACTTGTTTATCACACCTCCCCTATAGGGAAATAGGTAAAAACCCAGCAAAGCTGCAGGAGCAGGCTGCAGACAGGGTTAAATATTCCCTCCTCTCATCACACACACAGGTGTTCTATATAGGTTTAATTAATTTGCTGTTGGTTTGTAGTGCTGGGGTGGATGATAAGAACATGTATTTGTGGGCAGGGCCACAGATGCTAGTTAGTGGCTGGCTAGCATTGAGGGAATTATTGGTAAAATGCACAGTGTAGAAGTTCTTAGTGTTTTCCATAATACCTTAATAAACCAATAAAAACACGGACACCAGATTAACGTTGGAATAAAATATATTTATTAAATGACTAATATTAAACTAAAGGGGGCTGAAAGGCGGACGAGAGCAGGGCAGTCAGCAAACACAAACCAATAACGGTGGAAAGGTCAGACCATTGTACCACCAACCCAGGACAATACCTTATCTATTGGCCGGTGCAAAATATCTGTCCAACGGCAAGACTACACCCCCCTTATAACCGCCAGTAAAATATTCAATATACTGGCCCAGAGTCCCATTCACTGGACCCAACACACGTGATGACAACACAATCCAAAAGGGGGAGTCGTGACCTATGACGAGATAACCCAAGCACCATATGCAAACTTACCGACTGCACTGCTCTCCCAGCCCGAAAAAACCATAATATACAACCCAGTAACTGCCGGGAGGGCGGGAGTAAATCCGGAGGGAGAGAGGGGAAAATGGAGGAGAACATTCACCTATATAAAACTAACCCACCCCTCCTCTGCCTTATTGGTCACAAAGTGAAGGATCCCATAGGCTAAACACCTAATCACTCACCCATGTGATTTTAACTTCATTTAGGCTGATGGCCACACTTCCCTAAAATGCACAGTGTGGAAGTTCTTAGTGTTTACCATAATACCTTAATAAACCAATAAAAACACGGACACCAGATTAACATTGGAATAAAATATATTTATTAAATGACTAATATTAAACTAAAGGGGGCTGAAAGGCGGACGAGAGCAGGGCAGTCAGCAAACACAAAACCAATAACGGTGGAAAGGTCAGACCATTGTACCACCAACTCAGGACAATACCTTATCTATTGGCCGGTGCGAAATATCTGTCCAACGGCAAGACTACACCCCCCTTATAACCGCCAAAAAAATATTCAACATACTGGCCCAGAGTCCCATTCACTGAATCCAACACACGTGATGACAACACAATCCAAAAGGGGGAGTAGTGACCTATCACGAGATAGCCCAAGCAGCATATGCAAACTTACCGACTGCACTGCTCTCCCACCCACGCCGCAGAGATGACTATAAATGCGGCCCGCCAACAACCGCCCTAAAAACAACTCTGAGCTTCCAAAATAACTGGTCAATAAAAATTATAATACCAACATCGGAGAAATGAACCCCATCTTCCCGAAACAAATGTCCACATTCGGCTTTAAGTAATGGATGGGAAATGGAAAAACCCCTAGATTCACAAAAAAACTTACTAGCCACCTGGTTAACTTTGTAACTACCGATGCGATCACCATAGGGGGCAAATCAGACCTCCAACTTCTACGGGGAACAATGTAAGACCAACACAATTTTATGGATGGCCAATGACTAGAAACTGCCGAAATGTCATCACGGATTTTTATAATAAGGTCCAAGGATTTAATTTGACCGACGTCATTACCACCCAAGTGGACCACAAGAATATCAGGGACACCACGCTCAGCAATCTCCCTCGAAAGCACCGACATAACCTCCATCCATCTCATCCCCCGCCAGCCTATCCATATGACTTCCGCATTCACCGGAAACCACGGACACCTCAGAGCAAAAGCGTGTCTACTCGCCCAGTAGACAAAGGAGTGTCCCAAAAACCAAACCGAAATCTTTCTGGTATCCACCCCTAAAAGAAATAACCAATTGTCACTACCACAAAGACCCAAATAACACATATAACACTTGACATAAATCCTACAACTTATTGCAACCTGGTAACCACTCAAACCATGAGAAATCAAGTAAAAACTAACATAACAAAGGAGTGATTTTACTTCCAACATTAAATAGAACGAGAAAAGGAAATGCAGCGTCCCAGATGAAGGTGAAAACCCGGTGGGAAAAAAGCCCTTCACGCACCCGCAAAACGCGGCAAACAGCTAACCCCTGGGTCTACTACCTGAGAAAAGAAAGAATAGAAAAGGAAGAGCTGCGTAAAAAGGAAGCAAAACAACATGGTTATACATCAGGTCTAATGTACTTCTTATAACTACTGGATTTCCATCTACCTAAAGCCTGGATAGCTGTACCAGATGCCCCCACTGCCACTGTGCCAATACGGAATGAGTGTGTGCCAAATTCCGCCAGAGGTAAACCCAAAAGCCCCATGGCTTTGCACATAATAGCATGGAATTGAAACTTGGTAACCGGGGAACTGTCTCTATGAACCAACCAAGCTTCCACCTGCTGAGGGCGTGCTACTGCTAACTCGTGGCAAAGCCTAACCGGGCAAATCATACCAACCAGCTGCCTTGCTAGGGTTAGCCAATGACCAACCCCCAATTGATCTGTTTTAGACCGAGCAATCTTAATTTGAATAGTATCCGGGTTTAAAATTACATTTTTAGCTAAAATGGCCGACCCTAACTGATTCTTGGACTGAGCAACCAACTCCCCTACTCTCAAAGCCCTGTAAAATGCCATGGAGAACGCTGCACTAAAAAGAGAAGCCTCAAAAACATCCACAGTTATATCTGGCAAAACCGTCATCAACCGGGCCAACAAAAACGTATCTATAGGATGTCTGTGATCTCTGGGTACAGGGTGTAATCTAGACCAACCTTTTAGGGCTTTCTTAACCAGGAATGATTTCGTAGGATCCGAGAGCCCCCGAACCTTTGCCATAAACGATATACCTGCTATTGTGGATGACATGGATGCTTTACTAAAGCCCTCCTGATAGCACCTACACATAAATCTTCCATGTTCGAGCCATCGCCTGTTAACCGCCTGTCAGAAGAAAACAAATAACTCTCCCAGCGCTTCCACGCCAACCGGTAAGCCTTCAACCTAGAGGAAGCTAAGGCAGCTTCAGCCAAAAACATTAGGCCGGACCGACCATCTGCCAAATATAAGATGGACAAGCTAAACCTATGGGATTAGCCCCCGGAGCCAAAGATCTAAACCGCCCCCAATCAAAACGGGAAAGGGAATCAGCAATGCAATTTTCTATCTCCGGCACATGTTTGGCACGAAAATTTATGTCATAGTCCAAGCAATGAAGCACCAGCACTCGCAACAAGTTCACCGCTGGTCTGGAAGACGCACTCTGGCGATTGATTGCCTGAACTACCCCCAAATTATCGCACCAAAAGGAAACATTATGACCCTTGAGCTGAGGAGCCCACAACTCCAAGGCCACAACAATGGGAAATAACTCTAACACAAGTAAATTTCTTATCAAATCTCCTTCAACCCATTCCGGAGGCCATGCAGCTGCACACCACTCACCCTGGAAGTATGCTCCGAAACCCATGGACCCTGCTGCGTCAGTGAACAATTCTAAATCCCTCGTGAAAATAGGGGGGGGGGAGGCCAACTTCTAACACTGTTAAATCTCCCCAGGAACGATGTCCACACCATCAAGTCCTGCTTTATCTCATCCTCTAGTTTAATCAGCGCATGAGGCCTATTCCTACCTGCAATGGAAAGCTGTAGCTTTCCACCAAAAATCCTCCCCATCGGGATTACCCTGTAGGCAGAATTAAACAGACCTAACAGCGCCTGAACTTGTTTCAGTTTAAGGCAGGGAGCAGACATAGCATCAGATATCATCACTCCTAGCTTCGTGATTTTATCTGCTGGCAACCGACAGCAGCCCGCCACCGTGTCCATCTCTATCCCTAGGAAGGACAAACATGTAGTCGGACCTTCCGTCTTGTCCCACGCTACCGGTACCCCCATGATCGTAAATAAGGCTTGCACAGAAAACAATGTATCCGCACACAATGAGAACTCAGCCGGGCCAACAAATAAAAAATCATAAAGGTAATGAGCAATGCCCTCGTGTCCTGTCCCCGCTTGAACAGCCCAGTGAAGGAACGAACTAAATGATTCAAAATAAGCACATGACAAGGATCAACCCATGGGCAGACATCAATCTATATAGTACTCTCCTTTAATTTGAAACCCCATGTATTTAAAAGAACCGGGATGCAGGGGAAGTAATCTAAAGCCCGATTCTATATCTAATTTTGCCATGAGAGCGCCCACGCCAAATTGCCTAACCAACCAAAGAGCCTCTTCAAATGACTAATAGACAACCGAGCTAATGTCCTGATCAATCGCGTTATTAACTGAACCGCCTATTGGGTGGGAAAAGTGCTGAATTAGGCGAAATTTCCTTGGGGCCTTTTTTGGGACTATCCCCACCGGGGAAATTACTAAATCAACTATGGGGGGAGAGCTGAAAGGGAAAATCATGCGCCCCAGGCTAACCTCTCCCTGAATCTTCTCGTCAAGAACCTCCGGAAAAACATAAGCCGATTTCAGATTTCTAATGGCCCTAGCCCTAACCATAGACCCAATCGGAAGCTGGAAACCATGACGAAAACCCTTGCGGAGAAACGCAGCCTGTTCTGCATCTGGGTACAATCTAAGCCATCGCTCTAACACATCGTTGCGAATAGGAGAAGGGGCTTTAACCAACGTTACCATCGCTGCCATGAACTCTGCCGAGACCGGGGGCACTCCTCAGACACTCTTTGGCAGAATGCGTTCCGCGGCAATATGTACAATTGTGCCTGTATCGACACGCTTCTCCCCTTCCACACGAGGAATTGTTAAACGCGAAGCATCTGTTTTTTGTAAACTGGGGAGCTCCACGTCTCCCCCCTTGCTGAAGCCGAGTCCCCTGGGTTCCCGATCCGAAAACTAAACTCGCCCGATTAAGCTTCATCCAGATCTCCACGTCCTTAACTCCTAGAGGCATGTCCACCTGACCTTCCACCTTTTCCCTAAGCAATTTGTCGTACTTAAGCCAGGTACCAGGACGATCGTTAATATACATCTCATTTATGAGATGCAAATATTTCCATACATCCTCGCTCGCTTCCGGTCTTGTCTCAATATAGCAAGCAGCAAAATTACAATATCCCTCTACCCACACTGGGAAAGTTTTATAGGCCTCCTCACCTATGCCCCCTCTGCCGCAGGCCGCCTCTAGCCCTTTCTTTGCCGCTTTGGTAATCTCAAAAACGTTCACTAACCAGCCCTTCTTAATCCTGTCCCTAATGCAGGCGCGCACACCCGATAAGAGGGCGGTATTCTCACACTGAACCATAGGAACTCTAGCAGCAGCAGTCTTAGCTGTCGTAACTCTCCTACCCCCTTTCGACCCAGACTTAATAAAGTGAGTGTTGAGTATTTTTATCAACTTCCGAGGACCCTCCCCCGATGAAGAGGGAGAATACTCATCAGTGGAAGACATAGGAGGACTATGTGTGCAATCGTGTGAAATATCAACAGGCAACTCACCGCCAGCGCTCGCCTCTGCTTGCTGCACAGCCCCTGCCGGCCCGGAAGGTCCCGGTGCTGCTGAGACTCTCTGTTGCAACCACCTCTCGTTCCTCTGCACTCGGCCCACTACTGACCACCCGCAAAGGCTGCGTCGCTGTTCTTTCAACCAGAACTTGTGAATCTGCCACAAGAGGCACGTTACCATCTGACAGAATTTGTTGACTCACCGTAGGAATGCCTAACAACCCCTCCGATACGCTGTCACCTAAGAGCACTGGTCCCGTACCGACAAAACCAGGAGGAGGGGGTCTGCCTAGAGAAGGGCCTATGTTCCCCTGGTGAAGCTCACCCCCCAACGCAATACGCTCCATGGTAACCGGATAAGAATGGGTGAAAGTGCCCGAAGGGATAGGGTAAGGGGGACCACCCCCTGCAGCCGAGGGACCAGCTAAAACCCCACCTATAGGGCGGTAAGGCAAATCCCACGGGACCTTGGAGGACCCAGACGGGTACACCGTCTGCGGGAAGAAATGAGAATGGGAACTGCCCCGCACCGTCTGCAAAGGATCCACCCCTACCAGCGACCCTACCCCAAAAATGCGGTGGGAACCTGTACCCTAAATGCTAGGATAAGGAAAATTAGCCTGACCCTGACCCGAAAGGCCCACCTCTGCCCCCACACTGCGGCTGGCAAAGAAAATCCACTTTGCCACGGTCTGCAGATATTAGATACCGAGCCACTGGCCCCAAAGCCCATGACACCCCCCGATGAGGGAAGGATACCTGAACTAGTACCCCCGGCTATGCCCCCCCAAATGATCCCTACCTACCGACTCTGCAGAAAACACACCTGTGAATGAAGGAACCCACAAAACTGGGGCCCAAGCCCCTGTAAGCTGAGGATGACTAACTGCTAAGTCCTTGTATCCGTGGCCACACCCGAGGACGGCACCCCCCTTGCAGCCTCCCAGCCCCTGAAAATATCGCCACCCCCTGGGGCCAAAGCAGAGGACAATGCTGCGGGGAGGGAAGGTACAGGAAAGCCCCCCCGCCCATCCCCACGCCGCTGCACCATGCCAGCCTCCCCTACCATCCCAGACACATCCTCAGCAGCCTCCAGCACCGCGAAACCCCCCGCCGTGGCACCCCGTGACCGCCGCCCCCTTGCACTAAGTTTTCCTCTACCGCCGGACAGGGGAGACACACTGCGAGTTCCCCTGGCGGGCACACTGCCAGGAACTCGCTCCCCCGCTGACCGCACGGCAGGAGACGCTGGAAGGGACCCCGACCCCAGCCCCGCCTCCCTATATCTAGCCGGTGCGCTGCGCACTTTGCTCGGCCTGGACATGTTAATGCTGCAGATAAGATGACCACGGAGCCCCGCGGACAACCGATAGAAGGAAGAGGTACGGGAAGGAAGAGGAGGGGGGAGGTGGGGGGGGATAGGAGCAGGAGAGAGGGAGAAATAAGAAGGAGAAGAGACACAGGGAAGGAAAAAGAAAGGCAGAAAACGGCACAGATAAAAGAAATGGAGACAGGAATAAAGAACAATACCAAGGCAAAATAAAGCAAAATACACCAGAAACAGTACAAAATCACAATCTCTACTCAGCCTGACTTCTCAGCTCTGACCAAAAAGCTAGAAATCCGGAAGCAGAGAGGGGAAAATGGAGGAGAACATTCACCTATATAAAACTAAGACACCCCCCTCCTCTGCCTTATTGGTCACAAAGTGAAGGAGCCCATAGGCTAAACACCTAATCACTCACCCACGTGTTTTTAACTTTGTTTAGGCTGATGGCCACACTTCCCTTAGCCAGGCGTAGGGTTGTGGGAGAAATGTGATGCTTTACTTGAAATGTCTGCCGTAACCACGGCTGAAACTGTTTAAGCCATCCTGACAACTTCCAATAAACAGTGAAATGGCTCAGCCAAGCTGTGTGAGACTCCAGTAAAAACCGTGCTTTCTCATGATATATATATATATATAGATAGATATATATATATCTATATATATATATACAGGGCCGCCGAGAGGGGGGGGGAGCGGGTACAGTTTACCCGGGCCCGGCCATGCCAGGGGGCCCGGGCCGGGCCCCCGCTGCTAATTAATTTTTTTTTTTTTTAATTTTTCTCTCTTGCGCTTTTTTTTTTAAACTTTTTTTTTTTTTTTTTTTCCCGCGGGGGGGGGAGGGAGGGGTCTTGGGTTTCTTGGGAGCTGGGAGGAAGAATAAATTTAAAAAAAATAAATAAATAAATACTCACGTGATCGCGCGGCGCCGTGTCCCTCCTCTCCTCCATTCACACTGACTGCCGGGCGTGACGTCATCAAGTCACGCCTGTCAGTCAGTGAGGAGCGCCGCAGCCAGCAGGAAGAAAGAAGACAGAAGAGGAGACAGAAGAGCAGAAAAGAAAAGAAAGAAGTTGACAAAAGGTAAGTAAAGAAACGGAGAGGCAAGGGGAGGAAAACAGAGAGGGACAGTACTATAAAGAAAGGGGACAGAGAAACAGAGGAGGAAAAAAAGGAGAGAGCCACAGAGGAATAAAAAAAAATTGGGGAAAGAGGAACAGAGGAGGGGAAAAAAAGTGGGAGAGAGGAACAGAGGAGGGAAAAAAAGGAGAGAGCCACAGGGGAATAAAAAAAAAAGTGGGAGAGAGGAACAGAGGAGGAAAAAAAGGAGAGAGTCACAGAGGAATAAAAAAAAATTGGGGAAAGAGGAACAGAGGAGGGGAAAAAAAGTGGGAGAGAGGAACAGAGGAGGGAAAAAAAGGAGAGAGCCACAGGGGAATAAAAAAAAATTGGGGAAAGAGGAACAGAGGAGGGGAAAAAAAGTGGGAGAGAGGAACAGAGGAGGGAAAAAAAGGAGAGAGCCACAGGGGAATAAAAAAAAAAGTGGGAGAGAGGAACAGAGGAGGAAAAAAAGGAGAGAGTCACAGAGGAATAAAAAAAAATTGGGGAAAGAGGAACAGAGGAGGGGAAAAAAAGTGGGAGAGAGGAACAGAGGAGGGAAAAAAAGGAGAGAGCCACAGGGGAATAAAAAAAAATTGGGGAAAGAGGAACAGAGGAGGGGAAAAAAAGTGGGAGAGAGGAACAGAGGAGGGAAAAAAAGGAGAGAGCCACAGGGGAATAAAAAAAAAAGTGGGAGAGAGGAACAGAGGAGGAAAAAAAGTGGGAGAGAGGCACAAAGTAAAAAAGAAGGGGGAAAAGCAGCATGGAGGTCGCAGTGTGAGCATAAGGGGGTACAGTGTAGTTGTGATGAAGGGGCACAGTATTGTGTGTGTAATGGCACAGGGGGCTTGTTGCAATGTAGTGTGTGTGAGGTAGGTGGCAGCTAATTAATGGGCGCTATTTTGTTTGTAGGGTGATGGTGAGGCAATTTAATAGTAGGGACTATTAATTTAAGATGGGGTGGTTTGGGGGCTATTGAATCTTGGGGTGAGTTTAGGGAGAATGAGGTCTATTTATTAAATGTGACTATGAATTATTTAATGGCAGTGATGGTTGCGGGAAATAGGTATTGCTGGGGCTGTTTGCAGGAAGGGATATAGGTTTATTTATTAAATGTGAATAGTATTATTTTAATGTTGGGGCTGGAGGAAGGCCTAATTATTAATCGTGGGTGCTATTGATTTAACGCTGGGGCTGGCTGTAATTTTCTAAATGTAGCCATTTTTTTTTCAAAATAGGTCCTTCAACATTTCTGGATCCGGACAAGCCACAACTAAAGAAAGCAGCAGCCACAGGTGGAGAAAGTGAGAAGAACAGGTAGGAGAGAGCAGCACAGTGTGTGAAATGTTGTGATTCTAGTAGGGACAATACCAATTTTTGGTGAATGTTGTGTCCAATGTAAGGTGTAGGCCAAGACTGAACTGTTTGTGTACACACTGCATTGTTTGTATACTACCCTGTGGTGGTAGATGTCCTGAAAGTCAGGAGTGCTTGAACATATGTGACCCCCGGGCGAATTGAGAGCCTAGTGGTTTTTATGTTAGCCACGCCCCAATGGCACGTTTGCCACGCCCCCAAATGCATGACCACACCTCCCAAAAATTTTGCACTGCCGTTTGGCTAGCCACGCCCCTGAATATATGACCATATATTGAATTCTTTTTGCGCCGCCGTAAGGCGGCGCAAAAAATTTTTGGGGCTTACTTCACTATGAGGGGGGCCCCATGAATTTGTTGTACCCGGGCCCTGAATTCTTCTTGGCAGCCCTGTATATATATATATATATATATATATATACGTATAACAGGAAAGGCACTCACGTTTGTATATATTTCTGAAGCCTAGTGCAGGAACTCCAATGACGTGAATGTATAAAATAGTATAATTAGGAGGCACTCACAGGACTTTTCCAGATTGTTAAAGTATTTATTCCATTAGAAAATAAGTCAATGTTTCGGGCTCCACACAACCCTTTATCAAGACAAACATCACAGTGAGCCAAACACCCTTATATACCCTAAACTGTGGGGTTGCACCAATCAGACAATCACCAACTGTGCAAATTGGCTAAACAAGGTGCAAAGCACACCAAGAAGAAAACATCTTTTTAAATAAATCAACAGCTCAAACAGCACTAATCAAAAAAGGTTATTTCTAATGAATCTGCAGAGTACTATATACCAGGGAGATTACAACCTACTACCTGTAAAATTCAGTCATTCACCATTACAGAAAAAGTTGGTCACGCTGCTAAGTAGCCCCTCTATGTGGGAGAATATCACAAAATTGTTTTACATAATCTAGAATCACATGTGATTGATTATGCAGCTGCAAGGCTGTGCAGAAATCCTTCTATTGGCACATGCTGTCAAAGTAAAGCTACTGAATGTTGCTAGGTAACGTGAAGTTGCTTGTTAAAAAATGGCCATAGAAGTTTAACATATGTTAAAAAAAGCCAGAGTATGTGATCCAAATGGGCACTAAAAAAACTGTCAGTCACAGAAACAGGAGATACACTATTAAACATCGCCTCACTTGTACTTCAGAGTTCATGTTTTATATCCTTTATTGCCCCTGTGGCCTAGTCTATGTATGAAAAACGATATGCAGTTTCCGGGAGCATTTTGCTAATTATAGGTCATCCATTAGAGCGTCCTATAGAGATCAAACATCAAATAAACTGGTTGCAAGACATTTTTTACACCTATCACATCAGGTCACAAGTTTGAGATGCATAATAATTGATCATGTGCCACCTCTGTCCAGAGGTGGCAATAGACCCAAAAACTTTTACAAAACGAAGCCCGCTGGATTGCCCAACTGAATACGTTAGCCCCTGGTAGGCTAAACAATGATAATTATCTTGGTTGTTTTTTATAAAAACATTTACATTACTGTTATTTACAGTGCTCTAGTTGTTTGATCTTATGTTTTTATACTTTCCTTTTTTGATGGTAATATTCTTTTACACTGTGGTTTCATCTTTCTTACTTTTTGGTTCACTTATAGAAAGCTGGTATATTTTTTGTTTTTTTGATTTTTATACACCAGATTTGTGCATGGCTATTATTTTTTGGATTTAGTGATGTTTATTGGTGAACAATCAGATTGTTCACCTGTAAGTGTCAGTTTATCAGTTATGAGCTCATCAGCTGGAGAGAATTAAATACTGTTACGAATACTTACCCCTCCGCGTTTCCCCGCTGCTCCATCGGACCCGGAAGCCGCACTTCCGGGTTCGGCGGTTACATGATCGCTACCTAGGGCGGTCACATGATCGCTACTTAGGGCGGGGAATTCAAATTTGACACAGTATAAAAACATAGCTCTGACACTTGGTGAGTGTCAGAGCAACGTACCAGTTCCTGGCTCCCGATTCCTCTGTCCTCCTTGTTCCTGCTTCCTGTGTGTTTGACCTCCTGTGTACCGACCCGGCTTGCTCACCCTTCTGGATTCCGTTTCTTCCGTGTACCAACCTGGCTTGCTGACCTTCCTGATTGCCTGTGCTCCTGACCCGGATTGTCTCACGCTCCTCTCTCTATACGTTTATCTGCCATTCTTGTGTACCGACCCGGCTAGCTTACCACGCATCTGTTCTGGTGACCCGTGTACCGATCCGGTTTGATTGACTCCGAGATTGCCTCCTGCTTCTGTCTGCATTGCCTGCCTGTGTACCTACCCGGCCTGTCCGACTATTCTCATCTTGCTCCTATTCCGCTGTACTACATCTTGGGGCAAACCTGAGAACCGCGACCTGCGACTCCTGGCAGCAAAAGCCCATCCCGCCTTGCGGCTGTTCTTGGTAAATACCGGGGAGATCGTTAGACTCTGAACCTCAGGTAAGCCAGCGTTAATCAAGATTAGTAGTGTATCCAGTAATCTGTTACAAATACACTGCATGGTTTGCATTGTACAATTAGCTCTGCTTTATTAGTTACTAGTCCATATACATATAGCACAAAATCACGTATTACAGAAAACTACGCCCCAAAAGGTTTTAACCACAGTGGCGCACGAAGTCTCCAGAAACCCCCCCTGCGCTAACTAAGTGGCCGCTATAGCTGCACTGTCCTATACAGCAGCCGCGGCGCTGTCAAAGAAGCGTCCGCGGCGGTGCTGTAGTGTATACAGCACCGCCGCAGACGCTTCTTAGACAGCGCCGCGGCTGCTGTATAGGACAGCGCTGAAGAAACGGAGCTGCTGAGCAGCTCTCATGGGGGGTGTTTTTTTTTTGGGTCGGGGGGGAAACCCCTCCCCCCGACAATCCTCCGTTCGCCCCTGAACCACTCATGCTTCCTTTAAACAGAACTTGCTACATTCTCCCCTTTTTTACACAGGAATGCTCCCCAGGGGGGAGCTGTTTTATCTCCATCTGCTATATCCAAGGTCATTTGGCATAGTCTCGTGCCATCAATGAATAACTCCTACGAGCTAGCAGTATCTAATCTGTCTTTAAGCTATAAGAGAACAAAATGGCTATAAGGCAACAAGATGGCTTCAACTTAGCAAAATCACATTTCTCACTATAACAGACAGCATCAAACCTTTATATAGATAGTTTACGCTAATTACTCAAATGTTTTGTATTATACTTCCTTTAATTATACCTGAATATCTAATGACATATTAATATCGACTGTATGTAATATATTGCACTTTAATGCTACAAGGTATTTTTTACTTGTCTAATTTGTTGCAATTCTTAGTGAACAGTTATATATGGACCTATTATATACTAATTACTGCTTGTATATATTTCATCAGTTTTGTCTTTATAGGTTTCTCTGGTATTCTGCTAGCTCACTTAGCTCATGCTTTTAATGTGCATGTACCGTTATTCTTCCTGTAGATTAGAGGTGCTCACTGAACCCCGTGTTATGGTTTTGGTTTTGGTTTTAGATCTGGATTACCTTCTTGTATTGGTTTTGGCAAAACCGCCCTTGCGTGTTTTGGTTTTGGTTTTGTTTTGCAATTTGTTAAAAAATTCCTTTTTTGGTGGCTAAAATAACATAATTTAGGTATTATTTTGTACCTACATTATTTTTAACCTCAGTAACAATAATTTGCAGTAATTTATATTTCACTTTGATCATCTCAGAGGTCACAATATGCTTTTTATACACTTTCAGCCAAATACTGCAGCGATCTGGCTGGATGGTAAGCGACAGAGCAATGACTCGAACACACGACAGTTCCTACCACATCTAGGAAACATTTTTTACGACCACTCCACCTGTTTCTTGGATAAGTGAGGTAATTCTACAGCTAATATATGGCAAAGAGTGCTCCACCTGTTTCTTGGATAAGTGAGGTAATTCTACAGCTAATAAATGTCAAGGAGCACTGACCCCCCCCCAGGATGTGTGCTTTTATCAGACACACACAAATCCAGGGTGGCAGACAACGCACTAATAAGAGTTATTGAAATCCATAGCAAAAAAGGCAGTTGGGTGTCTATCTGTATTTTACACCCTACACTTATAGTTAAATAGAAAAAAATTCAGCCTGCAAAGACTATACTGTTTGGGTGTATATTATTCACATACATTAAAAGTGAAATTGACAAAAAAGCAGCCTGCAAAGACTGTACGATCAATAGAAATGCCCCAAGCCCCTTTTCTCTTTGGGGGTAGATTAAACCCTATACTTATAGTGAAAGTTTCCAAAAGATGTTGTCGTCATCATCTTCAGCATCATCCTCACCCTCATCAGTGTGTGCATCATCATTACAGACTATTAATTCATCTCCGCTGGTATCCACCATTAGAGAAGTGTCAGTACCTGAATGTATTTGCCGGTAAAGGCCTTCCTCGTGGAAGATGTAGTTTATTTCGATGGACATCATCTTCTCCACATTTTTCAGAAGTAACCTCCTGCGTCGATCACTGACAAAGTTCTCGGCTGTGCTGAATACTCTTTCTGAGTACACACTGGAGGGTGGGCAGCTTAGGTATTGCAAAGTACGTTTGTACATGGGTTTTCAAATGGTTTGTTTTTCCTCCCAGTATGGAAAGGGACTATCTGACATTTCCATATCAATTAACAATTGAAAATAATCCTCCACCATCCTTTGCATGTTAATAGTAGGATTGGATGGAGTTATGGGCAAGGTCACACATTTTTTGGTAAAATCTTTCAAACCAGCCCAGATGTCAAACTGTTGTGGTCTGCCACCTGCGTCATCCCTGCTTCTCTTTGGAAAGTGCAATTTTTTCCGAGCAGCAGCTGCCTGAGAAACTGAAGGAGTAGACGTCGTCAAGCCAAGGCCCAGTTCAGCGGACAACTTGCTGACCAATAGCTCCTTGCAACTGTTCACATATCGATCATTTTGAAGCAAAGAATTAATGTAGGTCTTAAACCTAGGATCAAGCACAGTCACCAAAACGTAGTGATCCGACTTCAAGATTTTAATAACTCTTGGATCATTGCGAAGCGAATTAAGTACTTGATCTACAAGGCCAACATACTCTGCGGAATTGCTTTCTTTAATCTCCTCCTTCAGTTTCTCAAGCTGCTTTTCCAATAGTCGAATTAAATGAATGACTTGGCTCAAGTCATCTTGAGCGGCTCTTTATCCAGCTGACCGAAGTTATTAATCAGCTGGTAAACAGTAGATATTAAGCCTCCAGTAGTGGTAGATGAACGACATAGAGACTCTAAGGTCGAGTATTGATCTGAAGGGGGAGGAGTTCTTAGGGAACAATAAAAATGCCTAAGCTGCAGATATTGATAAAAAAATATTCGCAGCAATCCTAGTCTATCCTGCAATTCTGAAAACATAGGGAACACTCTCATTGGGGCCAGATCCCAGGCAAAGAGCAGATTGTGAGAGGTCCAGTGATGAAACGTTCTGTGATCTAGGCCTGCTTCAAATTTTTTATTGTTCCAGAGCAGGACAAGAAGCGGATATTCAGATAACATTTTATAGGATCTAGTCACTTGGTCCCAGATTGAAACAGAAAAATGGGCTGAGGGTAGTTGGGCTAAGCGTCTTGTCCTATGTTGGGGTGAGATCCAAAGCAAGGAATATGGGGAGTATAATTGCAGTATATCTGATTCAATGTGAGTCCATACTCTGTAATGAGGAGGTGGGTGCCAAAGGATACATTGAGACATATGTGTAGCTCGATAATACTTTAATATGTTTGGGAGCCCTAGACCTCCAGCAGTCTGGTACTTAAAGAGTATACGCATTCGTACTCTAGGCTTACGTCCTACCAATACAAATTTTGAACTTATCTGCTGCAGATGTTTAAGGGTATGTAAAGGAACCTGAATTGGGAGAGTCTGCCATGAATATAATAACCTGGGTAATACATTAATTTTGACAGAGGCCATACGGCCAATCCATGAAATGTGAAATTTATTCCATTGTGATAGGTCATTTCTAATTGTCTTAAGGAGTCTGGGAAAATTAGCTGCGTATAATGATCTATAGTTTTTAGTTAAATAGACTCCCAAGTATTTAATCTTACTATGCTGCCATCTAAAATTAAAGTTAGCCTTAAGCGATTGGATAATGTGTTGAGGAGTGTTTAAGTCTAAGATTTCCGATTTATCGGCATTTATTTTATAGTTCGAGAGTGAGCCATAGGATGTAATTTCATTAAAAAGGTTGGGCAGGGAAATATGCGGCCTAGAGCGCGTTAGTATAACATCATCAGCATATACTGCTATCTTATGGTCCCTAGTACTCATGGGGATGCCTGTGATGTCCGGGTTATTTCTAATCCTGGCTGCCAAAGGTTCCATAATAAGGGCGAAAAGTAGGGGGTTAAAGGACAACCTTGGCGGGTGCCATTATTTATACTAAAATGAGAGGAGATGAGACCATTAGCTAGGACTGAGGCTGTGGGGTTATGGTATAATGCGGAGATTCCCATTGGCCTTTTTAAGCGCCTTAATAATGTTATGTTTAGAAGTGTTGGTTATTTTTTATTCTTCTGAGACATATTAGTGAGAGGAGGGTTCCAACAGCCGTTTCTAGAAATATGTAGCAATCAAAACTTTGTAGAAATCTGTTGCACAAGGATATAAATGGCTTCCCACTCTGTATAGAAAGATACACGACACTTTGTTTCAAGATATCAGCAACCACATGGAGTCTACTCTACACCCACTAAATTTAGAGACAGGGTATCATTGCTTCACAACTTACAATTGCAGGACCGAAGTCGGGAAACGTGCTATAAATAACATCACATAAATGACAAGCAGGTTGTGCATCAAAGTAATTCAAACATAAACATTTTACAAGTTTGTACCAGGACTAAGAGCTGGTCTGAGTAAGCTCCGGTGAAGCTAGAGTACATGCTAACAAATGAAAAGAAAGACAAACTTCATATCTATTTTGGGGGGCACACCGATTTGGCATAGGTCCAAGTTCTACTGATTGGGGCTATGTAATTAGAGTTCTAAATATTGCAAAACAGTAGATAGTTACATGTTGTAGAATATTTACAAGGACCTAATAACTAGCTTTCCTTCGGATTTAAATATGAGGGCATACGCAAAGAACCTGTATATAATATCAATTCAAATGTATATCAACAGTGAGTCATAGTTAAAGCAATATAATCTCTCAAACCTCATAGTAAAAGTTCATCAGAGTGAGAAAAAGAGACTGGAGTTAGATAGCATGAATAAATCATGCTCGCTGCCAGGACGTTGGTGGAGCCGGGCTTTTCTGCTGAGGTGTAGATGTTGAGGTGGAAGCTTCAGAGTCCTGGATAAGATGAAAACGTTTGAGTAACTCAAGGCCTTGATCCAGAGTTCTCACTGAATGGTTCCGACCATATTTGGAAACAATTAACTGGAACGGGAAGCCCCACTTGTATTTGATGGAGTGATTACGTAGGATATTAGTGAGAGGAGGGTTCCAACAGCCGTTTCTAGAATTATGTAGCAATCAAAACTTTGTAGAAATCTGTTGCACAAGGATATAAATGGCTTCCCACTCTGTATAGAAAGATACACAACACTTTGTTTCAAGATATCAGCAACCACATGGAGTCTCCTCCACACTCACTAAATTTAGAGACAGGGTATCATTGCTTCACAACTTGCAGGACCGAAGTCGGGAAACGTTGACGAAGCCCAGATCCAACAGTGATGAAGATGTTTCAATGGCATCAATATTATTATTGCTGTAGTTGCCAGGGGAGTTATCTTCACCGCTGGAAGCACTGATGTCACACTGTGCTGGGAAAGCACTTTCGTCTCCTTTCAGACTCTCCCCATGAAGTTTCAAATGTTAGAGTATAGAATTTAGTATTTAGTATAACTACTAGGTGGCAGTAGAGCTATGTCTAAATAGAGTTTGCATCACATTACAGCAAATGACGAGCAGATGTAGTGAATACAACACTGCAGCTGATGAGCTCATGGGGTGAGGACTTACAGCAGGGAGGCTCACTTGTCACTTAAATAGAAGACTGTATCCCTCAGTTTGTACCTAGCTTAAAACCGTCAGATTGACGGGCTCACCGCTATTGTCAAGAGAGCTGGCAGGAAGTTACGATCGCCTAGGGAGCCCACAGGGATCTTCAGGAGGATGACCAAATAGATGACGCCGGAAGAGGAGCTTGCAATGGCGGCCGCAGCTTCCGGTCAATGGGCGATTGGTAAATGTGCCAGAACCACCGCCGGGGCAATGAACTCCAATCAGGTCTCCCTCTCAGATCAGTTCAGCTTGCGGACACTATTTTGCGCTCGCTGTTTCAGGGGTACCGACCCCGCCGTGACCTCCGCACAGCCGGCCCTATCTCAGCACGCTCTTCCGACAGAGCTTCTCTACAGCTGCTGGTTTACTTGCCTGTAGGCTGTGATTTCCTGAGCGCTTGCAGGCAGTATGGTTTGGGGCTTACAGTGGGGGCATTTGAGAGCGTAATACACGCGAGTCCCGGGAGCAGTGTCTTTGCTGGCAGAGAGCCAAACCAGGTTGGGCTGTAATCTCTAACAGACGGCCAGAGAGGTGTCTATTCCGCACTCAGCGGGGCTCCAAGGGTATCCCCGGATGCCCAGAGTATTCAGCCACAGTTGTTGGGAAATGGCATGGGCACAGAGGCTGGTGTAACAGCAAATAAAGGGCTATAATTGCGGAGCTCTGCACAGTCAGGACTCTCTGGGTAGGCGACCAAGCTCCGCCCCCGAATGGACATTTTTATGGTTGACATCAAACATAAATAACCCCTACATTTATAAAGTTGGTTGGAGGTCAATACCTACGAGTTATCAATTGTTGTTTTAATGTATGCTAATTGTGCAATATGTATATATGAGTCCCATATTACATTATTAACTGTTCATGTGGTGTAATTTTTCATTTGTACCATTTGCAATTGTGATTTTTACCTTCTATTGATATGCTTGCTATAGTTTTATGTTATAATTATTAATAAATTATATTTTTTTTTACCCTGGTTACTCCTGTATATGCACACTGATTAATATGCATAAACAGTACATTGATGCACACTGATTAATATATATAGAGCATCATTTAGAAGTCAATGAGCATCCAACATTATAAGATTTTTTAAGACCAGAAATTAGCTTTTTTCACAGAGGGGAATATCTGACATTCCAAACACCTGTAGTGCACATTCAGAAATATATAGTGCTGGTATATAATAATTTCAACACCATAAAATAGCTTTTTTCACAGATGGGAATATCTGACATCCCAAACACCTGTAGTGCACATTCAGAAATATATAGTGCTGGTATATAATAATTTCAACACCAGAAAATAGCTTTTTCAAAGAGGGGAATATCTGACACCCCAAACACTTGTAGTGCACCTTCAGAAATATATAGTGCTGGTATATAATAATTTCAACACCAGAAAATAGCTTTTTTCACAGAGGGGAATATCTGACATCCCAAACACCTGTAGTGCACATTCAGAAATATATAGTGCTGGTATATAATAATTTCAACACCAGAAAATAGCTTTTTCAAAGAGGGGAATATCTGACACCCCAAACACTTGTAGTGCACATTCAGAAATATATAGTGCTGGTATATAATAATTTCAACACCAGAAAATAGCTTTTTCAAAGAGGGGAATATCTGACACACCAAACACTTGTAGTGCACATTCAGAAATATATAGTGCTGGTATATAATCATTTCAACACCAGAAAATAGATTTTTTCACAGAGGGGAATATCTGACATCCCAAACACCTGTAGTGCACATTCAGAAATATATAGTGCTGGTATATAATAATTTCAACACCAGAAAATAGCTTTTTCAAAGAGGGGAATATCTGACACCCCAAACACTTGTAGTGCACATTCAGAAATATATAGTGCTGGTATATAATAATTTCAACACCAGAAAATAGATTTTTTCACAGAGGGGAATATCTGACACCCCAAACACTTGTAGTGCAAATTCAGAAATATATAGTGCTGGTATATAATAATTTCAACTCCAGAAAATAGCTTTTTTCACAGAGGGGAATATCTGACACCCCAAACACTTGTAGTGTAAATGAGGAAATATGCCTCCTACTACTCTCTTACTGCTCTATTACTGCGACCTAACCCTTCTCTCTCCCTCTCTCAAATGGCGCTGGATCTATGTGGAGGTGGATATTTTTTCAGTCTAAAAATCGAGAGACTCGAGTACCGGCGACGTTACAATGACGTTTTGCCTTGTTTTGGAATCCGAATAGGCGGGAGAGCACCGAGCTGACTTGGCTCGAGACTCGGATTACGGAAGTTTGGGCGGGTTCAGTTCTCGGGGAACCGAGCCCGCCCATCTCTACTTTAGATACTGTTTTGTTTTATGTACTCTATATATAGTTGTTTTTTAACATAGCAATTTAGTAACAGATTATATTTCTATGCTGCACTTCATAGAAAGTCTGAAGTATCTATTTCTTTTGCATATGCGTTTCTCTATATACTGATAGTTTCTTTAGTGCCCATTTGGATCACATACTATGGTTTTTTTTAACATATGTTTAACTTCTATGGTAATTTTTTAACAAGCTACTTTCACGTTGCCTAGAAAAATTCAGAACCATTGCTTTGACAGCATGTGCCAATAGAAGGATTTCTGCACAGCCTTGCAGCTGCATTATCAATCACATGTGTTTCTAGATTAAATAAAACAATTTTGTGATATTCTCCCCCATAGAGGGGCTGCTTAGCAGCATGAGCAACTTTTTCTGTAATGATGAGTGACGGATTTTTACAGATAGTAGGTTGCATTCTTCCTGGTATAGTACTCTGCAGATTTATTAGGAATAACCTTTTTTGATTAGTGCTGTTTGAGCTGTTGATTTATTTAAAAAGTTTTTTCCTTCTTGGTGTGCTTTGCACCTTGTTTAGCCAATTTGCACAGCTGGTGATTGTCTGATTGGTTCACTCCCACTGTATAGGGCATATAAGCGTGTTTGGTTCATCGTGGTGTTAGTCTTGATAAAGGGCTGTGTGAAGCCTGAAACGTTGACTTATTTTCTAAAGGAATAATTACTTTAACAATCTGGAAAAGTCCTGTGAGTGCCTCCTAATAATTTTAGGACTGGCACAGCTCTCCTTTTAAAGTTTAATGGGTCCGTGCGGTGTCAGAGGTGGCTGTAACAGAACCCGTTTAAGCTTCCCACCCCTCAGTGATGTCAGTTAATTTATTCACTGCACTGAGCTGGGGGGCGGGAGATTTAAATGTGCTCTGTAGTTTTGCAGTGATCACCCACCTATTGTCTGTGTTCTGTGCCCAAACCCAAGGAGGTATGCAGTCAATAAGAGCGAGTAACATAACAGCTCTCCTTATAGCAGCCCACACACCTCCCTCCTGTCTGCCTCAGAATCTGTATTTGGGGAGCACACGTTGTTTTGAGAAGAGGGGGAGCTGATGCCAGGAGAAGAGGGGGGAGCAGATGACAGGAGGAGAGGGGGGAGTGGATGACAGGAGTAGGGGGGAGCGGATGACAGGAGGAGAGGGGGAGCGGATGACAGGAGGAGAGGGGGAGCGGATGACAGGAGAAGAGGAGGAGCAGAACAAAATATAAAACTACAAAATATAATATGTTTAAAATACATTTAATTGGTGTTGAAGCCTCTGCTTAGTTTGGTTTTCAGCGAGCAATGTTTTCCATTACATTTCCTTATAAGGTATAAATTGACTTTTAAAAGCAATTCAAGGATACATAAAGCCAACAAGATTTATTAATAAAATAGTTCCGGGTAAACTGCTCAGTAGTGTAAATCGAATGGACAGAGAGCGCAAGAACAAAGCTGAAAAGGGTATACATAAAATTATAAAATGTACCCACATTAAAAGTAAAATAAAAGCTAGTCTATTTTAATACACTAATAAAGCATATTAGATGTATTTATTAATAAAGTAAAAATTTCATGCAAATGGATTGCCAACAATAATCCAAAGTATGTTAAGCGTGCAGTGAGTGCTGAAATCCGCATATACAGGTAGGCACAGAAGTTATAAATGCTCAGAGAAAATAAGGAACCAAAATTAGTACAGCTCTGGTAAAAATGAAAGGTCCTCCATAGGATAAGGTCTTATTTCCAAAGTAACCAGCTGGTTCACTAAATCCTCAATTAAAAAGGGACAGTACTGATGCTCAAACTTGAGTTAAGCACTAGTAAATACCAAATCCTCAATATGGGGTTCTGTTCAGCCAAATCTCGGTACATTCACAAACCAGGCTCTAGTATGTAGCTCCAAACTTGCATACACACTTATATAAATTATCATCCATAAATAAGGACTTAGGGGGGTGTCTGTGGGGACCATCATCTATGTATTCCAGTGAGCACACAAATCTGTGAATTAGCAGCTCCACCATTTTGTGAGTGACAGCAATCTCACTCCATGATAGTGCTGAATCTGCAGCTAGCCACAGGATGTGATGGCATACCATGTCTGTATTACACAAGGAACATGTCCATTAAGGTTTCTGCCTTAATCGCTATAATTCCATTGCTTTTTGGAGTTTGAGTGGAAGAGTTTCAATCGTCTTCTTACATTTTAGATTGTGATAAGGGCAAGAAACCTTAATCGGACATGTTTGAACCGTAAGGTTGTTTGTCTATGGATTATATATATATATATATATATATATATATATATAAAGTCTCAATGACTAGAGTCTCAACCTTCAACTGATGTTCCTTAGTTAAACAATACCACACCACCTGTAGTTGTAGGGAAATGCCAGTCTCATAAGGCAGCTTTTGTTTGGTGGCTGCTGCCTTAGAATAGCTGCCTACACCTTCCCTACCATCTGCTACAATTGTTATTCCGATACCTTATTTATGAAGTGTTACTCACATTTCTTCATATGTAAGCTCATTTGGGCAGGATCATCTTTACCTTCTGTTTGATGTCATTGCATGCTATTTATTTGTATCCCTGCAATGTATAAAAAATTCCCATCAATAATCGAACCTTAAAAGACCACCCAGCATACATCAATGTACATGTCTACTCTCCACTCTTGAGATGTCTTCACAATCTGGGACTGTGCCTCTGTTTGCTGAGAGGTGGACAAATCTGCCCAGTCACATTGTACAAAAGTGTAACAATCACATCAAATTTAAATCTGCTACCACTAGTGTTTCACTAGTGTTTTCCCCTTTCAATAAAATTACCTTTTCCGTTTTTTACCTAAAATGCAATAAATTTAAACTCCTATATTTGTGAAAGAGGAAATATATGTTCAGTGTTTATTACATTTGTCAAATTTGTATGTTTTTGAACCTTTTTATTACGTGGCTCAGAGGGCACCAGGAGAGACAATATTTTAACAATCCCAAAAAAATGTATTTTGATAGAAATGATACAGATCATATTTGAAACAGAGAATGAAAAGTCACCCAGTTCTGCAACTTATGGAAAGAAAATAGGATAGCATGCCTGAAATGGGTTGGGTACTGTTTTTACCTTGTGGATAATTCCGACACCAAACAGTACTACAACTAAATTCCGAATGTTTTAAAAAACGGAGTATACAATAATCAGACTTACCTGCATAGCAACACTGCAGATGTCCGATTGCATTATGATGTTGACTTGAGGTAAGTCCGACTATTGACATGTCAGTCAGTAGATTTTAACGTCAGAGCAACCTGTCTGACTAAAGTAGCAATGTCAGGTTAAGTGTTAACCTGTGGGCCACTTTAAGTTACAAGTCAGACAGGTAATTTAGTTGTAGTACTGTTTAGTGTCGGAATGGTGGTAATCATGAAAACGAATACCACTGCCTGAAATACACTATAGTGCTTCCACCAGATTGTGATCAACTGTAATATTGAGGAATGAGCTGCACCAATATCATATAAAGTATTGATTCAGTATACAAAGAATTATGTTGGGTTATCCTTATTGTGTATCCAATCCTTCTATCATTTCATAGGTTTATTACAGGACACATTGTTTCCCTTTCATAACTAGATACAAAACTCCTCTCTTACAAACTGTCCCTTATTATTGCTCCTAGGGGTGGAACTAGGTACTGCACTGGTAATTATAGTGTGGATAATAATAAACGAATAGTGCAGAGGTACATATTCTAACCCCTCTACTGCTAGATAGTAATAATGTAATATAATGTTCCTGTATATAAATTGAGCAATATAGAGGACTGAGGTTAGGTATCACTGAATATCTAGATACCTGTCTTGCCTCCTATTCCGTTTATCTACCTCCAAATCTGCTAATAGGAGAGGTGCTCTATGGTATGTGAGCTCAAGATCTAACTAGTAAGGGATCAGCTAGTTTAATATGCTCTTCTAGATAGCGTGTGCTTTCTAACACAGTAGTATTGTGCCTAGCGTAACCCCGCTAATCTATAGGAGAGGAGTAAGGTAGTGCAACTTATTACTTATTAAAATAATATTTAGACATTCACATAGTGAGCTCAGCTGAACGCCAACGCGCGTTTCGCTACGAGCTTTATCAAGGCAACCCGATGACAAGCAGAGATAGGCTATTTAAGCGTGTAATCACGCCCCTTTGTGACGTGGATTTACTTCTAACTGAGAGTGACATCTCCATCTGGGCCAATGGGAGCTATGCCTACTATCACGTGATCCAGCCCGGAGACACAATCACGGGCCAGCTAAACTGTGTATTGGTTGCTATGGCAGCAGAAGGGGGAGGAGAGAGACATCCACAGTAATAGTACTCGGGGACAGAATCCTGCCAAAAAGCTAGGTCTTATATCTGCCTTCCGCTATATTGACAGTAGTGACGATTATCCAATCATTCATAACCATATATCAGGTAAGTATTATATAAGAAATGTTAACTGTAGGATTCCTTAAGAGTATTTCAGATATATCCAATTTATATATAAGGAGAAAGATTAGCCTTGAGTGTACCCTAGTATGGGGCTGATAGAACACTGCCCTAGCGTGTTGTCAGTGATACCCTTTGATAAGTGTAAATATAAAGTGAGTAAAAATCATTTTCTCTTTAATAAGGCATATGAATATATGCTATATGGAATATTATTACCAAGAAAAATCATAATAGGTGAGCAAAAACAATGTGTCAATATGACATATAAACAAATTATAAATCGTGATAGAAACTTAGTGCTTGTATGATGGTAATAGAACCCATTCTGATGATGGTGAAAGGTGTAAACAGGTATTGTATTTATATTGATTTGAATTTTATGCCTAAGTAAAAAGGGGAAACCATAGTCCCCTTATATTTAAATTTACAATATAAAATCCATTAGGACCAGTGGTGAATATCATCCAGTGTGATTGTGTTGGCTATGTTGTCTCATTCATTGCATGGGACAACTCTTTCTATATATCAAATCAGGTAATCTGAAATTTGATATGTCCTTCTCCAAGTTATAGCTAAATCTTTTACATAATGGTCAATGTTGGTCATTGGTATTGTGCGTTATAGATTATACTGGTGTCACCTCCATTTGTCATATGGGGTAACCTTACAAGTATATCCAATCAGGTAGTTTTAAAATTCAATACGTCACTACTTTATCACTGCATTAATCTCCTGTATAGTGACCTATATATACATTGAATAGTGTACATTGTTAGGTGTATATAAATACCTATAACATATTGTTACACTATTAAGTTGTATACTAATATGGCAATTAAGTAAAAACCATATAGTTACTGTTGTCATTAAGGCCCTGCGGAATTAGACTCCCCATAAGAAAGATTTTCTTTGTTTCATGTTTAAGGAGTTCTGTGTGTATGTCTCCTCCTCTAAGACCCAAAATAACTTGCTCCATAGCAAATGCAGTCAAAAATCTTGGATCACTATTGTGATATTTATAAAAATGTCTGGCTACTGTAGAGAGCGGCCTCATATTGGTCTTGTCCTTGCCAGCATTTTTGATATTGCTGACATGTTCAAGAATCCTCCTTTTAAACGGCCTACTGGTCATCCCTATGTATCGCAATTTACATGGACAGTTTAGACAGTATACCACATTACATGTGTTGCAATTCAAAAATTGGTCGATCCTCCAAATCTTGGAGAATCTATCCTTGTACTCCTTTGTTTGTACAATGTAATTACAGGCCTTGCATGTTCCACATCTAAAGCATCCCTTTGGTCTATCTGATGTTCGTTCCCGTTGTATTTGGGATGAGCTGTGTACTAAATTGTCTCTCAAATTTTTGGAACGCCTCCATGTGATAGATACTCTATCTTGTAAGGTTTTTTTCAGATCCTCATCAAGCAACAGAATATGCCAGTGTTTTTGAAAGATCTTGTTTATGTCTTTCCACTCGGTGCAAAACGTGCCTATCATCCTAGTTTGTACGTTTGTTGTTCGTTTCCTATTTGTTGTTGGAATGTAGATGAGAGACTCCCTGTCTCTGGTTTTTACTGATTGTTCAGCTTGCCTGATACTTCGTCTACTATACCCCCTATTGAGTAATCTCTGTACCAGTTCTTTAGTTCTATATGTACAGACCCCTTCGTCAGAGCAGTTCCTTTTAACTCTTAGCAGTTCCCCTTTGGGGATCCCCTTGATAACTGGGGGAAAATGGGAACTCGTATAATGAAGCAGGCTATTAGTTGCGGTTTTCTTCCTGTACATGTCTGTACTTAATTTCCCATCCTCGGTTTTAGTGATGGTCAGATCCAAAAAATTAATTCTGGTATTATTAATTTCAGAAGTTAATTTTAGATTTAGATCATTCTCATTAAGGCATGTAATAAACTCCTGGAAAAGGGAATCATGTCCATCCCATAGCATAAAGACATCATCTATGTAACGTAACCATAAGGTGATGTGCTGGGTGTATTTGTCATTCTGTGAATTAAAGACATGTTCCCTTTCCCACCAGCCCAGGAATAAATTTGCATACGTGGGGGCACATGCTGTCCCCATTGCCGTCCCACGTACTTGAAGAAAGAACTTCTCCTCGAATAGGAAGTAGTTTTTTGTTAATATAAATTGCAGTAATAATATCAGAAAATCATTTACATTCTCATTTACATGAGAATGTAAATGATTTTCTGATATTATTACTGCAATTTATATTAACAAAAAACTACTTCCTATTCGAGGAGAAGTTCTTTCTTCAAGTACGTGGGACGGCAATGGGGACAGCATGTGCCCCCACGTATGCCGTCCCACGTACTTGAAGAAAGAACTTCTCCTCGAATAGGAAGTAGTTTTTTGTTAATATAAATTGCAGTAATAATATCAGAAAATCATTTACATTCTCATTTACATGAGAATGTAAATGATTTTCTGATATTATTACTGCAATTTATATTAACAAAAAACTACTTCCTATTCGAGGAGAAGTTCTTTCTTCAAGTACGTGGGACGGCAATGGGGACAGCATGTGCCCCCACGTATGCAAATTTATTCCTGGGCTGGTGGGAAAGGGAACATGTCTTTAATTCACAGAATGACAAATACACCCAGCACATCACCTTATGGTTACGTTACATAGATGATGTCTTTATGCTATGGGATGGACATGATTCCCTTTTCCAGGAGTTTATTACATGCCTTAATGAGAATGATCTAAATCTAAAATTAACTTCTGAAATTAATAATACCAGAATTAATTTTTTGGATCTGACCATCACTAAAACCGAGGATGGGAAATTAAGTACAGACATGTACAGGAAGAAAACCGCAACTAATAGCCTGCTTCATTATACGAGTTCCCATTTTCCCCCAGTTATCAAGGGGATCCCCAAAGGGGAACTGCTAAGAGTTAAAAGGAACTGCTCTGACGAAGGGGTCTGTACATATAGAACTAAAGAACTGGTACAGAGATTACTCAATAGGGGGTATAGTAGACGAAGTATCAGGCAAGCTGAACAATCAGTAAAAACCAGAGACAGGGAGTCTCTCATCTACATTCCAACAACAAATAGAAAACGAACAACAAACGTACAAACTAGGATGATAGGCACGTTTTGCACCGAGTGGAAAGACATAAACAAGATCTTTCAAAAACACTGGCATATTCTGTTGCTTGATGAGGATCTGAAAAAAACCTTACAATATAGAGTATCTATCACATGGAGGCGTTCCAAAAATTTGAGAGACAATTTAGTACACAGCTCATCCCAAATACAACGGGAACGAACATCAGATAGACCAAAGGGATGCTTTAGATGTGGAACATGCAAGGCCTGTAATTACATTGTACAAACAAAGGAGTACAAGGATAGATTCTCCAAGATTTGGAGGATCGACCAATTTTTGAATTGCAACACATGTAATGTGGTATACTGTCTAAACTGTCCATGTAAATTGCGATACATAGGGATGACCAGTAGGCCGTTTAAAAGGAGGATTCTTGAACATGTCAGCAATATCAAAAATGCTGGCAAGGACAAGACCAATATGAGGCCGCTCTCTACAGTAGCCAGACATTTTTATAAATATCACAATAGTGATCCAAGATTTTTGACTGCATTTGCTATGGAGCAAGTTATTTTGGGTCTTAGAGGAGGAGACATACACACAGAACTCCTTAAACATGAAACAAAGAAAATCTTTCTTATGGGGAGTCTAATTCCGCAGGGCCTTAATGACAACAGTAACTATATGGTTTTTACTTAATTGCCATATTAGTATACAACTTAATAGTGTAACAATATGTTATAGGTATTTATATACACCTAACAATGTACACTATTCAATGTATATATAGGTCACTATACAGGAGATTAATGCAGTGATAAAGTAGTGACGTATTGAATTTTAAAACTACCTGATTGGATATACTTGTAAGGTTACCCCATATGACAAATGGAGGTGACACCAGTATAATCTATAACGCACAATACCAATGACCAACATTGACCATTATGTAAAAGATTTAGCTATAACTTGGAGAAGGACATATCAAATTTCAGATTACCTGATTTGATATATAGAAAGAGTTGTCCCATGCAATGAATGAGACAACATAGCCAACACAATCACACTGGATGATATTCACCACTGGTCCTAATGGATTTTATATTGTAAATTTAAATATAAGGGGACTATGGTTTCCCCTTTTTACTTAGGCATAAAATTCAAATCAATATAAATACAATACCTGTTTACACCTTTCACCATCATCAGAATGGGTTCTATTACCATCATACAAGCACTAAGTTTCTATCACGATTTATAATTTGTTTATATGTCATATTGACACATTGTTTTTGCTCACCTATTATGATTTTTCTTGGTAATAATATTCCATATAGCATATATTCATATGCCTTATTAAAGAGAAAATGATTTTTACTCACTTTATATTTACACTTATCAAAGGGTATCACTGACAACACGCTAGGGCAGTGTCCTATCAGCCCCATACTAGGGTACACTCAAGGCTAATCTTTCTCCTTATATATAAATTGGATATATCTGAAATACTCTTAAGGAATCCTACAGTTAACATTTCTTATATAATACTTACCTGATATATGGTTATGAATGATTGGATAATCGTCACTACTGTCAATATAGCGGAAGGCAGATATAAGACCTAGCTTTTTGGCAGGATTCTGTCCCCGAGTACTATTACTGTGGATGTCTCTCTCCTCCCCCTTCTGCTGCCATAGCAACCAATACACAGTTTAGCTGGCCCGTGATTGTGTCTCCGGGCTGGATCACGTGATAGTAGGCATAGCTCCCATTGGCCCAGATGGAGATGTCACTCTCAGTTAGAAGTAAATCCACGTCACAAAGGGGCGTGATTACACGCTTAAATAGCCTATCTCTGCTTGTCATCAGGTTGCCTTGATAAAGCTCGTAGCGAAACGCGCGTTGGCGTTCAGCTGAGCTCACTATGTGAATGTCTAAATATTATTTTAATAAGTAATAAGTTGCACTACCTTACTCCTCTCCTATAGATTAGCGGGGTTACGCTAGGCACAATACTACTGTGTTAGAAAGCACACGCTATCTAGAAGAGCATATTAAACTAGCTGATCCCTTACTAGTTAGATCTTGAGCTCACATACCATAGAGCACCTCTCCTATTAGCAGATTTGGAGGTAGATAAACGGAATAGGAGGCAAGACAGGTATCTAGATATTCAGTGATACCTAACCTCAGTCCTCTATATTGCTCAATTTATATACAGGAACATTATATTACATTATTACTATCTAGCAGTAGAGGGGTTAGAATATGTACCTCTGCACTATTAGTTTATTATTATCCACACTATAATTACCAGTGCAGTACCTAGTTCCACCCCTAGGAGCAATAATAAGGGACAGTTTGTAAGAGAGGAGTTTTGTATCTAGTTATGAAAGGGAAACAATGTGTCCTGTAATAAACCTATGAAATGATAGAAGGATTGGATACACAATAAGGATAACCCAACATAATTCTTTGTATACTGAATCAATACTTTATATGATATTGGTGCAGCTCATTCCTCAACATTATTGACAGAACATAGTGAGACAGCAAAGTAGTCTTTTTTACTACTTTTTAACAGTGTTCTACCAAGTTTATTTGGTCAATATTCTCATTCACTATAGGTTTTTTAATTATTTCGCTTACGAATTATGTGTTTACTCTAATAAAGATATTACTCTTAACAGAATTATATAGTACACAGTGTACCAAAAGAGTGCCCTATATACACATTTTCCTACCCTTTCCCCTTTCCCTTTTCCCCTTTTTTTAAGATATATATTGGTAATGTGTAGGAGCACCTCCCCGTCTGATGAGACAAATAGATCTCTGTGATATACAAGGGGTTGAGCTTGGTGCGGTGAAAATTGTTTTGTTCAACTCTAATATTATCAGAAGCAGCTTGACCAGTGGCCATTTGCGATTAAAGTTTCCTGTCCATGTTCTAGATCAGAAGTGTGCAACCTGTGGTCCAGAATCAGAATCATGAAGAAAAATTATATTGTTATCAGGTACACACTGGGTAATGAAAAATGTTTTGGTGTTGTGACAAAGGGAAAGGCTTGCCATAGGCCTCTAAGAGAGTAATCAGCTATTCAGCTGACAGTCTACAGGTAATAGGCTGCAGACCGAGTTGCATACAGATATTGCAGTGCACCTGGGTTCACAGATACACAGGTCAGAGACATATGTGACAAAGTAAAAGTATAAAGTGTCATTTAACGTACATGCTTTGAAGGCATCTTCCACAGCTACAGCAGACCTCCCGCCTGTATAATGTAGTGCAATCTGCCCATTGCCACTTCAAAACCGGCATCTTCAGTGTGTCCATTAGAATTTATGTAATTTTTAGATGGAGATATTGTCCAAGTCGCCTTTTACATGTGCTGCTCATTAAGTCTGAACAAAATAGTGCCAGTCTGTTAGATGGTAAGTATATATTTTTGGTTGTCGCAGTTATAGTCTTCACTATTTCAATGTCAGTGTTAGCTGTGTTGGCTTTTAAAGAGCCGAGAAAACCAACCACACCCATCTACCCGGCCCTGTCTGCCCACTACGGTATAGGGCCCTGTCCAGGTTGCCTGTAACTTGTGCTTCTGGGCAGGTACTTGCACCATCACTTTCTGCCCGACATCTAGCTCCCTTTCTCAAGCCCCCTGGTTGTAATATTGGTGCTGTCATTCCTGCGCCACCAGTGTATGGTCATGAGCGAGCTGCATCAACCACTGCAGTCCATCCCTCATTTATACCACATATTTCAAGATGTGAACTTCAGGTTCCTGGAATGACCATTCCCAGCTTTCCCAGACTAGGTTGAGAGGGCCCCGTACCCTTCGAGTACATGGTAACTGAAAACAAGAACACCCAGCAGAATCCTACTGCATTTCGCTGTATGCGAATAATAGCTGCTCCTATTAAATCTCTCGTAAAGACTGTTAGTCTGGGGATGGTAGAGGGTTGTGCGGAAGAGACGAACCCCAAATTGTGCGGAAGGGATGGACCCAAGATTTGTCCCATACTCTCTGCAGCAATTCCCCTTGAAATTGCGTCCCCTGGTCGGTGACTACTTCTTGAGGTAATCCTACATGGCTAGAGATATCCATGAGAGTCTGGGCAGTCTGTTCAGCATCTATGGATGCTAGGGCCACTGCCTCGGGATATCTAGCCACGTAGTAAACTAAGGTCAGTATGTGCTTGTTCCTTGTTCAGCTCAGTTTCTTGAGAGGTCCAACAATGTCCATGACTACCCTCCTAAATGGCTTACCTATGATAGGCATGGACTGTAGGAGGACTCAACGTGGGGGTCCCTTGAGGCGTTGGTATACATCGCATAAAGATCTATAGTATTTTAACTTCTGGTTAACTCCGGGCCATAAGAAATGTTGTAGGCAACTGGGCACGAGTTTGACAAACCCCTAAGTGGCCAGCTATGGGGATGTCATGGACTTGTGCTAGTTACAATCGATGATACTGCTGGGGAACAATCATATGTTTTCTACCCACTCCTGACTCTATAGGGTCAGCCTTGGTGGACAACCTGCACAACCTCCCTTCTTTCCACATGATCCTATCTCAGGACCCCAATCTATCCTTTCCACCACACTACAGAGACCATCTAAGGACGGGTCAGTCCGTTGCGCTTCCCTAAATGCAGTCCTATCTACCTCCCCCAGACTCACATCAATGTCAGGTAAGTCTGGTACAGCATTACTCACCGACAGTGGTTCAGGTGTTGTGGCAGCTGATCCAGCAGAGACTTCTGGTGCTGGAATGGGTAGGTCCTCGGGAGCTGTCTTCAAAGGCCATGCTCGATTCCGGGTGACAGCTCCCACAACGTAATTGATCAACCCACCAACCAGATCATTCCTAAGAATAATGTTTGTAGGTAATCCATACAAAACTCTAACATTCACCTTTCCCAAACCCTGGCCCCAATCCAAATGAACCCTGGCCATAGGGATAACTGTAATCTGGCCTCCTGGCATCAAAATTTTGAATTTCTGGTTTAGCCATTGATTAGGTGGGACTAAACTAGGCAATAGGAGTCTCTTGAATCCCGGAGCCCCTGCAGTTCCTGGCCATTAACATTTACAGGCTACAGATGTCCTTTCATTTTTGCAGTGGTAGACTTCCCGATTGCTGCCACTACCTCCATCTGATAGACTACTTCCTCCGCCTCTGACATATCAGGATAGTAATACCTCTCCCCACCCTCAATTTATGCTCCATGGCACACTGAAACTCGGGGCACAGCTGGTCTCGCTACCTCCCTGTGGGCAATCTCTTTGTATTTGTCCCACTTGTTGGCAAGTGTAGCACCTCCTAGTGTCGGATACCACTGGACCACGAGGTCTGGGCACACTAGAGTGCGCAGCTGGGGTACATGACGACATGGAGTGTGATGTAGCTGTTGCAGTATCTCAATCGGGTGGGGTCCTTCAGATATTCACCTCCACTAGATCCCCTCCATCGGAGATGATTCAACAGAAATTCATTCAATAAAGATGTTTTTAATGTCCATTACGGTCATGGCTTGCTTCTCTTCTAGCCACCGATTACAGTTTCTTCGCAATAAACTGTTAAAGTCCATATAAATTCCTCTTCTTCTTTCTACATTTTTTTCCCCCCTTTATTCAAAACGTCACATTGTCAGACTTCGTGTCTGGGTCTAATCTCAGTTTTGTGTTACTGTTATTACTACATTTGTAAATCTTAGACTTTCGCTTTAATTATACTTGGTCATCGCAACTTGCCTTTATCATAAAATATTATATATCTATTGTATCACTTGCTGATATTTGAGGGCTTATGCAAATACACAGTGATGTTGGTTACTAGCACTAGCTAGACGCATTTGCTGTTTGAGGATTAACCTCTAAAGTTGATTCTCCTCGTGTCAATACTATGTGGTTTTTATGGGTATATTTTATAATTAATTTCCTACAACTTTCATATATTCACAAGAAGAAATCTTATATCTGCTGTATTATAATGTGTAATAATAATAATATATAATATATAATAATAGTAATAATAATATGTATTATAACGAGATTTTTATTTAAATCATACCCAATAGCGAATGCATATTTTACTATCAAAACAAATGTTAAAAAAATTATTGTATCTTTTATCCTTGTTGATTGCAATTACTTCTTGTGACAAACTTTAATAAATAAAGCCTTTGAAAAAAAATAAAAGTCTGTATAAGAAGAGTCACTGCTTCTTGCCATAGTTCTGACCTTAGTGTGGTATGATTCTGAAAATCAATTGCAATGAGAGTTCCAGGTAAAATCTGAAGCAGGTTTTTTTTTCACAGGACTCCAAGGCTTGCTTTTTGGGCTGGTCATTCTGTTAGGGTTCTGTTCACAACCACTTACTTAATTACAGCCATGGAGCCAGACACGTGATATAAACGTTTAAACTGTTTATTGCAGTAAAGTAAAGTCCAGGTAAGGCAAAAATAAACAGTAACAGTTCAGGCTGAATGGAACAATGGATTTCCAGATCTTGGCAAACAAGCAGTAAATAATAAAGAAATGCAGCAGATGACTTAACTGAAACCAGTTTGTAGTAGCAGCCAGAAACATGCAGGTAATCCAGGAACAGAGAGACACATGAACAGGCTAGGAACATCACATGAACAGGCTAGGAACATCACATGAACAGGCAAGAAAACTTCAATGACCAGCCAAGGATACAGGAATCAGCAGGCACATATAGGCCACAGACAGGTGTGGAGTGATTAACTAGCAGTGCAAGTTAACCGCTGACCGGAAAGGCTGAACAGCAGTACCCCAGGAGAATCACAGGCACTGCAGGGTAATATGCACACAGGGAAACTAGGCAAATAATAACACAGGGCAAAATGCACACAACAATACAATGCAGATCATAACAGCAGGGTAATATGCACACAGGGAAACTAGGCAAATAATAACACAGGGCAAAATGCACACAAAGAAACAGGGCAGATCATAACAGATTCAGGGGTGACTGCATATCGATCCCACAGCACTTTTCAAATCTCCTGGTAGTCTTTTCCTTGCTCTGGACTCAGGGCATGGTGGTATGCCTCCTGCGCTCGGGCCCATCAAGCTAGGTATCAAACATCTTGACCATTTTGCCACAGGTATATCATGCATTGCCCTCATGGACTCAAATAACTGAAGGTGAGTGTCAGAGTCTGTGGATGATTCCAGCATGGTACATTGTGATATCCAAGTCGCAACGTTTGTCTTCCTTCCAATGCTGACACTGATGCCATTGCAGGTATCATGACTATCGAGCGCTGCTCCCAATACTGCTGTCCTCTCATGTGTGGCAGCTCCTGGTTCAAGTACATGCAACCAAATCTGCAGCTGTTCCGTGTTGCTGATGGTTATTGTAGCTGCTTGGGTTATAGTGGGGTTTGGTTTACCATTTGTCCAACTGTAACAAATTCACTCGATTTCAATACTTGGTTCCTCTGATGGGCCCTGAACCATGTCCTCCTCTTCCTCCTCCTCACCAGGGTGTTCTAAGTCTCACTGAGCCAATATTTCAAATAGAGACCCCCTAGTATCTGTTGAATTCATGTCAATTTTTCTTGTCTGACAAAGTTCCTGCAGGACTCCTTTCTTGGTCTTTCTGTATGTTTGTGCTGCTGCCTCCATTCTGCTGTGCCTTTCCAATTCACTGCTTGTCACTGAGTGATCCCACTACTTGCCACCAAATGTGAGGAAATGGGGATCCTAAATCACTGAGACACGGTACTATAGGAAGAATAGAAGGATGATTTATTCTGCAGAACAGGATTCAAAACCACACAGCACTCTTAACAATAGCAGGACCAGCAAGTGAGGAAATCAGTTCAAATAAATCCAGTGGGATATGTTCCATAGCGAAACTCTGGGAGAGCATCACCTCTTTGCCAAAGTCAGTCACTCGCCTATTTTAGCACTGTATAATCCCACTTGGGAACTGAATGCTCAGGGGAGTTGTAAAAGGTCTCGATTGGTGGGATTCTCACCCTATCGAGCCCACTCCTTTACCTCTCCCAGGTGCCTTCCTCCAGGTGACCCCGACTGGGTCCTTCTCCTGGCTGTCTGTAGAGCTCACTAGAGGACAATCGGGAGCAAACAGAAGGAACCATGGTACCTTAATTCACTCAACTCCTGAGTGTTCCCTGTAAAGGTGTAATTTAACCCCTGAAGTGCTTTTCTAAGGAAATTTTACATTTATGTCACTGATACTTCCTGAGAACAACATGGCTCAAAAGTGCAGCCTGGGTATGGATTAGAATAAAGAGTTGTAACTCTGGTTCTATACACCATGCCCGATTCTTTGCATTTATTTAATGCAAGAAGTTGTCCCTGCATGAATCACCTGAAGGTGCCTGTGTCACAAGAAGGGTGTCCGTACCACAGTTGTTTAAAGTTAGTCACAGTGCTATTATCAAAATAAAGTGCACACTAAATATTTTACAATTGTACTATATGTCAGACTTGAAATTATTTATCATGCTTGTGTGTATAAAAAGGCATGTCTTTTAAAACAACCAATAAATAAATACAACAAGAAAATACTGGAAGTTTTACCTTTTTCAAAAATTTGACTTGTATTTTGACTAACATATTGTGGGGGATAACTCCCTTAAATTTAGTCTATGATTTTCTTAATGTATTTGTTATTTCTTCTTGTACTTTTTCAGTTTTTTTTCCCATATTTTTCAAATGGGCAGATAAATTATTTTTATGCTACATTGCTACATGTAGTTCTGTGCATTATTACAAGAAGTCACCACAGTTGTCAACTTCCAAAAACACAAGGAAAAATAATTATATTCACAATTACATAGTAAAGTCTAGTTCTCTAAGACTAAGTGTCTGAAAAGCCATTATGCTGCAAATATGTTATTATTTTAGAAAGAAAGAGAGAAATTTTAATAGAGTGGAAAAAAGCATAAATACATTTTTTTATATGAATAATTGCATTTTATTCCTTTTTATTTAATTGGTGCTTGCATTTAACTGTTCTGAAATTGTTCCAATATAACTTGAACTGGTTTTCTGGAGGAGCTCTATTTATTACTGTCTTTGTGTTTGTATAATATATAATTGTTACTATTATTTCAGTTTTAAATGTCAATTGAACATGAGTGAATTTGTTACAGTTGGACAAATGGTAAACCAAACCCCACTATAATCCTGTTTGTTTTGTAACAGAACCTAGACCACAGGAGACCACAGTAAAAGGGTGATGCTGAATATATTGAATTTGGTATCAAATGTTTCCCACTTTTTTTTTAAACATTAGGAGGTAATTTTGAGAACAAATTATCCACAGGTTTTGTTTTTTTCTAAAGAGCAATAAATATAAAAGCACACAAATTGGATGGACACAATTGATATTTAAATTAATTAAACTTGGGTAGCTGTTTCACAATGCTGCAGCCATGGGTTCTATTACGACCAGGCGTTTTATGTTCTCCCGGTGTTTGTGTTTCCTCTAGTAGCTATAGTCTCCTCCCATGCTTCAAAAATATATTGGTAAGGTAATTTGCTCACATTACACAAATATATGTAGCACTGTATAATATTTGGTGTGTATATATATATATATATATATATATATATATATATATATATATATATATATATATATCATATCATATCTATATATACATGTATATATCTTTATATATGTGTATTATCTAATATATATAAGCCTAGCGGCGTGTGTTAGTGTGTGTGTGTGTGTGTGTGTGTGTGGAAAAAACTATTTTCTCAGAAAGGGCTCATCCAATTGACCTGAAATTTGGTATTCTGACATTATTTGACAAAAAAATTATAATAGTGAAGTCAGTTAACTTCCATCATCCCCCCTTCCCCCTGTGGGAGGGGTAGTAAAGGCTAAATTTACCAGTTGAGGGCTCAAACTCTTGACTGTGTGGGTATTTATTTATCAGAGCCTGTGTTTGGTCATGGACAATTGTATGTCGCATTTTCACAAGTACGGAGAAGCAGTGATGTGAAAGTGCAGGTTATGAATACTGCCCTTCAAGGAAGACTGATTGAGCACAGCGATAAGGTGTTTAGCAGAAACGTTGTGTATCAAGAGGTTTTAGAACAGTAAGACGATGGAGATTAAGGATGTGGCGATGAAGATGAAGGATGAGGTGATAGAGAAGAATGATGAGGTGGTGACATGTGGACAAAACCACGTTAAAAAAGGGCGCTTACGTCGGGAAGTAACGCTCTTCCCCTGAGGAGGCCTGGCCTAGCCCCAAATGCATGACAAGAACCTTTTTAACACCTTAAGTAGCTTGATTTGACTAGAATGCATGAGTATCATGCACGGGTTAACTTGTGTGTATATATATATATATATATATATATATATATAATATATACATACACAGATACATACATCCATACATTATATATATACATATATATATGTATATATATGTATATATTTATATATAATGTATGTGTGTATGTGTATATATATATATATATATATATATATATATATTTAAATTGAAGTATTTTTACAGTCCATAAAATAATGTATCAATTTGCATTGCAATTGTGTAATGCTTAAACATTCATAATTAGCATTGCACTAACTATCACATTTATTGTTATATGAGAGACCCGTTTTAATCTGAAGAATCAGTTACATGAATGTGCATGCGCCATATGGGACATACATATCTTTGGCTATTTAAATATTCTGTTCACATATGTGCTTTTGTTGTCAAACAAATATATACTCTGTTTGCGAGCAAGACATATATTTGATGCATATTTAACTAAAAATTAATCAATTTAGTGGTAAGTTCACATATGTTGTAAGAGTCAACATCTGTGAATTTGGCAAAAATGCACATCCATATGTTCATAAGCAGTTGGTTGCACCTGCACTTGCAACTCTCGACTACTACTTGTGACTCAAGCAGATGCATATGCCACTGTCAGCAGTTGTATATGTTGTGGGTGCTAGAGGGATGGTGCAACAAGATGCACTGAGGATGATAACCATCAGCAGCACTGTCTAGCTACATCTGATTGGTTGATTGCAGATTGACCTCTTCAGCTGATACTACTTGTTTTACTTGTCATGCCTATATTACATGAAGTCGTGGGTGTCTATTAGGAAGACTGCACATTACATTTAGCCTACCACAAGAAGTAAGATAACCTGCTGTTTTATAGAGGTAATAAAAAAACTAAAAAAACTAAACTTAATTGAAAACATGTCTTTCACATTCAGAACTATCAATGTAAAAAAATAAATAGTTCACTGTGTATGCTCTTCGCCCTACACAAATACCTTAAATAATGTAAACAACTTATATAAAATAAAGACACAGAGACTTGAGTAAAGTGGCACTAACACTATTTTATTATATCCTATTAAAACCTGGTGGCGGAGAAAGGGCACTGAAGATCAGCTCCAGCGATACCCAACCAAGCGTGGACATGGCAATATAGCCTTAAGTCCACCCACTTCTCTCATAACCCCACTGCTTGGCCGGCCCTAACCTGACGTCAGAGTAAACTGCACCACACCTCACTACTCACTCCCTCTCCCTCACTTAGCCGGGCGAGGCCCCTCCCCACGGAAGGGACAACAGTAACCGATTGCCTTGTAAGGGGACAGATACCTGCGCCAATCACGATAGAGCCGTCTATATCAGCCGCTGATCGCAGTGCCTTCCTCCCCACCAAAACTGTAAACTACTAAACAGCATTATGCTAAACCACCATAATACACTATCATTTCTTAAAAATTGGCGTGGGTGGGCGGGATTTTGCCAGCCGAGTGACTCACCCAGGAAATTGCATCTCCTACAAAGCCACAAGGACCTCCCCTCAGCATCACTGGCCAGACCCACACTCCACATTAACTCTTTCAGGTAAGTGCAAGCATGAATGCAACACTGTCACTATTTACTTGCGTTCGTCTAAAAGGGGACTCTCTTGTACTAAATAGTTCACTGTGTATGCTCTTCGCCCTACACAAATACCTTAAATAATGTAAACAACTTATATAAAAAAAAGACACAGAGACTTGAGTAAAGTGGCACTAAAACTATTTTATTATATCCTTTTAAAACCTGGTGGCGGAGAAAGGGCACTGAAGATCAGCTCCATTGATACCCAACCAAGCGTGGACATGGCAATATAGCCTTAAGTCCACCCACTTCTCTCATAACCCCACTGCTTAGCCGGCCCTAACCTGACGTCAGAGTAAACTGCACCACACCTCACTACTCACTCCCCCTCCCTCACTAAGCCGGGCGAGAAGGGACAAGAGTAACCGATTGCCTTGTAAGGGGACAGATACCTGCACCAATCACGATAGAGCCGTCTATATCAGCCGTTGATCGCAGTGCCTTCCTCCCACGCTGCCGGCCCTAAGGGCCAAGCAGCCCGCCACCACCAAAACCGAGCACTCTCCACACCTCCAAACAAATGCTCTCCATACAAATATGCAACCCCTCGTCCGAAAGGTGCACACCGTCTCTCCTATACAGATCTACCCTATCCGCTGTTATCTCAGGGTGATCTAACACAAAACCTCCAAGGGACCTAATGACCTTCCGAAGCGCACTATTAAGTTTCCTCCCCAATATCAGGATCTTTTTTAGGGGGATCTGTGATGGCCACGACAGCCTCGGAATCATACCGGACCAGCCCAGGGTAATTGATCGCCATGTCCTGTTAATATAGTGAAGGTCCTCTCTCATCTGTATAATTAGCTCAAGGGACTTACCCTTACTTAGGTCATTCCCCCCAAGGTGGATAACTAGTATGACAGGGGCTCCCCACCGTTCAATTAGCTGTCTTAACCAGGGCAAGAGACCTCCCCATACTAAACCCCATTTACCTAACCAAAACACCCGTCTATTTCCTATGCTGGTAAACCTCGTCTGCACCCCCGTCTGGTTAGCTGCCCAGAAAATATAAGAGTGCCCGATGATCCACACATCTCTCGCAGAAACCCCAGCATCTAAAAAAGAGACAAGAGTTAATAACTGCAATCCTTACCGGACCATCACACACAGCACGAAGGTGCACATAGGAATTTTGACGAAGGCAGCCCATAAACAGGCCTGGAGAATAGCTGGCAAGGAAAAGTAAAAGGGGAGGAAATGGATTTGGGTAAGGGTAAGTTACTCACACGAAGGTGAAACCCAATTAAACCCCAGAGGCACACCACTAATCAGGCCTCTGGAGAAAAAAAACAGGAGAAAGCCCTTCGCGCCCTCGCTCAACGCGACGAGCAGATAAGCCTTGAGTAACAGGGTGAGGGATAGGAGGATCGAACAAACGGCAATGAAGATAAGGGTCTAGAGCTATCTGACAGTAACAAACAATACTAATGAAGGCATAAAGAGAGAAATAGGCAAAATAAGCACAGAAGTCAATAACCACAACATTCACGTGTAACATTAATCAACTTAAAACATTAGGCCTAATGTAACTTTGATAAGCCGAAGATTTCCATCTCCCCAGTGATTTTATAGCCTCCACCGAAGCCCCCGACAAGGCCGCAGAGGTGGCCGCACCAATTCTAAAGGAATGTGAGCTGAAAAAAGAAGGGTTAAGGCCTAGCAACTTTATCGCCTTTTTCAAGACCGCATTAAACTGATATCTGGTAAGCTGCGCCTTCTCCTTATGTATCAGAAAAATAGATTCGGAAGGCCTAATTAGACTAAATTGGGTGGTTAATTCGACTGGACATAACTCTTTATCTTTTTGGGCATGCAATTGTAACCAGCAACCTCTCCCCCTCTGATCCGTTTTGATCGGGCTATCTTAACGCTTAGATGATCCTCACGTATGACCATGTCTTCAGTAAGCAGACCTGCAGAGACATGACCTGCCGTTTGCCCCACTAGTTCCGATAACCTGAAAGCCCCAAAAAATGCCAGGCTAAAAGCCGTACGAAAAAGCAGGACCTCATACTCGTCCCGAGCCACATCCACTAAAATCCTCATAAGCTGGGCTAAGATCTGTATGGTAATCGGGTGGCGCGTGTCAGTAGTGGTCGGTCTCTATTTTGCCCATCCTTTCAGAGCCTTAGATATTAAAAAACCCTTAGTTATGTCTACCGTGCCATTCAGCCGTGACATAAACAAAATGCCTGCCAGTGTAGATGACATACTAGCCTTAGCTGCTCCCTCACAAAACTTCAACCACATGAACTCCATCACCGCATCCCTCTGGCCTGACTCCGACTGGTTCTTGGAGGCGCTGAAATGCACTCACTGCCGCCATGCTGCCCAATACACCCGCAATGTGGATTGTGCCAGGCCGCGTTCCGCTAGACCTCTTATGCCGGCGTGATGATCTGCCAAACACAAGGAGGACAGGGAACGCCTATGCTATCTGCCTGAGGGGCCAGTTCACGAAATTTCCCCCATTGAAATCTAGACAAGGCATCTGTTATTTCGTTATTAACCCTGGGGACGTGGCGGGCATTAAAAGTTATTTCGTATTCAAGGCACCGAAGTATAAGGTGACGCAACAACGCTATCGCCTGCGGGGAAGATGCGCTCTGGCTATTAACAGACTGAACTACCCATAAGTTATCACACCAAAAAACAACGTGCTTGCCCCGTAGGGCTACAGCCCATAGCTCTATGGCAACAATAATCAGGAATAGCTCAAAACAACCAAGTTCTTCACCCATCCGCTTCTATGCCACGACTCTGGCCAAGCCTCTGCACACCACTGTCCACCCAGGTAAGCTCCGAAACCCTGCGATCCTGAAGCATCCGTGAAAAGCTCAAGGGTAGCGTTGTTTACCGGAGGGGTGGGCCAAATCCTTTTACCATTAAACTCCTTAAGGAACCTCTGCCATACCTGAAGATCATCTTTAATTTCCTGTGGCAGCCTGACCGCTGCATGAGGTTTACTCTTCCCTGCTATGGCTCTTTGCAATTTCTGACAAAAATTTCTGCCCATTGTAATCACTCTGCACGCAAAGTTAAAAAGCCCCAGAAGTGACTGAACTTTTTTCAATTACATATAGGGAGAGCTAAGTGCCAGCCCAATCGCTTCCCCCAGTTTCTTCAACTTGTCCTCCGGGAGCCTACAACAACCCACTTCAGAATTAATCTCAATGCCTAAAAAAGCTAAACAATGGGAAGGACCCTCGGTCTTATCGCTGGCAATGGGAACTACCATTACCATAAAAAGGGGCTGTGCTGATTGTAGCACCTCTAAGCAACTGCTGGAATTGTCTGGACCAATAATCAAGAAATCGTCTAGGTAGTGAGCAATCCCCCTGTGTCCGGTTCCAGCCTGAATGCACCAGTGGAGAAAGCTGCTAAACTTCTCAAAAAGGGGACACGAAATCGAGCAGCCCATGGCCAGGCAGCGATCGACATAAAAACCGTTGTGGTGTCTAAAGCCCATAAACTGAAACGATTCAGGGTGGAGCGGCAGCACACGAAAAGCTGACTCTATGTCAATCTTGGCCATAAGGGCCCCCTCCCCACACTCCTGAACTAGGGCAAGGGCATCCTCAAATGACTGATATTGGACAGCGCTAACTGCCGGATCAATGGCGGAATTTACTGACTCGCCTAATGGGTAAGACAGGTGTTGAATGAGTCTGAACTTCCCTTCTGCTTTTTTGGGCACTACGCCTACTGGGGACACTACCAAATTGGGAATGGGTACGTTAAAAAAAAAGGCCCTAACATTCTGCCTAACCGGACTTCTTTTGCAATTTTTCGTTGAGAATCTCTGGGAATATAAAAGCTGATTTCAGGTTACGGGGCCATGGTAAATTTAATTGTTTGGAAATAGGAATTCTAAAGCCAAAATGAAAACCTTCCCGAATTATGGCTGCAGCCTCGGCGTCACTATAAAGTGACAGCCACTTATCTAAAGCCTCGAGCTTAAGTGGGGATTTGGCCTTGATCCGGAGCTGTTGTAGCAGCCCCACGTCCTCTCCCACCCCGACTCTGGTTCTAACACACTCTGACGCGGGGTGAAACCCGCCACAGCTGGAGCAGGAGTGGCGAAATCTGCAGGCCGCCCCCCTCTGACAAGACCCTGAATTGAAAGCGAAAAACTTTCCTCTGCCGGGGAGGGTTTGTTGTGCCCTCCCTGCCCCAGGAAACCTCATCCCTTGAGACACCCCCTGCCGCTGACTACTCGGCCTCATGAGGTCCATCCACGTATCTATGTCTTTAAAACCTAAAGGCAACTTCTCTCGCCCCGTCAACTTTTTACGGAACATCTCATAATTCCTCTAAGTAACTGGCCCGTCTTTCAAATACACGTCCGTAATAAGATGGAGATACTTCCACACTTCCACCCGTTCATCCGGTCTAAAATCAGTGTACAGGGTTGCGAAAACACAAAAACCTTTCACCCATCTAGGGAACGTTTTGTAGCTCTCCTCCCCCTCACCATTCCTGTCCAATGCCACCTCGAGACCTTTCTTGCCCTCGTCGGTGAGGCTAAACATGTCCACGTAATAACCCTTTTTAATTTTATCCCTGACACTTGGCCTAAAGCCGTATAGCAATGCCTCATTCTCGACTCTTCCCAAATCGCCGGCTCGCGCAACTATGTCGGGCCAAGAGCCTGGAGTGGCCTAGCAGTTCGCTTTCCCCCTAATTGTGTCTGTAAGAGCTTAATTCATTTGCGGGGCCTGTGCCCAGAACCCGAGGACTCCTCACTAGTAGTAGACTTCGGGGGGCTTACATCACGTGTTTTTTGTGCATTAGCAGAAATGTTCTCACCTTTCTCCACTGAAACCTCGACCTCCGTCCCGGCTCCTGATGCCTGCTCGACCCCCGAGTGCTCCTGCGTCCCCGCTGCTGCTGCTCCCCGCAAACAATCCGCCGTGCCCGGCGAGGATCTCCCGGCTGGCGCTCCCGGCTCATCATGTAGCACCCTCTGCTCCTGTGGCGCCGGATCCTGGCCCTGTGAGGCTGAAGACAAAACAGTGCGAGCTTCCGGCAGACTCAAGTTGACGTTTCCCCCAACCCTATTGTCTAGCGGGGTCCCATTACGTGGAATCAATGTCGAGGAGGCGGAAGGTCTACCCCGGGGAATCTCCCGAAACTCTGTCTCGCTGCTCTCAGCCACAAAATCCCACCCCCCTACAGCTAACGGGGTGGAACCCCTACATGAGCCTTCTTCCCTGCCCCATTGACCGCTCTGATCGCTAGGGCCCGACAGTGGGGGCCCTTGCGCTACTCTGTCCGTCCCATGATGATACTCAAAAATCCTTTTGCTTACATGTCCGGCTAAAGGGGCAAACCCCACATAATCGACCCCCCTGCTGTCATGACTTGCGGACATCCACGTATGGCTCTCCCCTGCTCGCCCACTGTATGGGAGGGGGGGCAATTGGTGCCGTTGAACTCGGCTTACCCCTTGACCTCCGAGCCAAAATTCCTCCTCCTCGTTGGCCCCTGAATATTCCCGGGCTCCCCAGTTTCTCCATACACCGACCGGGCCTTGACTCCACCCTTCAGATACATTGGCCCTGTTTCGGGCAAAAAAGGCTCTACTCTCTGACCGAAAATCCTCCCCCCCCGGGGCGCCGGGGGGGTAAAGTGATCTACGTGTGGGCAACGTGGGTGCCTGGAACCTCGCCCCCCCATACTGACACCCTAGGGCTGTTGTATAAAAAGGGGTCGGGAGGAAAAAACAGTTGATGTGGGGCCTGACAACAAAAAATCTCTCTCTCTACGTCTAACAGGCAGCTCGGGAGGGGTTAAAGGCAATACTGCCGCTGTACAGCTAGAAAAGGCTTCCTTTGCTCCCCCTGGTGGACTACTGCTAGAAACGTTGACCACCCCGCCTAACTGTCCTAGAGGAGGGGGTGTCCTTGTCCCCTGCACCTCTACTATAAGATCTCCCCTGTTGCCTGCATCCTGGTGCCCAGCAGCTAGCCTGCGACTCCCCCCCGCTAGCAGCCCGGCTCCAGCGGCGGGAGAGAAATCCTGCGCTGGGGCACGGGATCTGCGCATGCGCGGGCCTCCCGGCGGTTCAGAGTGCCGCACCCGCCGGACTGTCTCCTGCCTCAGGGCAGGAATAGCTGCGCCCACCCGCAGCCCAGTACCTCGACGGCGGGGAGCACTGGCCATGCTCCCGCCGCCGCTGCCCTCTACCCCCGCGCCCGCAGACCCATCCCCAAGATGGCGACGCGCCTCGCCGGGGGATGGGGAGCGGAGACGGGCTGGCCTCACAGACACCCTCTGTGGACGGGGCATAATGTAAGAATGGGGGTGAACCGCAAAAAATCACACAGAAACAAAAAAAAAGGGGGAAGGAAGGGATAGAGAGGGATAAGCCGATAAGGAAATAACCAGACAGACACGAGTGACCGGAAAAAACAAGGAAAAGCTTTAATAAAGACAAGAAAATAGCAAGTAGGGTAACAAAACAATAGTGAGTACAGGGATCAAACAGATATATAAGAAAAATAAAATTTTAATCCTTATCTGCTTAGCCGTGTTCTCCCACAGGATTTTGCCAGCCGAGTGACTCACCCAGGAAATTGCATCTCCTACAAAGCCACAAGGACCTCCCCTCAGCATCACTGGCCAGACCCACACTCCACATTAACTCTTTCAGGTAAGTGCAAACACGAATGCAACACTGTCACTATTTACTTGCGTTCGTCTCAAAGGTGTAATGTGCGTATTGTCGCTAACCAATAACGATTGTCGAACCTCGATTTGTGTTTCCAACGCACAAAGATTTATTCGCAATAAGTGGAAAAAAAATATGCTCAAGCGATGTAATAGTAAATACAGCCGTTACTTAACGCAGGCGCTCTGGATCCAGTGCAGTCATTCAATCCTGAAGTCTGGGGACAAGAAGTCTGCACTCTGGATCACAAGCTGCTGCTTATATACACAATCAAGTACAGTAATACAATGAATATGGTATGGCTTGCATCTATTGGTCCGGGTCTCAGGAATGTCCAAGGGGTCGTCAATCATTGGCTGGTTCATCCTAAGGAATCCAAAGGAGGGGGTCATCTCTGCAGGGGGTATGCTCTGCTCTTCCCGCCAGAATTCCTTACTCTTAAGTAGTTCATAATTCCCTATCATTCATAACTTGCGTATGCACTCTGCGATTCCCTCGCAGAGCGCACCAAACAGTAGGATATGTAACAAGGTTCATTATGATACCACTCATGATGTTATTCCTTTAACCCGTTCTGTGTATTTCACTAATATACATGTAACTCTGATATAACATATAAATACTACTATATTTCGACATAACTGACTATGTGTTGCAACTACCAATAATGTGTACTATTTTATAAGTATGCGTGTTTGTGCAAATGTATGGTAAAAGACCAATTACTGTTGCTGCCACGTGTAGTGGATGCGTACGCCCTTTCACGCCGTAGCGTGCCCTTGTACGACATAGCGTACCGTACGCATCTTTTCAGACAAAGACAACCAAGTTTGCTAGACTTTAATTGAAATGACTTTATCCAATTTGCTGACTTCGACAGTTCCACCCTTTGATAGTGTAATAAACTATCACCCAATCACCGTTTCAAGTTCAGGATTATACAATACTTCTTCACAGACCATGATCTCGGTATCTGGTACCACCCTTTCAGTCTCTTTCTCAGTGTTACTCTTATGAGGCCGTTTTCCACACTTCAACACAGTAGGAACACATTTGACAACTAAACCAATTGCTAAGATGACACCCAGTATAAGGAGAAGGAGCTTACCTACACTCGCAATCATTTCCTGTACCCACTCCCCCAGACCAGAGAACCATTTTGCTGGGTTCAACCATGAGAACCAACCCGCCACCTTTTCCCCGACCTCATATAACGAAGAATTATGGCTCTTTCGAAATTCCCATTTCAGCTGTAAAATTTCATCCATCTTCCGGTCTATAACCTCTTTAGGGTCTTCCGTATTATTAGTAATGTACGTGCAACATTTGACACCGAACTGGGTGGCCAGTGTCACACAGTACCCACCAGTAATAGAGGTGAGATAATTTAGTACCAGTCTATGTTGCACCAACTCCTTCTTGTACGCTTGTAGCTCCCTTCCAGTATACCTGAAAGTGTCATCATACATCTCGGTGATATTATCTATTAATTTAGCTAGGTCTTGGATATACTTAAAGTTTAATGTTCCCCGAGCGGTCCTGGTGAGATCTAGAGCAACCATAACTTGGAAACCAGCAGTTTCACTAATCAATTTTGTAGCTATGGGTTCCTCACCAGGAATCATATTTCTCTTGCCACGGTGTTCATACTGTGTGTGTATGTATGGTGGTGATGTAGTCTTGTGAATATCTACCATTTCTTCATGAGTAATAGTCATGATTTCAGGAACCAGTTTAGCTAAGAAACACAAGCCCTTGGAACTTGGAGTCACCCAGGAATAAGCTTTCCTCCCACAAACAAAATACACATCATCAGGGAGAACATAAGGAACAGTATGCCCATGAATTATATCACACAGAGTTTTGATAAAACTACCCATGCCTAGTGTCTCCATCTGCTCTAGACACGTGTCGGCATTAATGATATTTTCACATTTATCTGTAGAGACTTTTCCAATAGATACCTTCTTATGTTTGGTTATGCGCCCTAACTTGTGACTTCCATCAGCATTCCTGCCTAGTAGTGACCTTGTGAGTCTCTCTCTAAAATGAGTGTGGCGAGCCATTGTCTGATCTGATAGGTCAGCCTCCCAATTCTCCGGGCGCTTTGCATGAGATATGTTTAGGCACAGCAAAGATCTGCCTATGGAGTATTGTCGAAGCGTCAGACTAGGGGACCTAGTGTTATTGTACCTCCCTTCTATGGGCCTCCCACCCCTTAATTCGAGTACTTCGGATATGTTTAGCGGGAATGGCACTAGTCCTATGTTATGCTGCCCTTGAGGCACGTGAGAGCACACCCAACACTCAGTTTGGTTTAGCACCTTACCCACCAGGGAGTGATAATCCTCCAAAGGATGTCCGCCTATATTCAGAGTACTGGGGGACTGGCATCGTTGGATGCATCTCTCGTCAACTAGGGAGTTGCAGAACTTGCAGATACAATACTCATCAGACAATAGCCCCTCACACTGCCTCCGAGTTCCTGAGCTAGCAGACCTTTTCATAACCCCTGGACCAAGTTTGATAATGGGCTGCTCAGGATATCCTATTAACTTTTCTTCGGCCTCCATTTCATCCGTATCACTCCCAGAACTCTCCTCCATCCTCCATTCTCCTTCACAAAAATAGAATGTCCTAGAAAAAGTAAAAACAAGGAAAATCCTGGAACAAAAGAAAAACAAAAACCGCCACTCCATCGCTGGAAAGATAGTTCTGAGGCAACGTCTCTGGTTCAGGTGTCTTAACTGCAGGCTTTAGGTCTCCCGGAACAGGCTCACAAGTGACAGCTCTATGTCGTCGGTCTGAGTCTTGTCTTGCACTTTCTCCGGATTATGGACTCTCCTGCAGTGGGTGGAATGGACCCAAGTGTCTCTCTCTGCAACCTTCAGTGATGTAGTACTGGTCAGCAGCACTTGGTACGGGCCTTCCCAACGGTCTGTTAAACAACCTGAACGTAAGAAATTGCGGATCATAACATAGTCTCCAGGTTCAACATCATGACAGTTCGTTTCTGGCATACCAGGTGACAGCATTTTTAGTTTTTGTTGTTGTTGTTTCAGCTGTCTACTCATTCTTATAAGATATTGTACAGTCACTTCATTATTACACTTTAAGTCGTCTTGTGGACTCACGATCAAATGAGGTTGTCGTCCGAACAGTATCTCAAAGGGGGACAGATTAAGAGGAGGTCTAGGAGTGGTTCGAATGCTGTGGAGGACCAACGGCAAAGCCTCAGGCCATGCCAACCCAGTTTCAGCCATTATCTTACCTAGTTTGTTCTTGATAGTACCGTTTACTCTCTCCACCTTACCACTGGCTTGTGGTCGGTAAGGGGTGTGAAGTCTGCTACTGATTCCCATGAGTTTACACATATTTTGGAAGACATCACCAGTAAAATGGGTACCCCTATCACTTTCAATGATTCTAGGGATACCGAACCTACACACAAAGTCTTGTACAATTTTCTTTGCAGTGAACACAGCAGTATTAGTGGCTGCCGGATATGCTTCTACCCAACCGGAAAACACATCAATACACACTAACACATACTTCAGATTCCTGCACGGTGGTAATTGGATATAGTCAATTTGTATTACCTGAAAAGGTCCGTCTGTAGGAGGGATGTGGGATGGCTCAGTTGGAATAGTTTTCCCAACATTTTTCCTCAAACAAGTAAGACATGACATTGCTTTCTTACCAGCTTGAGAGGAAAATCCGGGAGCACACCAGTATGCTCTCACCAGTTTGCACATACCTTCTTTACCCAGGTGAGTCAGGCCGTGTGCTGCTTCAGCCAGGCTTGGATAGTATGTTCGGGGAGCTACAGGCTTACCTTGTCCATCCCTCCAGAGTCCTGAGGACTCTTGACCACATCCCTTCGCCTTCCAGACCGCCTTCTCCTGCAGGGAACACAAATCTTGCATTTCAATTAATTTCTGCGTGTCTAATGTCTGAAAAACCATCATAGTCTCGGTCGATACAGTCATAGGTTGCCCTGCTGCCCATTTAGCAGCTTCGTCTGCCCTGTTGTTGCCCAATGACACTGGGTCTTCTTCAAAGGTATGGGCTTTGCACTTTATGACGGCTACTGTTCTGGGTAACTGTATCGCTGTCAGAAGTCCTTTTATGTGTTGTGAGTGTGCCACTGGTGTACCTGCTGCTGTCGTAAAGTTTCTAAGACGCCAAAGGGCCCCAAAATCATGCACTACCCCGAAGGCGTACCTAGAGTCAGTATATATGTTGGCTGATTTACCCTCTGCCAATTCACACGCTCTCTTTAGTGCTACTAGTTCCGCCACCTGGGCTGAGTGAGGTGGACCAAGGGGTTCAGCTTCTACCACATCCTGATCGTCTACAACAGCGTAACCAGTACATAGCTCTCCTGTCTCTGTCTGTCTATGGCAACTTCCGTCTGTATAAAACGTAAAATCTACATTTTCTAAGGGGGTGTCACGTATGTCGGGCCTTGCAGTAAAGGTCTGATTCAGGTGTTCCATACAGTCATGCGTGTCAGTATTCTTGCCTAACTCATCATCAACCAGGGTCTCCTCACCTCCCACCCTTTGTGTCTCTTGAGACACATACGGAAGGTATGTAGCTGGATTTAGGGTGCTACATCGTTTGATGGTGATGTTTGAGGGTGCCATCAGGGCTAGTTCCCACTTTGTGAATCTAGCTGAAGAAACATGTCTGGTTTGGGCTGAATTTAACAGAGCTGATACAGCATGGGGTGTATAGATGGTTGAATTATGTCCTAATACTACATCCTCGCTCTTACTTACTAGAAGGGCCGTTGCTGCTACACTTCTGAGACATGTTGGGAGTGACCTTGCCACATTGTCTAATTGTGCACTGTAGTATGCTACCGGTCTGCTAGCGTCACCATGTTTCTGTGTGAGGACACCTGCTGCACAGCCATCAGCTTCTGTACAAAATAGCTCAAAAGGCTTTTCATAATCAGGTATTCCCAATGCAGGTGCTCTTGTCAGACTATCTTTAAGATTAAAGAACGCTTGCTCCGACTCTTCTGTGTGTATGACACGTTCTGGTTTTGAGGAAGAGACTAGCTCCTGCAATGGTAATGCCAGAATAGAAAAACCTGGGATCCAGGACCTACAGTATCCACACATCCCCAAGAAAGTACGAATCTGCTTCTGGCTCTGCGGCAGGGTCATGTGTTGTATGGCCTCAATTCTGTCGGTTGTCAGGTGTCTTAGCCCCTTAGTGAGGCAGTGTCCTAAGTATTTGACCTTAGTCTGACATGGCTGTAATTTATCCTTTGCCACCTTGTGCCCTGTTTGTGAAAGATGAAGCAACAACAATTTAGTATCATGTAAACATGACATAAAAGAATCAGAGCACAACAACAAATCGTCCACATATTGAATTAGAACAGACCCATTGTGGGGTTGAAAGGATTGCAAACAGTCATGTAAGGCTTGGGAGAAAATACTGGGGCTGTCAATGAACCCCTGGGGTAGTCTGGTCCATGTGTATTGTACTCCCCTGTAGGAGAATGCAAAAAGGTATTGGCAGTCAGGGTGAAGAGGGACTGAAAAGAAAGCAGAACATAGATCAATGACAGTAAAATGACTGGCAGACGGTGGAATCTGCATGAGGATGACAGCTGGATTCGGCACTACGGGGAATTGGCTCTCAACAACTTTGTTAATTCCCCTTAAGTCCTGGACTAATCTATAGCCCCTCCCCCCACTCTTCTTCACAGGGAAAATGGGACTATTTGCTGTACTGGCTGTACGAATTAAAATCCCTTGTTGTAACAGCCTCTCAATAACAGGATATACCCCTAGTTCCACCTCCGGTTTTAATGGATACTGTGGGATTTTTGGAGCTATCCTACCACTTTTTAGATTGACCATGACAGGGGCTACGTTTGCCATCAGTCCAGTGTCCTGTCCATCTCTGGTCCATAGGGAACCTGGTATTTCCAGCAACATCCCCTTTACTTGAGATGGACTTTGTTCTATAACAGGAGAGTGTAACATTAACCTTGGAGGGGTGTCCAATATGTCCTGTACCTCATGTGCAACCCTCTCGGGTATATCTAGGAACACACCATCTGAAGTACAGTATATGACACATCCCATTTTACATAACAAGTCTCTCCCTAGCAAGTTAGTAGGAGCCGCTGCAGCCAAGAGAAACGAATGCTTAGTATGCAGAGGCCCGATAGTAACTTCGGCGGGTTTAGTTAGAGGATAATGTAACACTTTTCCCGTCACCCCCATAGCTGGAATAGTTTTGCTGGTCACCTGTAGATTGAAAGGAGAGGTTATCACAGATCGGGCCGCCCCTGTATCTACAAGAAAAGTTTGTTTCCTGCCAGCTATGTCAACTATCATTGTTGGTTCTTCACTCTGACTCTCAGTTAACCTCACTGGCTGTAGACTACAGGTATGACCTGACCCCTAGCGCTGACTATTGATTTCCCGCGCAGCATTTGCTGCCGTAATATGCGCGGGTAGATGTGAGTCTTCTAGTCTATGTGAATCCTTTCTTGGAGGATATCTATGTGACCCACCCCTATGTGTATTGAGTCTTTCTTTATTACAATCTCTCCTGTAATGTCCTTCCTCGTTACAGTTGAAACACCTGATCACTTTAGGTTTCCTGTTATATGGGTTGTATGCTGGTGGTCGTGTATGCACCCCTTCTAGAGCCTGTATACTTACCGTCATTAACCTATCACTTTTCTCTTCCCTTTTTCTAAAAAGGTTCTTGTCATGCTCCACAGCAGACTCCCTAAGGAAGTCTACCGTGACGCCTCTCCAATTAGGTAATGTGGTTTGTACTCTCGTCTTTAAATTTTCCCTAAGGCCATCCATCAGTACCCCTACAGCTACCTCTCTGTGATGTGGGTCCTCACTTATGTTGGATATCCCAGTAAATCGTGCAATCGCTGTTATAGCTCTAGCAAAGTAATCTGAGGCAGTTTCACTATCCTTTTGTTTAATGGTGAAAATCTTACTCCAATTTACTACTACTGGAAAACAGATGGCTAAGTGTTTGACAATTTGTTCTATATTCCGTTGGTTAATCTCATCAGTCAGGGTGTCATCTTCCTCCAACAAACAATCTCCAATAAATTTTTGTATGTTAGTATTGGGAGGAAGACACGCCCTCAACACTACCCGCCAATCCTTACTGGTTGGTTCATGAGCATTCCCTAAGTCTTTAACAAATTTCTGACATTTAGCTAACTCTTTTCTAGGATCTGGGAATTCAGTCATAATGGAACGTAATTCTGATCTAGTCCAGGGACAATGCATTGTAACATTTCTTAAAGGAACTACACCATCCTTATCCGGTTTCCCATTGGGAACTGATATTGTGCGGACCGGGAACACACCCTCTGGTACACTAACTTCAGGGGACGCTACAGGATTTACAGGCCCTAGATTTAGAACACTTTCACTCCTAGTGATCACGCTACTCTCACCTATCTCAGCCATTTTCTCATACTTGCGCTGAGCCTCTAGTACATTAACAGCATGGGCAATGGCCGAAATCACAGTGGGTTCATCTTCGTTTTCAGATACACTTGATTGAAACTGATTTAAAACAGGGTACAACTTAGTAATTTTTCTATTTTCAGTTTTAACAACGGCTGTACTTACCCCTCCCGCCACATAAGGTGGCGGGGGCGCGCTTGCGCTGAGTTCGCCACGCTTCTCAATGGTTACATCCGCCTTGCGCGCGCTTTTCGCCACGCCTATTTCCGGTTTGCATTCGCTGCTCTGCAACGTGTTACCTTCCATTTGCCACAATTTTAAACAATCATTATGTCTATTTCTCTTTTTCGTTGACTTGATCAACCATATTCTATCTTTTACAGTATTCAGTACCTCTGCATTAAAACTCCCTATTGTTGGGAAAGGCCTATCACAAGCTTTGGTCATCCCGACCCACGTGTCACAATACACAGTTGCATATGCACCATACTTCTTACACATGAGAAACCTCGCTGAACCAATAGGGCCTTCCTTAGGCAGTACACTGACCATCTCTAGCGTATGCTTAGCACCCATGTTGAACAATATACCTTCTACCCGGAACACAGACACACCGCAATGCTCTGTTCCTTCCGGCCAAATGTGAAATACAGACACACCGCAATGCTCTGTTCTTTCCACCTAATAATTTCAACTCTGTTGCTATACTCACCGCTAGAGATCTATAATCCTCGGTGAACGTATTTCCTTTAGCCGCGCTCACTCGCTTTTCCCTAATACAGAAATATCACTGTGGGCCCCAAGGGCTATCAGCTCCTCGATACCCTGGCTAAACCACAAAATCTGCTGAGTTTATTATCGCTGGGAGCGCAAAGTCGATACAATCAACCTGCCTTTCCAGTATAATTCCTCCTAGCTGCTTCACCAATTCGCACTAACGGTGCGACCGGATCGCACTGCCTACCAATACTAATTATTAGCAAACCTTGCGATCTATTGGTAGCGCTTTGCGAAAACCCAGTTTTCGCATTCGGTATACCTGCCCTGTATACCGTCCTTCAGTTGGGCAATCCGCCTCGTCAGACAGCAACTGAGCACCTCAACAATAAAACAGTGTATCTACGTTACAACATCACACACTATACACCTTTTCTGCGCAGAAAATCAAAAGTTCCCAACAATAGTAATAATGTCTCAGAGGCTTTCACAAGTAATTATACTATGCATGTATAATAACTATCAACACGATTGTTTAACCACGTGGCAAGTTTACCGGAAGTTCGCGTACGCACAGCAGGAAGTACACATACGCTAAACAATGCAATACAGTTAAAACGCACAATGACAGAAAAAAGAAACAGTTTTCTCTTTTGTCCCTAGGTTCTAGTTAGCGTGCCCTAGATAATGCAAAACGGACATTCGGTTTCGCAACACAGAGTAAAATTCAGGTTTTGAACACCATGCGTTCTTACCCGTTTATGACGCGTCTCCACCCTTTGTTGAGGAACCGAAATCCGTTGGTCTTGCGTATCATCGGCAACGAAACCTCCAAAGCTCACGAGCCCCCAAATTGTAATGTGCGTATTGTCGCTAACCAATAACGATTGTCGAACCTCGATTTGTGTTTCCAACGCACAAAGATTTATTCGCAATAAGTGGAAAAAAAATATGCTCAAGCGATGTAATAGTAAATACAGCCGTTACTTAACGCAGGCGCTCTGGATCCAGTGCAGTCATTCAATCCTGAAGTCTGGGGACAAGAAGTCTGCACTCTGGATCACAAGCTGCTGCTTATATACACAATCAAGTACAGTAATACAATGAATATGGTATGGCTTGCATCTATTGGTCCGGGTCTCAGGAATGTCCAAGGGGTCGTCAATCATTGGCTGGTTCATCCTAAGGAATCCAAAGGAGGGGGTCATCTCTGCAGGCGGTATGCTCTGCTCTTCCCGCCAGAATTCCTTACTCTTAAGTAGTTCATAATTCCCTATCATTCATAACTTGCGTATGCACTCTGCGATTCCCTCGCAGAGCGCACCAAACAGTAGGATATGTAACAAGGTTCATTATGATACCACTCATGATGTTATTCCTTTAACCCGTTCTGTGTATTTCACTAATATACATGTAACTCTGATATAACATATAAATACTACTATATTTCGACATAACTGACTATGTGTTGCAACTACCAATAATGTGTACTATTTTATAAGTATGCGTGTTTGTGCAAATGTATGGTAAAAGACCAATTACTGTTGCTGCCACGTGTAGTGGATGCGTACGCCCTTTCACGCCGTAGCGTGCCCTTGTACGACATAGCGTACCGTACGCATCTTTTCAGACAAAGACAACCAAGTTTGCTAGACTTTAATTGAAATGACTTTATCCAATTTGCTGACTTCGACAAAGGGGACTCTCTTGTACTAATTTTTCATGTGCTTATGACATTTATATTAAATTACTGATGTCAATAGGATGATGTATAAGTCATGTCCTTAGAGAAATATGTATCCAGTGGAAAGTGAGCTGCTCTTCTAGGAAAATACACATGCTCATTGACACACCTATGGACTCTTAGAAAACAGTTGGTATACTTTGATACATAACTTAGCCAGACTGTTATTGAGCAAAGCCACTACACTGTATGATAATTATAGCCAGCATACTATGGAGACCTTTTGGAAGGTGGAGCAGGTCACCATCCACCAGGCACTGCATTTCTCCATGGACTGCCATGTGCATGTGGAAGAAAAGAGAGACACCGAGAAGGGAACCAGAGTCACCGGGCAAGGACTGCAAGATACTGTAAGGACTACCCACGTTTGGCAAATATATTAATATTTTATTGGACTGTATGATTGAGCTTTAACGGAAAAATCTCCCACATGTGAACACTACTCTTTAACTGCATTGGTTCACATCGACGAGTGCTGGCTTTGCTGGATGTTTATGCCCTAACAATATTCCCTGTGGAAACACAAGTAGGATATATTTTTCATGGCATGCTGTAAGATGACTTGAGAATACCTTTCCTTCAAGCACATAATTTTATGTTTCACAAGGTTAATTTAATACAATGTTATTCCATACGGTGTTATTCAGATATTTTTTGCTAGTAAATGTGACACCAATGTTGTTTGCAGTATACATTTTCAAGTCATGTAAGTGGTTTAAATTTACATAAAATAATTTTCAAAATAACAGTTTTTGGAGTCCAGACACATATTTTATGATATTGTATGTTTTGTGTCTACTCTGTCTTGGATTTTTTCCTAGTGATCCTCTCAGGTCCTTTTCCGGTTAGAATAATATGTCTTGTTAGGACTAAAGTATTTTTTCTTTTATAAATTCCTAAGCAACATGTTAAACTATACGTATAATTAAAATGTAAACCCTATGTGTTGACTATGCAAATGTATGATTTGTGCTTTAGGGATTACATACTTTTGTTGGCCATGTATTTTACTAAACAGACAGATGACAATTGTTGAGCATTTATTCCTTTAAAATATTCTGGTTTCTTTATTTTATATTTTTTAAAATTGGTTAATTGAATTCCCACAAATAAGATCTTTACACTGTTGCTGATGTCTATATACCTTCCTCACCGGCACTGCTGCTGCCAGCTGCATAAGCAACAACAAAGACATAATGGGCTAGATTTACTATCAGGCGTGTTTGTAAACCCGCCTACTTTGGTGGCGGTTTAGCCATCGCCGGATTTACTAAGGCTAAACCCGCCGTCCAAACGACCAGAAATGATGTTTTCAAACCCGCCTCTGTATAAAGCACCATGACGGTTTCAACAATGTTCTACATACAAACAGCCGGATTTACTATTAGGGGGTTTATAAAGCCGCCATTCAAAAGACCAAAATGAAAGCGCTGCTTGTCAGCGGCGAGATTGTTCAAACAGTGTGTTGTTTCAGGTATTTGGTCAATCAGAACAGAAGGGAAAGGGCAATTTCATGTACAAAGTTTGTTCCTTTGGGATTGTATATGTTAAAAGGCCAGTGTCTTGTAATTGCAGTGTTTTTTTGGTTTTTTTTTCTCTTGTGTTTTCCCACCATGCAATTTATTTACTGATTTCCACATTTGTTGTTTTATATTTTAATATTGCAACAAATCCCTTAACAGAGTGTAAAAGCAAATCTAAATTTACTAAATAAAGAATGGGTTTCTGGCTGATGACTCCTCTGCTGCATCCTCAGACATCTGCATAGCACAAATTTAATGAGGCACATACCCACTAGTAGAGGTGTGTTATAGCGTACCTTTGTACTCTAGCAAACCAGGTTCAGGTTACTAGAATAATCTGGTGGGGTGGCTATGTATGCACCTGAAAAGGGGTCTGATATTATCCTGGCTGGCTGTTTGATACATAATCTAGCATTACATCAACTTACCCCACCGATTATTGCAGTAGACAGTGAACAAGTAGGGGTCCGTGTCACATCTGGTGATGTGCAGAGCACACAGGGGTGGAGGCACAATACAGACCGTTTCATTACAAGCAGCTTTACTTTACATGTAAGTGCATACTATGAGAAACATGTATTGATCTAAAATGTGTTAGATGTGAGTTTTATTTTATTTTTTAGCCCAAATGTTAACTTTTAATCAGAGGATAGTGTGTAATCATCATATAGTAAATGTGAACGTCCCTAGAAAGTTACAGGCACATGTCAATGTGTAAGTGAAATGAGTGCATTTTTCCCCAAGCCAGTATACTCGTGTTTAATTTGATGAAAAGAAAGACTGAGAGCATTGAAATTAAACAGCATTTATTACAGTTTAACACAATAAAGGTTATTTTCCAATGCATACATATGCAAGAAAAAACATTTGAACAAATTACAAAAAACAAACACTAGCGCCGCCTTTTTGCAGGCACATCACCACCTCGGAAGCCACTCTCTCCTCTCCCTCGGCCACCCCTGGTGCGAGCACCTCTCCTTGAAGGAGTACTCTGGGCTGATCTGCTCGGCGTACTAGCGGTACTGGTGGTGGCTGAAGAAAATGGTGCCGGCAAGCGGGCAATCAGTTCCTGCTGTAGTTGCCCTGCCAGCCGGGTCACGTTCGCATTCCCCTCGCGAACGGACGAATGTAATGCCTCCACAGCCCCAGTCATTTGGGCCATCTGCACATTCGTTTGTTCCCAGGCATTAGCCAGACGGTTGATTGCAGCAGGTATCTGGCTATTTGTACGGTGTATCCGCCTCAAATGGCCCGCAATTTGGGACATGTGGCGAGTTTGGCTTTGCATGAATATTGTTTGCTGCTGCTGGAAAGCGCCAATAGACAGCGCCATTTCTTTGGCTGGGTCCATACTTGGAGGTGCAGGTTGCTGGTGTTCTGGTTGTTCAGCAGGGCCAGGTGAAACATCCTGAAGGCCAGACACAGGGGCATCCACTGTTTCCAGTGTGATGATGGTTTGATCATCTGGCTCAGGGGACATTTGCAGAGACTCCGGGTGAGGTGCCTGGTATGAAGACGGCCCTGTGTATGAAAAATGACGGTAAGTATATAAGATATAATATGTGTGTATATTGCATTCTGAACACTGGCTAGGAAAGAATAATCTTTAGCAACTACAGATTGTTTCACAATGTTTGCATTCCTGATTGCTTGTCCTATGCTGCCTGCTTCAGGATGCACTTATTATCCTTTTAATACCCATTATCATTTGGACTATGTATGGTTGAGGGGGCTAAATAAGCAAAGTATTTTTAACCTACAAATATGAAAATTTAGTCATCCAAATGCTGCTAGACCGTGCTTTGGGGTAAACTAATCCTATTTTAGTACTCCCTCTGCGTAGTACATGCTGGGGTATTGTGACTAAACTGCGTGCATTAAAAAGTGGAGATGTTGCCTATAGCAACCAATCAGATTTTAGCTGTCATTTTGTGTGATGCAATAAATAAAGTAAAGGTATATTCAGAATGGTTGCTATAGGCAACATGTCAGTTTAGTAAATGTAGCCCTAAGTTCACATTGCAAGCCAAAAAAAAAACAAAAAAAAAACATTGACAGCAACATTTGCACAGAAAATCAATTAACACCATTATTTCTCTCCTAAACAGAAATCACGCACCTGCTTGCTCGTCTGTGCCCGAATCTCTCACTGAAGGTGGAGGTGTAGGTCTCGGACTGGGACTGTACTGCGGTCCTGGCGAATCTGGATGTATTTTAAAAAGCATACAATGTATTTGCAGCAAAAAACAATTTCAAAATATACAGTTTATTTCAAAAATGTGTTTGCAAATAAAAAAACAGGTTGTTTTTTTTTTAAAAAAAACCTTTACAAACTACTAGAGTAAAAAATACACTTGAAAAAGAAAAAAGTCACTTTTAAAAAGCAAAAATCATTTCAAAAAAGAAAAAAGCATTTTTAAAAAGAAAACAACATTTTAAATACTGTTAGAGTAAAATATGCAAATAACTCACCAACTACTTGGCCAAAAGAGGGCGAATCCATGTCTTGGACGTTTATCCCCTTGACAATCTCTGCCGGCATTATCTGGCGCAGCTCCTCCTCGTACGTTGTGTACTCAATACAAAGAGGGGGGCCACCACCCGTGCGCCTGGTTGCCCTCTTTTCCTGGGCCATCTTCTCTTTCAGCCTCCTTTTAATATCAGAAAACCGCTTGCGGCAGTGTGCCACAGTCCTCTTTAGTGGGCCCACCGCATTCACGGCGTCACAGACACGCCCCCACAATTGGTGATGCCGCCTTAGAGGAGTCCGGGCTGCCAGGTTGCCTAGGATGACCTCATAACAGGGAACAATATTGTGCACCAGCACACAATTCTCATCATGTGAGAAACGCACATTCCTCCCTGTCTTTGTCTTCCTGCCCTGTCCTGTCTCCTTAAACTCTCCCTCTCCCTCCTCTGACCCCTCAACCTCCATCTCCCTCTCCTCAGCCTGTTCTCCCCTCCTATCTCTGGACATTTTCACACAGAGAAACACAAAACACAGAAAGACTTACAAACACAAAGGACAAACTAGACTAACTACAGACACACTCTCAACACAGGCACACATAAGTAACACAGACAAAGGACAAGTCAAATACAAAAAATACAAGACAGAAAATAAATGAGAAAATAAATGTACAAAACAGGAAAATACCACAGGACTACTCACACTTCAATCAGATATCGCTCCACCAATCCACCAAACTCCAACTCTCACCAACTCTCACAAAGCACTATCCTCCAAACTCCTCTCACAAAACTCCTCAAAACCCTATCAGAGAAAAAAGTGTCAGTCCAGTGGTTTATATAGGGCTTGTGATGTTAAATCTCCTGACTTTGAAAATAGCCAATAGTAACAGGCCAGGAGACACGTGTAATTTTAAATAAAACGCCTTTACACGAAAGCGCCGTCATTTCAAGCAAAAGCGCCATGTTCTATTCAAAGCCGCCGGCGGCTTTGAGCATTACATCCCGCCGTGACATCGCCGGTGGCTTCAAATTGAAGATGAAATGCGCCCATTAGTAAATCCGGCTGTTTGCCATGCAAACCCGCCGGAAAACCGCCGCGATGCATGGCGGCTTCAAGCCTGATAGTAAATCTAGCCCAATGTGTTTGTTTATAGGTCACATATAATCCTCTTTGGGATGCGTGACAGGGAGGTAAGAAGAGGATCAAGCTCTTACCTCATGTCATCTTGAAAACTCTCAAGATTTTGCTGAGTGACCTATCATCGACATCTGCACAGAAACGCCACTGCTGACTAAGTTGTTGGCTGTGTTACATTTTAGTGCATCTGGGTCATTCCAAACCACAGAAACCGTGGCAGCAGCAATGCCACAGATTACTTTTAGTCATGTACTGAAGCAGGTCCTATGGGCATTCCTTTTGTACATCAGGCAGTTTATTTATTTGACATGCGATGGGGAATCATTTTTGCAGTTAGAGCGGCAATTTTACACCATAATTTCTGAATGTCATAGGGTCAGTGGATGCTATACATGTAGCCTTCATACCTGGTCCTGTTAGGAAGCCATTACTCTTTTGGAACCAGAAACATTTTTACTCCATCAGTGTACAGGCTACATGTGATGCATATTGCCTCATCTTGTCTCTTCTTAGCATGGTTGCCAAATATCTAAGGAGTAGCCACAGCTCCTCCATTATGAGGCAACCAACAATATGGCATAGATTATCAGAGAGGCAAGGCCATCAGGGTAGCTTTTAGATAAGCCTAAAATAACCTTATTTGTGTTGTAAATTTCTAATTTATGTGATGACTTTCTGTCCTGTAAGTATTCAGTTACAGAGAGCACAATGGGTTCCATAATGTTCTATGTATGTTTTTTGTACAATTTTGCACACAATGGTCTTTATTTAAAATAAAGAATAATTTTCTTATCGTGGGCTTTTGCCAAAAGCAACACATTACAGAAAAAAGTCTTGAATTATACATTGCTTTTTTCTTCTAAAATTTCCTCTTACATTTTTTAACATTTTTCAAGTATTTTTGGCCTACAAAAACATAGAATATTTATTACATTGATGATTCTCTGTAATGGTTTTGTGTTGTATTAATCAGACATTATTTTTCAGATAAGCTTTGGCTTTATCCAATTATGAAGTTGCTCTACTGTCTCTTTCTAAGACACGCAGGCCCTAAACTACGAAAAAGCTAGACTAAGAAAATGCAATAGTACTGCATATGTGTATTCCAGTGAACACACAAATCTGTGAATTAGCAGCTCCACCATTTTGTGAGTGATAGCAATTTCACTCCATGATAGTGCTGAATCTGCTGCTAACCACAGGATGTGATGGCAAACCATGTCTGTATTGCGCAAGTAACACGTCCATTAAGGTTTCTGACTTAATCATTGTAATTTCATTGTTTTTTGGAGTTTGAGTGGAAGAGTTTCAATAGTTTTCTTACAATTTAGATGGTGTGTAAGGAACCTTAATCGGACATGTTAAACCGTAAGGTTTTTTGTCTATGAAATTTCATGCCTTTTTGTAAAGTAAAAATATTGATAATAAATTTATAAGCCTAGAATTGTACGACCATTAAAATTAGCTTGGCCCATCTAATTTCCACTTTTTTTCTTATTGCCTAAAACACAAGAGTTTTAATATTGCTCTATTATACTAACCTCTACCACCTCTGTTGGATGACTTTCCCACCTATCCACTACAGTTTTTATAAAGTAATTTTTTCTAAGATTTCCTCTAAACCTATCACCTTCCTTTTCCAGTGCATGGCTTTCTTTCGCACATACCCCAATGCTCACCAGCTTTGTGATCGCATGCACACATTACATCGCCAAGTGCACCAGCTTTATTCTCATGTCATCCCCGCGCACCAGCTTTTCTATCACACATTACATTACCCCTATGTGCCCATGATTTTTTATCACGTCACACCTTGTGCCCCAGCTTTTATCATGCATCAGCCCCTGTTCACCAGCTTTTCTCTCAATTGTCACAGCCTCTGAACCAGTATCCAGCAACCTTGATTACAACAACTATAAAGAAAACAAATTAGCTCTACACTCTGTATGTTTGGTAAGAAATCCAGAGAGATATTCACGCTGCCATGTTGTCTCCACTTTCAGATGATCACAGTCAGCTTGCTGTCTCTCCCTCATATGCCTGCTGCAACTTACTTCTGAATGTCTCAGGCAGAATGTATCTCTCTATATCCTATGTATTCCACTGAGAACCATTACTTCCAGATACTGCAGTGAATGAGATGGGCACTTGGCTAGATATACATGCGCTCTGCGGTTATATAGTGCAATGCACTGATATTGACAGTACTTTAGATGAAATTTATCCACAGTGCAGTGGACTAAATAGAGATTTATACTGCACATTGTAGTATACTGCACACTATCTGACACATCGCTCCAGAGTGCAGCCAGTGGGACAACTTGACGTGTATGTCCATCTATAGCAGCCAGACTTTCCCATCTCCTAGCAGAGATAAACGTAACTGAGCTCGGGAATGCAAGAAGCCCCAGCACATAGAGCCATACAACTCAAACAAAAGCTTCATATCTTTGCAAAAACAAAGGCAAAATCAAGCACACATGCTTCGATTCTTTTCAACCCAAGTCCACCCATGAATACAAAATAGATATACTACCACTGATCCTTTCATATTTCGCAGACACAGCAAGACGTTTTGTGAATTCAATAAACATGAGACAGGATATAGTAAATATATGTACACATGTCTACACCTTTGCATTTATTGGCGTACGAGGTCCGAAATGAAAGAGAATATTATGTAATTATAATATTTGCAAAACAGTGCAATTTCCAGGGCAGTGACTGACAGGTAGTACAGTATGAGGAAAGCGAGTGTGTGACATGTTAGTGAGCCACGCAATGGCATACACCAAGTGGCTCATGTTTTCCAGCTGTGAAGCGCAGCTTATGAACATCGTGTTCTCCCCAAATTCAGGTTCTGAGGCAGGCAGGAGTAAAGCGTGTGGGCGGGTATAAGGAGAGCTGTGTTATGTTACTCGTTACATACCTCCCTGGATTTCGGCACAGAACACAGATGATAGATAGGTGATCACAGCAGGAGCCTCGGAGCACTTTTAAATCTCCCGCCCCCAGCTCAGTGCAGTGAATAAATTAACTGACGTCACTGAGGGGAGGGAAGTTTAAATGGCTCTGTTACAGCTGCTCTGGCACCACTCAGAGAGATTAAACTTTGAAATGAGAGCACTAATAATACTACAGGGTGCCCCCTCTCAACCCCAAAACACTAACCAGCCCCCATGTGGATAGAAAATATGACAAATTCTCCAGCTCAGAAATGAAAATTACTTAGCGAAAATAGTCAGTCATATTAGTATTCTCATGTGAAGCCAGGCTAAGTACACCCACTCTCTTTGACATGTACCATAGGTATGGCTCTGCGTTTTCAGCTGGGCTGAGATGAAAGGACCAAACAGCTGTTAAAAACAGCAGAAACAAAAATCTCCAGTTGCCTGAAGTCGCCATCACCAACACCACAGCGCCCAGGGTCTTGGGGTGGGGTGCGACCTAACGTTGCTGAGTACACCGACAACACTTACCCCAACATCTTCAGTCCGGATGGTTGATTCCCATCGAGGATCCATGACGACTCTTTTGTGAACCGGCTTCAGCCAATCCCGATGCAGAAAGACACTGGCGCAACTTGATGACATCAGTGAGAAAGTGAGGTAGGCGACACTGGTAACGCTGCTCTTAATGGGGTAATGTAAGCATGCAGCTATGTACAATGTACTTTAGAAAGGGTTGTGATGGAGTCTCAGGAGAGCAGGGAGCCAGTGGTGGTCCCAATTCTGTTCATAGGTGTTGGCTGGGGCCCCGGAACAGGGGAGATACAGGGAAAGTACATGGCGCAGGTAGAAGGGCAGATCAATCAAGAAGTATGTGGGGAAGACAGAGTGTTGTCCCGAGCACTGATCGTGCTGCTTGCTCTCACTTTCAGTAGTGACAGTAAGCAGGATGGCAGTCTCTGATTGGTTGTGTCTCTACAGCACTTAATGCTTCCCACCGGCTTTGTACTATCATGACAGTGCCCAGCATAAGTGCAGAAATCCTTTAAAAATGCAAGGCAGGTGAATAATTAAAAAAAGAAAAGAAAAACTAAAAAATCTATGTTTCAGTGAGTATTATATTTCATTCTAAAGAACTGCTGATGTGCTGCATTGAACAGGATGTGAGAATCCTGCCGACAGATTTCATTAAAATCATTACTGCACGATCTCTGACAGTACTGCCGATCTCTCATACACATATTGCTGTACTGGCAGATTGCCAGGCACTTTTACTGTAGCTTCTCTGTAGTCTAAATATCAGAATGTGTCCTCTAGCCAAGGCAGCCATCAGAATCTGTGGGGCCCTCTGCACTGTACATGTGCCCCCTCCCTCTGCACAGTACATTTTCTGCTCCCTCCCTATCATAGTAAATGCCCTCTCATCTTTCCATCACAGCAAATTCTCCGCTCCCCCCCTCACCATCCCATTACAGTAAATATTCCACTCCCCTCCTCACCATCTCATCACAGAAAACACTCAGCTCCCCCCTCCCCTATCATAATAAACGCCCTTCCATCATAATAAATGCTCAATAAATTTACCTTGTTCTTGAAGCGATGCTACGGCTCCTGGTCACTTATAGAGTGGGAGTGTGACACACAGTGATGACATCATCGCGCCGCACAGTCCCAGTCTAACGGTGTCTTGGAGCCATAGCTTCGCAAGGGGCAGATTGGTTAGACTAAGGGGGCCCGGATAGATATTCCTGTCTGTCCGAGCCCCTTACAGCTGTACTGGCTGTACCACCCTGATGGCGACCCTGGAAGTTGGTGAGGAGTGCAGGGAAGTTTGTGAGGAGCGTAGTGTGATGGGTGCAGAGGTGGAGCAGTGAAATGAGAGTGCAGTGTATGAGGGGTGCATGTGATTCAGTGTGGGAGGGATACAGTGAAATGAGATATGCAGTGTGGGAGGGGTGCTTGAGATGCAGTGTAGAGAACAGCAGGGCCGGACTGGCCATCTGGCACTTCTGGCAAATGCCAGAAGGGCCGATGGCCAGATGGGCTGGTTGCTAGCTGGCCAGCCCCATCGCTCAGCGCACAGACTGTCATGCCAGAATTCCTGCATGACAGTCTGTGCGCTGAGAAATGGGGCCGGCTGTATACTTACTTCCTGGTGGCCGCGCGTCCTCTTCTCCCCTCCTCTTCTATGAATGGATCTGGCTATGTCACATGGGACGCGCACCACGTGATAGGTGCAGTCCCATGTGATAGGAGAGACTGCACAGCGTGCCGCGGAGCGCACAAGGTAAGGAGGGAGGGGGGGTAGTTTATGTGCCAGATTATGTAAAGTATGTGGGTGCCAGGGTATGTAAAGTATGTGGGTGCCAGGGTATGTAAAGTATGTGGGTGCCAGGGTATGTAAAGTATGTGGGTGCCAGGGTATGTAAAGTATGTGGGTGCCAGATTATGTAAAGTATGTGGGTGCCAGGGTATGTAAAGTATGTGGGTGCCAGGGTATGTAAAGTATGTGGGTGCCAGGGTATGTAAAGTATGTGGGTGCCAGGGTATGTAAAGTATGTGTGTGTGACAGGGTATATAAAGTATGTGGGTGCCAGGGTATGTAAAGTATGTGGGTGCCAGATTATGTAAAGTATGTGGGTGCCAGGGTATGTAAAGTATGTGGGTGCCAGGGTATGTAAAGTATGTGTGTGTGACAGGGTATATAAAGTATGTGGGTGCCAGGGTATGTAAAGTATGTGGTGCCAGATTATGTAAAGTATGTGGGTGCCAGGGTATGTAAAGTATGTGGGTGCCAGGGTATGTAAAGTATGTGTGTGTGACAGGGTATGTAAAGTATGTGGGTGCCAGGGTATGTAAAGTATTTGGGTGCCAGATTATGTAAAGTATGTGGGTGCCAGGGTATGTAAAGTATGTGGGTGCCAGGGTATGTAAAGTATGTGGGTGCCAGGGTATGTAAAGTATGTGGGTGCCAGGGTATGTAAAGTATGTGGGTGCCAGGGTATGTAAAGTATGTGTGTGTGACAGGGTATGATTATAGTGTGTACGTGTGTGACAGTGAAAATATAGTATGTTTTGTGTGTGACAGGGTATGACTATTGTATGTGTGTGGGGGCAGGCGTATGACCATAATGTGTGTGTGTGTGGGGGCCGGTGTATGGTCATAATGTGTGTGTGGGGGGGTCAGTGTATGACCATAATGTGTATGTGGGGGGGTCAGTGTATGACCATAATATGTGTGTGTGTGTGTGTGTGTGGGGGCCGGCGTACGACTATAATGTGTGTGTGTGGGGGGGGATCAGTGTATGACTATAATGTGTGGATGGGGGGGTCTTAATATAATGTGGGAGGTAGGCTGGTTAATCTAATTATGAATTGCAGGTAGGGGCTAATTATTGGGTGCTATTCAATTTGTGGGGGGATGGAGGAGCAATTTAATAGTGGGGCCTATCAATTTAAGATGGGGTGATTGGATTTTTAATTTAATGCTGGGGTGGTTTGGGAGCTATTAATTGAATGTGGGGCTGTGTGTGGAAAATGAGGTCTATTTATTAAATGTGATTATGAGTTATTTAATGCCTGGGGTGGTTGTAGGAAATGGATATATTTATTAAACTTAAATGCTATTTAATTTCTTGCTGGGGTTGTTTGGAGAGAGGAAAATATTTTTATTTATTAAATGGGAATGCTATTTAATGTCAGGGCTAGTTGGAGGGAAATAGATTTATTTATCAAATGTGAATACTAGTATTTTAATGAGTGGCTGCAGTGAGGCCTAATTTTAAAACGTGGATGCTATATTGATTTAACACCAGGGCTAAATTTCATTTACTCATGTACTTTTTCTCCTAATAGGGCATCCAACATTCCAGGATCCAGACAAGCAGCAACTGATCTAAAGACACCAGCAGCCACAAGTGGTGACCATGACAAGACAGGTAGGAGAGACCAGGACAGTCTGCCAACTGTTCTGAATTTGGTGGGTGACTGTCCCGCTTAGTCAGGATTTGGTCTGACTACAAGAACAGTTGGGAGATATGTCCTACTTCACACTGTACTGCTTGTTAAGGCAGAACTGCGTGCACCTAACAGTAGTGCACACAGTATTGCCTGTGTATTTGTCAAAAATTTGTCTAATAGCCAAATTACATTATAGGAGCCCCTATGACTTAAGTGCCGGGCCCCCGAGCCTTAATCCAGTTCTGGTCAGCAGGAGGAATTTGTGCTCCCAGTTCCGCCCAGGACACAGCCTGCAGAGCAAGCCGAGGAGCTGTAAGTCTCATGAGATTTATTAATCTCGTGAAACTAAGAGCTTCCCTGCTCACTCTACAGGAATGTCAGCAGCATCAGAAGCATAGATAAGTACAGTGGGCTGGGGGTGTCATAATGTATCTGGGGGGGTGGCGTAATGTGGATGGGGAGGGTCTGATAAATGTAATGTTTTATTATAATGTATGTATCAACGCACCATTTTGACCACGCCCCCAACATAATGTAGCTACGCCCTTGGCGGCACCGCCACTGCACTGTCGCGCACATTTTTTTCAACAGAGGTGGGCCTGTGTGCTTTAAATGCCAGGGCTGATTTTTAGTCCCAGTCCGGCCCTGCTGAACAGTGTATACTTAGGGGTACAGTTCTCATGTGTGAGGAGAGAGATACTAGTTGCAGTTCATGTCTCTTGAGTGGGTTTAAGGATCAAGGTTATGGGCTGATACTTTATTTCCCATGCTGGGATTACCTTATGGTCCAATATATTTTAAATGAGAAAACTTTTATTTGTTCCTGTCTTGCTTTACAACAAGTTTGCAGCTGGTCTGCCTTTCTGAATGTTCCTGACTACTTTTACTAAAATCCAACAAAAAACACAATCAAGTATACAATCAAGATTATTTGCAGGGTCAACTGTGTGATCTGACTGAGTTCTGTTGTGTTATTCATGTGCATAGATGTATCAGGTGTATGGCATAGAGAAGACAATATATCAATACATGTAACAATACAAGACAGATTACACACAAGTACCTTGATACTCTTAATAGTATCTGTTGCCAGAGTTCAGGGATCTCCGTCAATCAGACTGCAGTACCCTCGAGCTGGGATAATTCCCCCTCCACAGAGACAGCTCTAAGAGCAAAAATAAAGCTTTTTGCTCACCAGCGCTGGATTAACGTCTGTCTGTCTGGAAAGGGAGAACCCCGTTGTCGGGAGGTCTGATGTATTGGAGATTCCGGCGTCGAGCCCCCACTGAAACTGTCAGAGATGACCTAAACGGGTCCTTTCTCTTGAACTCCAGCTGCTATACCTTGTGGGTATCGATCGATAGAGAAACAGACAACTTCAGATGTTGGGCTGAAAATGTATCTGGTTCTGACCAGCCCTAAGTCAGAGTAGTTTTATTTATACATAGTTTCACAGAAAAAGAGAGATAAGGAATGCAAGGTTTCTCAAGGCAACTTGTCCATGTCAGCAGTTTGTGGGCATGATGTAGAGCAGATGTCTTATCACAGTCACGTAGGCCTCAAGTGGGGGTCGTGGGCTCCTGGTACCAAACTTGCTGGATGTGCACATTCTTGAGAAGAGACATGTTGGCGAGAAAGAAATGAATGTAAGGCAGAGTTCATGGAGAATATTCTGCAGCTTGCAGACTATTCTTCTTTCAATAGTAATTATACAAAATGCATTACATTAAGAAGTTCATAAAATGTATATCTCTCACACTACTGTAGATAAAAATGCAAAAGTCTCAGTTGCACACATTTGCAAATGTATGTTGAAGCCACCCACCACGCCAAGGTGATTTTGCTAATAGGGTGGTCCTACTCTAAAAAATGAGAGTCCCATATATTTGGGCCATACATATGTGTTTTTAAATTGAGAGCTAACTTACCAAAGAGGTACCCCAGAGACCTCCAAATAGCAATCCAATGTCAGTACTCCCCCTCAGCTACTGACACCAACATGCCTCTCAGACAAATACAATGAATAGAAGTTTGCAATATATTTTGGTCAACAGCCACAACAAACATAATTATAAACTAATGAAGGATTTAAAGAACGTAGATTCTGCTGAGTGATGATTACCTTGTTTTGGAAAGAGATATTAGAGTTTATGGGCTATTCGCATAGCAAATGCATGAACTAGGTGGTTTTCTGTATGTCGAAGAAGGTGAGAAGATGTTTTTAAAGAAAAAAGAGAAATGGACAATCATAGTTGAATATGAAATGTATGAATCAGTGTTTAGGTTTATTTCGGGGGTTTTTTTTAACCAAATTTTATATCAGATGGTTTGAAAGAAAGTAATGCAATGTAATGTGAAATTATGGTAGATAACAAAGGTTTTTATTCTTTTATCCTCATAATAGTTTTGAGTCAATCAGTGTTGTAAGGACATTCACTGCCCTTATTTACTGTGCTATAATCATCATATACTGTAAATACCTCTTTGTATCATGGGTATGGTAATGCATTGATGGGAATTCAATGTTTGTACGTAAATGAAAAGGCCTTAAGACTTTAAGAGCTATTATCTGTGCTCCTGCAATAGCACTTCTGGATGATAGCAAGCCATTTATACTCTCCTCTGAGCAGAGCCAAATGTTTAACTAAGTTTAAGTTGAAGTAACTTCAGCACCAGCACTGACTTTGCCAGATTATGACAAGCTTTTCACATTATTTTGTTGTAAAGTAAGTGCACACGCACAAGGAGTACTGGCACAGATACATGGTCGCAAGCTAAGGTCACTTGCATACTACTCTGCACAATTAGACCCAGTCATATGAGCAATGGCTGCAGCAGCCATAGTGTTTGGAAAAAGTACAGATATTGTGCTAGGGCACCCAGTAACCCTAATGGTGCCACATGCAGTAACAGAAATTTTAAATCAAGCTAAAACCAAACATTTGTCAACTGCCAGACTGACAAAATATGAGGTTGCACTATTAAGCCCAAGTAACCTCACCATCAAGGGATGTACAGTTTTAAATCCAGCCACCCTGTTACCACAGGATGAGGAAGAGGATTTAAAAGAGGGGAGTAGTAGTCTGGAAAGTAGCCATAATGATGAGCATGATGACTTCAGTGAGGAGTTTAATGCGCAGGGCTCAAATCACACTACAAATTTTTCTCATGACTGTTTAGCTTTGATGGATTCTGAGCATCAAGGGCTCCCCAATGTGTTTGAAGAGCCACTAGCAAATCCTGATATGATTTTATTTGTAGATTGTTCCAGATACTACCACGAGGGGCAACCCAAAACAGGGTATGCTGTAACTACTGAACAGCAAATACTCGTCCAAGAGGCTCTAAGCCCAGGGCAATCAGCACAAGAAGCAGAACTTCAGGCCTTGATAGATGCCTGTATTATGGCTGAAGGGCAGAGAGCCAATATATACACAGACTCCAGGTATGCTTTTGGGGTAGCACATGACTTTAGCCCCATATGGCATAGCCACAACTTCCTGGGGGCAAATGGTAAGCCAATAAAACATGCAAGCCTCATAAAAGCATTATTTAAGGCCTTAGCAGCCCCTACAGAAATGGCTATTTTAAAGGTAAAAGCACACACTAAGGAGCAAACATTTGAAGTAAAAGGTAATAGATTAGCAGATAAAGCAGCCAAGGATGCAGCTTTAAAAGCAGTAGCCATATACTATGAGGTTGCCCTAGATCAGGGAAAACCAATAAACTTGCAGGTGTTGAAACAATTACAGAAACAAGCAATGCCCACGGAAAAGGGAGAGTGGGAAAAGAGGGGAGCAGCAGTACAGAATGGAATATGGGCTACCCCAGACAAATGCTGCTTACCCCAAGCATTGTACTCTGTAATGGCAGCCCTCATACATGGACCAACTCATGTGTCCAAAGATGGTATCACTAGCCTAGTATGTAAGCACTGGATTGCACCTGGATTCAGTGTAGTAGCCGCTAATCATTTGAAGGCATGTGTTATATGTGGAACAAATAACCCCGGTAACACTGTACCAGTTCTGGGAAAAGTGACACCCAAACCTCTGTACCCCTTTCAGAGGTTACAAATTGACTACATACAGTTACCAAAAAGTGGGGTGTATGAATATGTGTTGGTTTGTATTGACCTCTTCTCAGGATGGCCGGAGGCTTATGCAATGGCAAAAGCCACAGCTAAAAATACGGCAAGGAAATTACTAGCCGAGATAGTGTGCAGATATGGGGTCCCGGAGGTCATTGAGTCAGATAGAGGGACACATTTTACAGGAGACATAATGCAAGCTATCATGGCGGGAATGGGTATTACACAGGCCTTTCACACGCCATACCACCCACAAAGTTGTGGAAAAGTGGAAAGAATGAATGGGACACTAAAATTAAAAATACAGAAAGCTATGAGAGAAACTGGTAAATCCTGGGTAGAATGTCTGCCCTTAGCTCTCTATTCTGTAAGAATAACCCCAAATAAAAAAACTAAGTTAAGTCCTTATGAAATATTGTTTGGTGGGCCACCCAAAACAGGGTGCTATTTTCCACAACAGATGGAACATAACTATGGCAATATGGTGACTTATATGGGAGAGTTACAAAGACAATTAACTAAAGTGCATGGTCTAGTGTTCTCTTCTATTCCAGATCCAGATAGCCTATCTGGTACCCATTCTTTGAAGCCAGGAGATTACGTCTTCGTAAAAAGGCATATCAGAAGGACCTTGGAACCCAGATTTGAAGGACCATACCAAGTCCTACTTATTACCTCCACTTCAGTAAAACTGGAAGGAAAAGGATCTTGGATACATGCTAGTCATTGCAAGAAAGCTACAGCACCAGATCCCAATCCTGACCACTAATTGAGGTAATATATGTGGATAACACGGAACATGTGAAAAATGCAACACAGTATGCACATATGTGTTTTCCTTTTTCATCACATGACTATAGTAATGTTTGCCACTCCAGGCTTATTTCAAGATAATATAGCAAATTGTACAGGCAGAGGTTACATACAACAAGAACTACCAGAAAATAATATGACTATATGCGAATGGAATATTACAGATCTCTCAAGCATAGGGAGAAATGTAACTGCAGGTACATGTTTTAAGAGCTATTTGAAAAATGGAAATTGGGAAATGGAAAATTCGATAGAGGATAAAACTGGAGCACAGGAATTTGTCTGGCCATGTGACAAATTAAGTGTAAAAATAAAAGGTGGAAAGGTGTACAAAATTTTAGGAGATACACACACTCACATAATATGGGCAGCAGAATTGAATAGTACTTTTGAGTTAAAAGGTAAAAATGAAACTCAATATTGTGAGCAGCCTTTTCTGAAATGGCTAGAAAGTTATGAGGCAAAGAATCAAATAGATCAGTGTGGAAATAGAACTGATACTATAAAGTATAACCAAACCAATAATGCCACAAACTATCAAGATAAAGTAATAGTTTGTGCCAATAATACACAGATGCAAGATTTCACATTAGGGTTAAGGCTTAGATTTTATATTTTGCAATTACAGCCTAAGGTGGTAACCAACACAATTGTAAGGGTCCCATCTACATGTCTAATGATGGGAATTAGAAAACAAAGAACAATAATAAGGTGGAACATTACTTTCCCGACAGATAGTCAGAAGAAGTGCAAGCGGGAGTGGTACAAGACCTTGTTAGGAGCTACATGGACGGGATTAGGCATAATGAACACAATAGATACCGAGGTCATAGACACGAAACTTAGCAAAACAGGAGCAGATCTCAGTAAAATAGTTCATATGCAAGCTGATTGGATGCCCACAGTCTTCAACCCTTTGATTAAAAACATACAGTGGGATAAAGAGTTTTTGCAGATATACAACAGAACCATACTATCACACGCCGGGTGTGCGGGCAGCGCACCCGACACCCGGCAGACTTACCTGGCTCCGGCGCTCCGCTCCGTCCTGGGCGCTGCCATCTTGGATTCGGGTCTGCGCATGCGCTTCTTTAAAACCTCTGTTCTCCTCTCATTGGTGGCTTCTAATGGCGCTTAGTTTAAAAGGCACTTCCTCCTTACCTACAGTGCCTGTTCTTTGAGTCACCTCCTGGTGATAGAAGTGGCTTCCTGTTATCTTCCAGCTATTTTCTTCCATCCTAGTCTGCAGAGCTGACGCTCATCTCCGGACATCGTCTCTACATCTGTCTACAGAGCTGACGCTCATTCTACTGAACTTTATACCACATAGTGGTCTGCAGAGCTAACGCTCATTCTACTGGACTCTCCGCCACATAGTGGTCTGCAGAGCTGACGCTCATCTCCGGACATCGTCTCTACATTTGTCTACAGAGCTGACGCTCATTCTACTGAACTTTATACCACATAGTGGTCTGCAGAGCTATCGCTCATTCTCCTGAACCTAATCACCACATAGTGGTCTGCAGAGTTACACCGAACTGCAGCATCTTCATTGTCATTATTTATTATATTTACCACTCTTACTACGGTACTACTGCCTGTACTCTCTCAGGGACTTCCGTACAGTGCTCTAGTAGGGACTGCGACCTGCGAGGTAGACGCAGCTAAGCCCATACCGCTTGCGGCGGTTCCTGGTGAACACCGTCTCCTCGTTAGACTCCGCCCCCTGTTGGAGTAGTGCTAAACTGTTCGAATCCCTTGGGGTCGCTACATCTGCCGAGTCTCATCGTAAGAACCGTGACACATATTCAATAGCTGGAGTACACAAGTAAACATTACGAAATTTGTAAATTGGACCCAGTGTACGTTGCAATATTTATATCAAAAGCAGCAGAAGGATACTGCACAAACAAAGCTTATGACTGGAAACATATTATTCTATAGAAAAATGTTTAATCTGACGAACCAAGAAAGGTTTAAGTTAGATGGAAGAAAAATAAGATGTGAAGGAACCTTCTGTGCAGGGACTTTAGAAATATACACAATAAAAGTGAAAATTCAAGTATGTAAGTTCATTGTTATGCCCATGATCTTGCAGGATGGTAACCTATGGACACCTGAATTTAAGGGACATTATATTGATAACAAAAATAGGTCACATAATTTAGACCTCTGTGATAACACGGACATGGGACCAGTATGCCCACAACAGACTGTTATCTTTGAACCATGTTTACTACAGCATAATACCAGCATTTGTATATGGACATTGCATCCAAAAGAAAAATAATATGAGACATTAATAGAGGTGGCTCCTCAGATGGTTTGCCTCATCACATATGATGAAGCAATAACACAATCTTATGGACTAGCTTACCCGTTCTCATGGTGCTTAATAAATATAACACACTTACAATGGCAAGGGAAGTTGCTAATGTTCTATAAAGATAAAATGACACAGGTGGACAAGATGTTCATGTATAATAATTTAACCTTACCTCAACTGACCTTAGATATAGGGATAATAGTGAGGATAATTAACGAAACCAAGTTACTAAATGATCATCTTAAACAGGTAAATTATACCAATAATCATGCTAAAATGGTAACTATTATTGAAGGAAATGAACTAAAAGGTATGGCTACCAAATTGCAGAAGGATTTGGAAAAGCATTGGTGCGATGTGTTTACAGGAGCGTCCCCCTCAGTATCTGCAATGTTAAATGTACTGATACATCCAGTGCTGATACTATGCATAATTATTACGCTGCTTAGTTTATGGAACTGTTTTATTGCTTATAAAATGTTTTGCGCCCCCAGACCTTTTCAGCTATATTGATACCTTACCTTCACCTTCCTATTCAAACTATGCAGCACAAAAGGTGATCCCCCTTTTTGTGAAATAAGTGACTAAGACACTTGCCGAGCGCACTGCATATCTTTATACCTAATCTACCCCTGATTTATATTACAAGCCCCCCCCCCGGATGCCTCCTTTTGTCATACCTTAATAAGATGAATGTATGTGGATTATAAGACTTTGACTGAATGTATCTTTACCAGCGTCTAGGGTCCAGAAAGGATTCCATTCATTGAAGTAGGCAAAGTGCAGGTGTAATCCACAGACATAAAAAGACAGGCAGATAATATTAAAAAGTATGATAAAAAGAGGGGTTATGTGAGAGCAATATGCAGCATGGATCAATGTATTGATTATAAGAAAATAAATATGTTTGATCAAGCTTTTTAATATATATATATAACACAAGTTGAAATGAATAAAACTGACTTGAATTAAAATACTGATATAAGATGTTTTTCTGCTTTTGTCCCTGAGAAACTAATGAGCTGGCCGAACCAAGAGGAAAGGATGTGCGTATGTGGAAACCTTGAAGTGTCTAAAAAAACGAATGTTATGTATACCAGAAAGCTACAAAGAAGATAAAGATGCTCAAGGACACCATTAAAGCAAGAATGTTTTAATTAATTGTCAGAAATATTTATGGACATATAATCTTTTTCAGCTGTCAATTAATTTCATGAAATGTACATGTAAGCATAAAATGTTGTATAAATAAAGCAATATCTGACTAGGGCGGTCAGAAGAGAATCAGTATTCAGCCCTTACAAGACTGAGTATTTCTTTTCTCTATCGATCGATACCCACATATCAGAAGAGAGCCAGAGGTCGTTGTATCCCTTAGGTACAACACTGACAGCAGTATGAATGGGGTCAACCCGGGAAATTCCCGGATCCGAGGTGCAGTATGAATGGTGTTTCTGAGCTGGGACACTCCGAACCCCTGCAAAAACCCGCCTTGAAAAACCCGGGATATTGCCGGGGCGGCAGTATGAAAGTGGTATTACAAGGCCCAGTCCGGGTCTTTCCTTCTGCTGTCAGACTGATTAATGCTAGCTCCTGTGAGCAGTGTTTAAATGTCTCCTAGACAGTGGGTTCACTCTCACACTACCTGGGGAAAGGGACTGCAAAGTCTCTGTGAAAGGAAACTTTACTGTGAGAAAACTGTGCTGGAACATCTAAAGTTTAATTTCAGTTTGTTAGTCAGGAGTAACTTGTATTTAGTTAGTGCCGGTAAGGCAAGGTATCTGTTTTTGTTTTTTTTATTTTCTTGCTTAATAAAACTGTCTGATGGTAGTTGCACCCAAAACCTTGGACTTCTGATATCTCTGTTGCTACACAATACCATCTACCCCAGGAGTCAACACCTGTTCCTCTACCCCAGTCACAATATGGTGGAGAATGTGAGCATTGAGATCTATGCATATTGAGAGCAGCAGTAGCCTTGGTAAACCTGCAGGAAATCAAGTATGTGCGTACTTAGAGATCAAAATTTCAGGAGTAATACTATGCAGAGAACTTTTTTCAGTGTGAGAAATGCTAGGATTTGTAGTGTCACAAGATCAAAAGCAGGTCCAAGTGGTGTTTGGCCTGCAAGTTTGTGGAAATTATTACAGTGTAAAGGGCCGAACCCTCCTGTAAGGAAAATTTGTAGGACGTATGTAAGAGCTCTTTCCTGTGTTTCCTCCAGCACCTGCCAGTAGCTATGTAGCGCTCACCTGTATTCTCTCCAGCACCTGTCAGCTGCTAGCCTGGGTTTGCGATTAGGATCATCATGTGACTCTGTGGCGGGGAATCCGAAATAAAGGGAGGATCTGATACCATACCTGTGTCAGATCAACAGGTTATCCTCCTGACTACTCTTGTGTACTTGGCGCTCGCTATTGTTGCTTGCTGTGTCTTTTGACTTCGAGTCCTGTATCATTCCTCCGTGAGGTGCCGACATCTGAACCGTGTATCGACTTGGCGTGTTTAAACAACTATCTACTGCTCACTCCAGTGCTCCGCAGACACCTGAACCGTGAACTGACTTGGCGTGTTAAACAACTAATCTACTGCTCACTCCAGTGCTCCGCAGACATCTGAACTGTGTACCGATACGGCTCGTCTAACCAACTACGTTCCTACTTACTCCACTGCACCACAGACATCTGAACTGTGTACCGATCTGGCTCATCTAACCAACTACGTTCCTGCTTACTCCACTGCACTGCAGACATCTGAACTGTGTACCGACCCAGCTCGTCTAACCAACTACGGTATTGCTTACTCCACTGCATCGCACACGTCTGGACTGTGTACCGACCGGCTCATTTATCAACTACTCTCTAGCTTAACCCTCTGCATCACAGACATCTGAATCGTGTACCGAACTGGCTCGTTTAACAAAAGGCTGTCCTGCTTCTCCCATTGCACCGCGGTTATCTAAACTGTGTACTAATCTGCTTGTCAATTCTCCTTGTATTGTCAGTTTCACCTATCCCACTTGTGTCTAGGGGCCAAACCAAGGACCGCGACCTGCAGTTCCCTAGCAGCTAAATCCATCCCACCTTGCGGTGGTTCTTGGCGAAAACCAGGGGCTGTTAGACTCTGTGCCTTGCTAGTTCCTTGCCAATCTAGACAGAGTGAATTGCTAACATAATAACATGGTTAAGACCTTGCTACAGGCTAAAGCTCAACAGGAAGCTACCACAAGCAATAGCAAGAAGCTACCTGGTGCAGCTATGGGTATTTAAGGGAAAAACACATGCAACAGCACCAAAACAGCAAAGTCTTGACTCAGGTGGTACAGCAGATGGCAGCAGTGACTAAAAGTGTGTCCTCCAGCTCAGTAACTAGTTCCAGTACCATACGAGCTAGCCACTTTCTTCAAAAAATGACTATAGCTGATGTTGTGGAGGCTTATCTGACCACAATTTAAAGACCTATGGAGTGTGAGAATTGATCTCAAGAACAGTGGTCCAGCTTGTGGGGCATTTTTTCTTGCAGGAGAAGCTTAAAAACCTACTTTGATTTAAGCATTACGAAAAATTAAAAACTGAAATCCTGATTGACCTGGGAGTTACGCTGTCAGTTCGAGCACAAGTGCACTGATGGGTTTTCTGCATGGACAAGCCTCCTTGCTCATAAATGCATGACCTTATCCACCTGATCAAGAGATGGTTATTGCTCAAGACATCAATCGTTCCACAGATGGTGGAAAGTGATGTCATGGACTCTTATTTGAAGTCTCTGCCCATGGTTTTGAACAAGTGAGTGAGACACAGGTACCCTGAGACAGCTGACAAAATGGTGGAGATGGTAGAGAGTCACCTGGCGGCAGAGGAACTACTGACTTCACCGTAGCACAACTTAGATACGCGACAGCGCAAGTCACTGACATCAGGTAAGACTGTTCTGTGGGAAAGAGTGCTGGGCAGTTAAGAGGATGTAAAAATGAAGAGACTGTTGGCACTGGGCCAGAGACTTGTGAGCGGGCCAGAATAGTCTATGCTACATAAAAGACTGGCCAATCGTGTCCTTAAATGATTTAGGTGTGGAATCCCAGGACATGTTATTGCCAATTGCCCAGTTATGTAGCAACCTATGCAACATGATGCTGCCTTTGAATATCGCAAAACATCTTTCTTTGCCAGGCTAGCCTGTATGGTTTTACCTCTGACTGAGCCAGAAAAACAAATGTGTATTATTGTTATGGAGGGCAACCCAACAGAGGCATTGTTAATCTAAGGGAGGCCTGATTCATTAAAGCAAAAAAAATAAGTAAATTTGCATCTTAGCAAAAACATGTTGCATTGGAGGGGGAAGTAAATTTAAAATGTGGAGACAGATTTATAGTTGTGTTATGGCATCTCCTAGATCAACTTTAAATTTCAGTGTATAAATGAAGCAATCAAGTATTTGAGTGCTACATGAAAAAGCAGCCAATTTTTTTCTTATGTGCAATATAATAAACTAATTTGCACCCCTTGCATTGTAACATGGTTTGTCTAGGAGAACATTTTTCTCCTACTTTTGCTTTGCTTGCCTTAATGAATCAGGTCTAGGAAGTTTAATTAACCTTATGAAAGCAGGGTTAGTAAACTCCTCAAAATTCCAGCAAAAAACTGTTGGGGTAACTTGTATACATGGTGACACCTGGCACTGTGTCGCTGGCGAGGTGAATATTGAGACCTCTTCAGTGGCGCACGCAGGGGGGGTTTCTGGGTCTCCAGAAACCTTCCCCCCTCCGCTAAAAAGTGCCCTACATGTCGGCACTGTAGTATACAGCAGCCGCGGCGCTGTCTAAGAAGCGTCCGTGGCGGTGCTGTATTGTATACAGCACCGCCGCGGACGCTTCTTTGACAGCGCCGTGGCTGCTGTATATTACAGTGCAGCCGAAACGGCGCTGCAGCGCATGCGCGGCAGGTCTCTAGAATTTTTTTTTTTCCGGGGGCGGAGGAAACCCCCCCTGAGAAATCCTCCGTGCGCCCCTGCTCTTGTGTTTTTGGCTGCCCTGACGGTCCGCTGGCAGTCTGTGTGTCCTGTGAGCTCCCAGAGCCATTTTCATTTACTAGTATAGCTGGGGCAACTGCATATCATGAGTTTCAAAATGAGACCAATCCCACAGGGAAAGTAGAAGCAGTAGACAGAGTTGAAAGTATCTCTAACCTTGAGGTGAGGAAGGAACTCTTTGCATCAGAAAAGTTAAAAGATCTCTGTTACACTACCACTGTCATCTCATGGCTATCCAGGTCCCTCCTGGTCACCTGTAGCATTTATGACCACCACATCTTTATTTGTAAGCATGATATTGAAAACAAATACTGTTTGTTTTGCTGCATAGGCAGAGCCATCTTGGATTAAATCAGGTGAACTTTCCAGACCGACCACATTCAACAGCTGTGATCACATGATTTGTGCAAACAATGGCTAATAGGAACACCCTATTTAAACCTGCTGCTGAGATCTGCTCATGGCTAGAACAACTCAGTTTCTCTACTGATAGTTCTTGGCTCCAAGCTACAGTTGTTTCCAGCTCTGTTCCTGTATACTCTGCATTTCCAAGGGATCATCTTTCGGCAAGTACTCTGCATTCCCTAGTGTCAATCTCTCTGCAAGTACTTGCATTTCCAAAGTGCACATCCCTTCAGCAAAACATCCTGCAATTCCCAAATTGCTCAGCTTTCTGCAAATACCTTGCATTTTCCAAACTGCTCATCTTCCTTGCATTCCTCAAGAGTGCTCATACCTCTTCAAGAAATTTGCATCATCTTATGTTAATTCTGCAGTGCTCTCTGTTTTTGCCAGTATCACTAATCCTGTAGCTGGGGCTGGTTCTGAGTCTCTAGGGCTCTGTTTCAGTTCTGTGTATCTGTGTGTGGATTCCAGGTCTGGGGCTGTCTCGCAGTCCTCAGTCCTCCATTCCTAGTCACAGTTCTGAGTTTCTCTCTCCAGTTCGAGCTCATTCTGTTCTGAGTTTCCATGTGTTGAGCACTCTGAGTTCTTTTTATTAGGTTACAGTTACATGTGCCTTGTTACAGGTGCCGGGGTTGAGTTCCCACGAACAGTTCCAGAGTGTACTTGTGGCAGAATACAGTTCTGTACTCTGGCACAGACGCCGGTGCTAAACTCCCATTCTGCTAGTGCTACTCAATGCATTCCAGATAAATGAAGGTTTTATCAAGGCTCCCAGTTTCTGTCACACTCCTGCTTCAGAAAGATCCAAGGGTCCCAAATTGGATCAAGAAAAAGAGATGACCGTGACAACCCCACATTAATATAGTTTGAGAAAATGTGAAAGCTATTAATGGGATGCCAGCAGAACCTGGTGACAGGCTTGCATACACACAACATGACCATTCACAATGAGCTTTTGCATCAAATTACAAAAAGGGGTAAGGATGTTTTAGAACAGCTGGTAGTTCCGCGGTCATATAGAAGAACTGTTTTAGATTCAGCTCATGGGCACATCGCAGCAGGACACTTTGGGCCCGAAAAGCCACTGAGAGGATCTTACAGCAGTTCTTTTGGCCAGAGGTGCACAAATTTTGTTTTTACTGTCTCGAGGGCCAGTATCATGCTCCCAGACCCATTTCAGGAGCTGATGTTTATTATAGAGGTCCCATTTGACAGGATAGACATGGACCTTGTTGGGCCCTTGTTAAAATCTACTCAGGGCAATGAGTAAATCCTAATAATAATAGATTATGCTACCCACTATCCCGAGGCAATCCCTCTGCGCAATATCTTAAGCAACAAGATAGCTGAACAGCTGGTGCTTGAAGGAAATGGGCAAATTGTATAAGGTTGCTCATGTCAGGACATCAGTTTAGCATCCCCAGACTGATGAAAGGTTGAACAAAACCTTAAAAACCATGCTAAAATTGTGGTAGATAGAGATAGGAAAAACTGGGATTATTTATTGCCATATTTGTTATTGGCCATTAGAGAGGTTCCTCAGTCATCTTCAGGGTTCTCTCCACTTGATTTGTTTTTACGTGAGACACCTCAGAGAATTGCTGGATGTGGTAAAAGAAACATGGGAAGGGCATCACACTCCTTATAAATGTGTTATTGAACTTGTGTCTCAAATGCAGGACAGGATGGTCCCCACTATCAAGGATTACATGGAACAGGTTCAACAAGCCCAACAGAGGGTGTTTAATCGAAACACCCATATACGTACATTTGACCCTGGGAACAGAGACCTGATTTTGGTGCCCACTGTAGAAAGCTAATTTTTAGCTAAATGTTAGGGTCCATTTGAGATCAAGAAGAATGTGAGTGAGGTTAACAATAAAGTGTATCAGCCGGGAAAAAGAAAGTCCAAGCAAATTTACCATATTAACCTGTTACAATTCTGGAAGAATATGTTAGCTTTATCAGCTGAACCTGGCCCACCAATATCCCAACTTCCTTTAGTTCCAGAAGTAAAGTTGTCAGAAACACTGTCAGTGGCCCAAAAGAATGAGGCTAAAGAGTTCATCATAAAAAACAGGGGTATATTTTCAGAGTTATCAGGCCGAATGACCATAATAAAACATGACATTGGTACAGAACCAGGGGCCAAGGACACCCTAAAACCTTATAGGACATCCGAAGCCCAGTGAGAGGTTATTTCCAAGGAGGTAAAAAAAAGTTAGAACACACGGTTATAAAAGAGTCTAATTGTGAGGGTTCAGGCCCATAGTTCTTATATCAAAACCAGATTGCTGCCCACTATTCTGTAATGATTTCCATAAGCCGAACGCAGTGTCCAAGTTTGATGCCTACCCCATGCCCTGTGTGGATGAGATGATAGAAAAGCTAGGAACAGCCAAATATTTCACCACACTTGATCTGACAAAAGGTTATTGGCAAGTACTATTGACTGATAGCGCAAAAGAAAAAATGATCTTGTCTGTTTCAGAAAGCTCTGTATAAGGTGTTGCCATTTGGGTTACATTGTGCCCCAGCAACCTTCCAGCTTACAATGAATTAGGATAGTAATGTGAAATGGAACCCCAAATCAGAGAAAGCCTTTCTGGCATTAAAAGTGACATTATTTGTGCAGCCTGTATTGATAAAAACAGATTTTTAAAAATAATTTGTAGTGCAGACAGATGCCTCAGATATAGGTGTGAGTGCCATATTGTCCCAAAACAGAGATGACGAGGAGCACCCTATAATTTATCTGAGTAGAAAACTTAATAAGCATGAGAAGAGGTATATCATTATAGAGAAGTCAGCTTTGGCTATTAAGTTCCAAAACTACCCCTAGGGAAGGGTACACTCATACATAGCTGAGCACAAAACTTTCTTACCAAACTAGCATTCATAGATGCAAAACTGTTAAAACGAATTTTATAAAAGTATGGATGGACATAGTTGCTCTGCCGAGGCTCTGTGCCATGTTGCCCAAGAAGTAATTTCTGATCTGGTTGAATGAGAATAAAAACTACCAGGCATAGGTTTACTTGAATAGTTGTAAGCCTGAAGGAATGTCATTGTTATCCATCTAGCAATGGCCTGTTTATTTGCTGGCCAACCCCTTGTCCAGGCATCATACAGGACCAGGAGAAAATCTGTCTTCCAAACACAAGCAGTTCTGGCAACATATATCTTAAGCAATCTGACTACATCCAGAAGACAACAGGATCTCTGATTATCTATCGAACCTTCCTGTCTATATGAAGTAATGACAATTTCTTGATTAATGTGAAACTCTGAAACGACTTTCAGCCCTAAAAATGGGGCAGTTCGAAGCACTGTCCTATCTTCATGAAAGATTCGAAAAGTAGACTTAAATAACAGAGCAATCAGCTCTAAGACCTTTCTTGATGAATAAATTGTAAGGAGAAACACTGTATTCCAGGTAAGTTATTTAAATTATATGGAATCTAAAGGTTCAAAAGATGCTGTTGCAATACCAGTAAAACCAGATTAAGTAACCAAGGTTCTAAAGATGACTGAAGCCCTGTAAAAGAATGCCCTGTAAAAAGGTCTGCACCTCTGGAATACTAGTGAGCTTCTAAAAAAGATAGACAGAGCAGTTACCTGGACCCTTACAGAACCTAATCTGTGTTCATTGTCCAAACCAGTGTTTCACAAGCCCAGTCCTCAAGTACCACTAACAGTGCTTGTTTTCCATATCTCTTTGCTGGAGCACAGGTGTATTCATAACTGACTGCCACATTTTGAAAGATCCACAGGTGGTACTAATTATTTCACTTCTGACCTGGAAAATCCGCTCTGTCCTCAATGGGATACTTGAGGACTGGATTTGGGAAACACTGCCCCCCCATAAAGTAAAGAAAGAAGATGGGACAGACTAAAAACTGAGTTCTGAAATCCTCTATGTTCACACCATAGCAAGTAGGTTTTCCAAAATCTGTAATAGTTTAATGGCAGAAAGGTTTCCTGGCTCTTAACATAGTTTGGACCACCTTTACAGAGAACCTCTTTACCCTTAAAATTTTAGCTTCGGAAACCATGCCATCAAACTGAGTCCATCATGGTGTAAAATGGGACCCCAAGATAAAAGATTCTTCCTTAGTGGAAGTCGCCATCTTGGCTCAGCTGCCATCATTAAGATATTTTTGTCCCAAGCTCTATTTAATCAGTCTGGTGCCACCAATATCACTGGAGCTCTTTCTTTCCTGAAAACACGAGGCAACATGGCAATTGGAGAAAATACATTTATTAGATGGGAAAAAAATGACACTGTGACTCTTTTCTGGAACAGAGACCCTGCAGTGTCCCATAAAGGGTCACAGTGCCCCAACCCTATATGCTGGTATTCATTGTTACAATGGTCCAGTCTCAGATGCAAAAAGGATGCCCTCTGCTCAGATGATCTCCCCTGAGCCACCACAAAAGGGACAGATGTGACTGTGCTGACAGTCTGATGAACTGGCTGACTAGATGCAAGTTGGATCTGGATTACTTCCTCAGGAAATCATTCTAGAAAATCCTGGAATAGAAGCAAGTATACAGTATCATTACAAAAAAAGCAACTCAGTGAGTAGACAGACGGGAGTGGGGTGGAATGCGCTCGTTAGCACTGGCTGTCCATGCTTCCATTGAGGGAGATCCCGTATGGGAGATGTCGGGTTTGAATGTTGAAACTTTCTTTCCTAACTATCTCATGCACAGGAGAACATATGGCTTCCTGTGACACAGGACCAGTTTTACCAGTCTGTGGATGGATAACATATTTTTCTGAGAAAGAAATAATCTCTGAAGTTGGGTGTCGAAAAGAAGACCCAGAAATCCAGGCATCTCTCCGCTGGGATAGGATCGAACTGGCCTACTTGTAATTTATGATCGATCCATGAACCTTCAACAAGTCCACTGTGATCTGTAGATGACTTTGTAGAAGAAGAAAAGAATTGGCTTCGATAAGTAAATTGTCTAAATAAGGAATCACTGTAATATCTCTTAGTCTGAGACAAATGGCCATGACCGCCTTACTCTTGATGATTACCCTGGGAGTTGAGGCCAGCCTGAAGGGTACAGCTCTGAACTGAAAATAGAGATGCCTTTTACTGCAAATTTTAACAGACTTTAGGGACATTCTCCATTTTGAACCTGTGCATTCGAAGCCTGGCATTTATAGACTTTAAATTTAAAATAGGCCACAATATCTTGTCTGACTTCTGCACTAGAAAGAGATTGGAATAAAACCCCTGTTACTTCTGAGCCTCTGGTACTCGAAAAATCATTTCTGAGGACAGAAGAGAAAAAATGGCCCCTTGAAGAGCATGTTTCTTTAACATGTCCTCTGGATGATCTGAAGCAAAGTTATAACTGGATGTGTGACCTAGGAGGTCTATAATATAGCCTCTCTCTACAATCCCATTTACCCAAAAATCTGTGGAGGTGTTATCCTATATGTTCCAAAACCACAGAAGTTGAGCTCCCACTGCAGGCAAGTCTGGGTAGAAAGAGGTCTGTCATGCTGCCGATTTGTCCCCAGGCCTAGGAACCAGACACTTGTATGAATGTATAAACGATTTATGTGCATTTTAAAACAAACGCACATTGTACTCAATATTTGACTCTTAATGAATCAGGCCCACCATATTTGAGAAAAAATAAACAACAATACAGGTTTGTTGATAGGATGTTAACTGACAATCTTACAGTGAAATGACCGTATTACAAAAACAGTGTGTTTGAGACCAAATAAAATCAATTTTGTTAAATGTCATCTACAAACTTTGTTAGATGATTAACAAAGACTATAGTTTGTACTGAGTGACAGTAGTATTTCCTTCATCACATGCTACAGGTCCTGTGCAAGATCAGTGTGTGCTGTATATATCAACAGAAAGCATTCTGTATTATATCTTGACTATAGACACATTAGTGGGCTGTGATGTGTTTCCAAAGAGTACACAGAGCAACAAAACCTATCCATGTAGCTATTGGAAACAAATTGATGCAAAGCACAAAGTGAAGATGAACACCATAAATAAGAGGAGGGGGCTAGAGTACACACACAATAGTTATGTCACGGTGGCCAGAACAGTGAATACAATTTTCATGCCTGACAGGATATTGTACCAGTTAGACAGTGAGATGGTGTCAATTGCTGGAAACAAACAAAGCATGATTTACTTTTCAAACAGCTTCTGAGCACTAACACTTGTAATGTGACATGTGGTGATCTTTAATCAAATGGCATTAATTACAGACTGATTTATCATATAAGATGACAAACTAATATTCTGATCATGTATGATCTATTGTACATTTTCTTTGGCAATTGTAGCAATAGTGAGAACTTTAGTTTCTACATTGTGTTAAATATAAAGATATAATTAAATTTAAAAGCAACTTAGAAATTTCAGATGTATTCTCATAAGATGTCACTATTTGCTTTTTTGGGCTTCATGTAATATTAAATAATATCTTCATATGTGCCAAAACTTTCATGCTGTATTCCCCAAACATGTAAACTTCTTATGGTGTCATGTACGATAGAGTTTTATATAAAAAAAATATTTGCATGGAGGGCAGTGGCCTGCCGAATATGTCAAACGTACACTATATGGACAAAAGTATTTGGGCACACCTGTTAATTATTGAATTGAGGTGTTTCAATCAAACTCGTTGCCATGCAGTCTCCATTTGCAAACATTTGTGATACAAAATGGGTCATTCTGAAGAGCTCAGTGACTTCAAACGTGGTACTGTGATAGGATGCCACCTTTGCAATAAGACAGTTTGTGAAATTTCATCCCTGCTGGATTTTTCATGGTCGACTCTGATAATATTAGAAAGTGGAAGCGTTTAGGAACAACAGCAACTCAACAGTCACAAAGCAGAAGACCATATAAAATCACAGAGCGAGCTCAATGACTGCTAAGGCAGATAGTGAGTAAAAGTCGGCAATGCTCTGCTGATTCCATAGCGGAAGAGTTCCAAACTTCCACTGGCATTAATGTAAGCACAAAAACTGCACAACGATAGCTTAGTTGAATGGGTTTTCATGTCCGAGCAACAGCATGTAAGCCTCACATCACCAAGACCAATGCCAAGCATCAGATGGAGTAGTGTAAACCACACCAACTGTGGAGCAGTGGAAACGTGTTCTGTGGAGTGACAAATCGTGCTTCTCTGTTTGGCAGTCAGATGGGCGAGTCTAGGCAGATGCCGGGATAATGTTACCTTCTTGACTGCATATGCCAACTGTGAAGTGTGGTGGAGGAGGGATAATGGTATGGGGCTAGGCCCCTTATCTCCAGTGAAGGGCAATCTTAATGCTTCAGTATACAAAGTCATTTTGGTCAATGCTATGCTTCCACCTTTGCGGCAACAAGTTGGGGAAGGCCCTTTTCTATTCCAAAATGACTGTGCTCCAGTGCACAAGCAAGGACTACAGAGACATGATGTGTTCTGTGTGGAAGAACTTGACTGGCCCGCACAGAGCCCTGACCTCAACCCCATCAAACATCTTTAATGTGAAATAGAACGGACATTGCAAGCCAGATCTTCTTGCCCAACATCAGTGCCTGACCTCATAAATGCTCTGCAGAATGAATGAGCACAGATTTATGGAAAGCCTTCCAAGAAGTGTCAAGGCTGTTATTGCTGCAAAAGGGGGACTTACTCCATATTAAAATATGTGTATTTGAATACAATGTCATTGCAGTACCTGTTGGTGTAATGGTCAAGTGTCTGAATGCTTTTGTCCATATAGTGTACCTTACAAATGCTGCATTGAGCCGTCTATGTAATCTACCAGCATCGGTGCACCTAACACTCGCAGAAACCACATCATTTGGCAAACCACCATTTAGGCTACCTGGTCAGCCTCTCTACCTGCTTTCAGACCCACTCCTTTCCTCAAGAGATGGGATCATTGCTGCCTTCACATCAGAAGAATCGCAGCATTGTGGATACCTTGCAGCACCTTAGAGCCCCTGGGCACTGTATCACTGACTGGATTCACGATCTTCATCAGGACTGGCTGGATGTCTACTCTACTAGAGGGAACAGAAACCATCTGCCTGTGCCCTTCAAGGGTAGCTCTGAGACACTGTGGGGTTAACCCTGAGAACACTGGCCTGTTAGACCAAATGTCCTGCAACTCCTGCAGTCCTAGTTGTGCAATCATATGCAACCCTTCTACTGGGCAATCAAGCTGTCTATTTGCTACCCTAAAAAATCTAGTTCTTAGAGCTTACCATTGCATAGACCCAAGTTTCTTGCATATAAAAACACCATCTTAACAGACCCATATTGGAAGCACACAAAATATGTGGCTCATCTATTAGACTGTCACCACTATTTTCTGTTACATGCCCAGTCCCAGCAATTAACTTTACCAATATATACTCTATTACTGCTACTTATATACAGTGCCAATACTACATCTGACTCTTTTGCACTTATCACTATACAATACTCCAAAATAGAACAGCCATCTTTGAGTGTGAACACTGGGACTGTCTTAGGATTTTCAGTAAACCAGGAACCAGTTGCATACCTGTATAATATTTCAAGCTTTTTTATATCCTCTGATGTTTTTAATTACAATAGCTGAACCCCAAGACTCTGCTGCACTCCAATGGAAGACAGCAATTTCAACATTTCAACATCCACAGTATATACTACAGCTACAATTGTATAACTGGTTGCAATCAAAACTGAAACTCTCATTTCTTGAGAAAATGGACCTTCCCCAAATTGTTGACATACTGTTGGAAGCATAGCATTGTCCAAAATGACTTGGTATGCTGAAGCATTAAGAGTGCCCTTCACTGGAGATAAAGGGTATACCCAAACCCTGAAAAACAGCCACATACCATTATCCCTCCTCCACCAAACTTCACAGTTGGCATAATGCAGTCAAGCAGGTAACGTTCTCCCGGACTCCGTCAATCCCAGACTTGCCCATCTGACTGCCAAACAAAGAAGCTTTATTCACTCCACAGAACACATTTCCATTGCTCCACAGTCCAGTGTTGGTGTGCTTACACCACTCCATCCAATGCTTGGCATTGGTCTTGTTGATGTGAGGTTTGCATGCAGCTGCTCGGACATAGAAACCCATTCCATTAAGCTCCCGCCACACAGTTTTTGTGCTTACATTATTGCCAGTGGTAGGTCGGAACTCTTCAGCAGAGCGTTGGCGACTTTTACGCACCATGCGCTTTAGCAGTCGTTGACCCCGCTTTGTGATTTTACATGGTCTTCTGCTTCATAGCTGAGTTGCTGTTGTTCCTAAATGCTTCCACTTTCAAATAGAATCACTTACAGTTGACAATGGAATATCCAGCAGGGATGAAATTTTACAAACCGCCTTATTGCAAAGGTGGCATCCTATCACAGTACCACGCCATTGAAACACCTCAATTCCATAATTAACAAGTGTGGGCAGATACTTTTGTCCATATAGAGTGTGTGTGTATATGTATATATATATATATATATATATATATATATATATATATATATATATATATTTATTTATATACATTAACAATACATTTTTTCCTGATAGAAAATGCTGTCTTTTATTCACAAAATGTACAATTAATGCATGTCATTATCAAATCCATTGATTGCGAAGTTAAATCTCTTCTTTACCATTGTTCTGTTTCAATGTGTTGAGAATACTAAATAGAAAAGTGTTACTATATGCAACAATATTCAAAATATTAACAATATTTCAAACTTCGCTAGCAGTGAATTTAACATGTTCAAACATTTGATTTTATTATACAGAACTTGTAATCACGAATCACTTTAGACATTTCATTTTCTGAAATTTTACAAGAAAAACACTTACATTAATGGAAGGCTTTATGCCATCAATCCACGTTATGCCAGTTATATTCATGGGTAGTAATGATGGACCCTGTGCTGTCCCTTTATTAGTTGTCTGTGTAGAATGTAAATAACAATACATATGTTATTCTTCTTCTTCAAACATTGCATCCTAAAAGAAAAAAAAATATTATTCTTTAACTTATTTTCTGCTATAATAATTTTTTTTAAAATTTTTACATACAATTTATGTATAAAAAAAATAGTAACAAGTTTGTAATTGCAAATTTTACACATAAACTGGTCGTGGTTGTTATCAATGTAAAGATAATCTTTTTGTAGATCTATATTTTATAGATCCATTTGATTGTTTATATTTTCATCGGCCTCAAGTCATTAATATTTTGAACCCTCCTCTTCTTAGCATGCAATATGTACTTATGTCAAACTATAATAAAATAATAATTTTCAAGATCTGGTAGCATTGCTGCCAAATTGCACATGGTCAGACATTGTTCAAAGGACACACTCACCTGTAATTAGCCGTGAACGCAGCTTCAAACAGCCATTTACATTCAGGAACCACCACACTATTAGATTGATAAAGGGAAGATAGCATCTACAAAAAAAAAAAAAGGTTAATATTATAACATGGTTGAACAGTGGATAACATTGGCAATGTGCAGATATTTTTGATAAAAACTCACCAGCAAATTCTTGGTCGCAAACTTTTCAAGTGCTGGTTTTTCATTTGCCAATGCCAATCAAGTACCACTAATTTATAAGTTGTACGCTATCCCTCTTAAAAATGTGTGCTGGCAGTCACTTTTTGAATTTGGGCTATTGTGGTGTTTTGTTCCTTAAAGAAGTAGGTGATAAGGTTGTAGATGCCTAACTTTTCTCACCCAATATACCGTTCAAACGCCAGTGACGACCCTCCAATTCATTATTTCTTCGAAAGATGTTCAAAGTGTTATTTTCATGTACCGACCAAATGCTTGAGGGAAACATAATTTTCCTCAAAATATTTCACCACTGATTCTGCATTTTCTGGCAAATGTCTTTGTAGTTGTTCAAAAGCATCAGGGATCTCATTGGCTGGCAGAGATGCCTGGAGTTTCTACAAATTTTTCTGAGCAGTAAAGAGAAAAATACGTTCAGTTCTAAAAGTGCTTTCTGTTCCAAGAAATTGCTCTCCATCTATTTATTTTAAATGTTTGGGCACATTTATCTCATTTCAGTGAGCCTCACCCTCTTCACCGATTGCCTGAGAGCAGCTTGATTTTGCAGATCTGTGTTGGTTGATGTAATTTCAGCAATGACACTTTAAATGATCTGTGCCAGAGTCTCCAACGTATTCTGGGCCCATTCCCTGATGTTTTGTCTTGCTATGTTACCATCAGTTCTTTCCGCCTGTGCTGGGTGGTTATGTTCATTGTGCAAAATCACTTCCCGGCTATGGGCAATTTCAGTGATGATGGCCCATGATCTACAACAGACAATTTTCTGCTTGTTACAATGCCTATAGCACTTTTCTCCACGCTATTTGCTCTTGCTGAAAATAAAGCCATCAATGTTCAACAGAGATTCACCCTTTTGAGACGGCACAAGGGAAACACATTCTGTAGCCATAATATGTAGAAGATTGTTATCCGTGCCTAAAGAAATTCCAATACTTTTCTAGGATTGGTCACAAAGGTGGTTACCAGCAGAATGGCAAGTAGGTAACAGAAAGTAGTAGCTAACAATATCTGTTCTCTGTAACAGAATAAGGCAAAGCCAGATTTGCAACAAGAATTAGCAAGCTTATTCATTAGTATGAAATGGCAATTTAACTGTAGGTGTGACTATTTACCTATATTACATAATTGCTTACACTATGACAGAATGTCAGAGATATAGCAGAAAGCTGCAGATTGCAGTTTGAAATTCAATTAATTTACACTTTAAACAGAGACACAGTTAACAGACATGGTTGCGTGAAATTTATTATCTTTTAAAGTTAGTGACATGTTTTCAGTTTGTAAATACGTGCAGACTCTAACACACAGACAAATGGCACTTCTTAGCTAACAGTGTCTGTAATTTGTAATGATTACATAGCATCTATTTTGTTACATGACCGTAATAGCATATGTAATCAATGTACTTTCTATAATAAACAAACCATCATAGTTTTTTTTTAAAGGATGATGGGAGGCTAATTTCAATGTTCCATGACAGAATCTTACGTTCTCTGAGTGTACACGTGTTTTCTTTTTTTTTTTTGGGTTACTGTAAGTGCACTCACCTGATATGGTGCAGTCACGCAGGGCAGTAGGTGCAAGTAGTATCTCTTCTATCTTCAATGATGAAGAGGTTTTGGCTCTTCTGTCTTCAATGATAAGGTTCAACTGTCGATGTTGTTTGGTCTTCACCTTTATTTTCATATGTTTATGTCGATGCTTCAGAGGTTTGTACCTAAGCAGGTTGTGATGGGGTCAGAGCACTCTGTTGGACATTTCTCAGCAACATGTCATTTACGATCAGTTGCAGACTTGTGGAAACTGCAAGGTTCACAGCTCCCGTTTGTTGCTGTGTGGTCAAGATTTCATTCAAAGTTGCCCACATTTCAAGCTGTGACAGTTGTACATTCCTGATTGCTGATAAATGTTCCAGTTGATGCATTCCTAGCTATAAAAGTGTTTGGGCAAAGACATTCTGATTTGCTAAAACTTATCTCTGACTGTCCAGAAGCATGCAAATCACAGTGGAATGAGTGGCTGGCTCCTGTTCACTTGCTTCATGACAAACTCATTCCTCATGCTCTGTTGGTTCTGGTGACATGCTTTCAATGTCAATGTTAACTTCAACTTCTGATGGAGGTGTGTTCACAAACTCTGGTCTTTGCAATGTTGTGTCCTGGACCTGAATTGTGGTTGTGTCTACCACTTCAGGTAGCATGGTGTCCTGGACATGAATTGTGGCTGTGTATACCCAGGGCTGCCAAGAGGAATTCAGGGCCCCGGTAAAACAAATTCATGGCCCCCCCCCCCCCCCTTATAGTCGAGCATGCAAAAAAAAAATTGCGCCGCCTTACGGCGTTGCAAAATTTTTGGGGGTGTGGCCATGCATTTGGGGGCGTGGCAAATGTGCCATTGGGGCGTGGCTAACATCAAAATCACTAGACTCTCAATTCACCGGAGCGTCTCATATGTCCAAGCACTCCTGACTTTTAGGACATATAGCACCACAGTGTAGTATAGAAACAATGCAGTGTGTACACAGAGAGTTCAGTCTTGGCCTGCACCTTACATTGGGCACAACATTCACCAAAAATTGGTATTGTCCCTACTAGAATCACAACATTTCACACACTGTGCTGTTCTCTCCTACCTGTTCTTCTCACTTTCTCCACCTGTGGCTTTCTCCACCTGTGACTTTCTTTAGTTGTGGCTTGTCCGGATCCTGGAATGTTGAAGGACCTATTTGGGGAAAAAAATGGCTACATTTAGAAAATTACAGCCAGGCCCAGCGTTAAATCAATAGCACCCACGATTAATAATTAGGCCTTCCTCCAGCCCCAACATTAAAATAATAGTATTCGCATTTAATAAATAAATCTATTCCCTTCCTGCAAACAGCAATACCTATTTCCTGCAATCATCACTGCCATTAAATAATTCATAGTCACATTTAATAAATTAACCTCATTCTCCCTAAACTCACCCCCATATTCAATAGCCCCCAAACCACCCCATCTTAAATTAATAGTCCCTACTATTAAATTGCCTCACCATCACCCTACAAACAAAATAGCGCCCATTAATTAGCCACCACCTACCTCACACACATTACATTGCAACAAGCCCCATGTGCCATCACACACACACAATACTGTGCCCCTTCATCACAACAACACTGTGCCCCCTTATGGCCACACTGCACCCTCCATGCTGCTTTCCCCCCTTCTTTTTCACTCTGTGCCTCTCCCCTTTTTTTTTTTTTAATCAGTGCTTCTCTCCCCTTTTTTTTTTTAATTAGTGCTTCTCTCCCCTTTTCTTTAATTAGTGCTTCTCTCCCCTTTTTTTTAATTAGTGCTTCTCTCCCCTTTTTATTAATTAGTGCTTCTCTCCCCTTTTTATTAATTAGTGCTTCTCTCCCCTTTTTATTAATTAGTGCTTCTCTCCCCTTTTTTTAATTAGTGCTTCTCTCCCCTTTTTGTTAATTAGTGCTTCTCTCCCCTTTTTTTTAATTAGTGCTTCTCTCCCCTTTTTATTAATTAGTGCTTCTCTCCCCTTTTTTTAATTAGTGCTTCTCTCCCCTTTTTATTAATTAGTGCTTCTCTCCCCTTTTTTTAATTAGTGCTTCTCTCCCCTTTTTGTTAATTAGTGCTTCTCTCCCCTTTTTTTAAATTATTGCTTCTCTCCCCTTTTTTTTAATTAGTGCTTCTCTCCCCTTTTTTTTAATTAGTGCTTCTCTACCCTTTTTATTAATTAGTGCTTCTCTCCCCTTTTTTTAATTAGTGCTTCTCTCCCCTTTTTTTTTTAATTAGTGCATCTCTCCCCTTTTTTAATTAGTGCTTCTCTCCCCTTTTTGTTAATTAGTGCTTCTCTCCCCTTTTTTTTAATTAGTGCTTCTCTCCCCTTTTTTAATTAGTGCTTCTCCCCTTTTTTTTAATTAGTGCTTCTCTCCCCTTTTTTTAATTAGTGCTTCTCTCCCCTTCTTTTTAATTAGTGCTTCTCTCCCCTTTTTTTTAATTAGTGCTTCTCTCCCCTTTTTATTAATTAGTGCTTCTCTCCCCTTTTTTTAATTAGTGCTTCTCTCTCCTTTTTTTTAATTAGTGCTTCTCTCCCCTTTTTTTTAATTAGTGCTTCTCTCCCCTTTTTATTAATTAGTGCTTCTCTCCCCTTTTTTTAATTAGTGCTTCTCTCCCCTTTTTGTTAATTAGTGCTTCTCTCCCCTTTTTTTAATAAGTGCTTCTCTCCCCTTTTTTTTTAATTAGTGCTTCTCTCCCCTTTTTATTTAATTAGTGCATCTCTCCCCTTTTTTTAATTAGTGCTTCTCTCCCCTTTTTGTTAATTAGTGCTTCTCTCCCCTTTTTTTTAATTAGTGCTTCTCTCCCCTTTTTTTAATTAGTGCTTCTCCCCTTTTTTTTAATTAGTGCTTCTCTCCCCTTTTTTTAATTAGTGCTTCTCTCCCCTTCTTTTTAATTAGTGCTTCTCTCCCCTTTTTGTTAATTAGTGCTTCTCTCACCTTTTTTTAATAAGTGCTTCTCTCCCCTTTTTTTTTAATTAGTGCTTCTCTCCCCTTTTTATTTAATTAGTGCATCTCTCCCCTTTTTTTAATTAGTGCTTCTCTCCCCTTTTTGTTAATTAGTGCTTCTCTCCCCTTTTTTTTAATTAGTGCTTCTCTCCCCTTTTTTTAATTAGTGCTTCTCCCCTTTTTTATTAATTAGTGCTTCTCTCCCCTTTTTTTAATTAGTGCTTCTCTCCCCTTCTTTTTAATTAGTGCTTCTCTCCCCTTTTTTTTAATAAGTGCTTCTCTCCCCTTTTTTTTAATTAATGCTTCTCTCCCCTTTTTTTTAATTAGTGCTTCTCTCCCCTTTTTATTTAATTAGTGCATCTCTCCCCTTTTTTTAATTAGTGCTTCTCTCCCCTTTTTGTTAATTAGTGCTTCTCTCCCCTTTTTTTTAATTAGTGCTTCTCTCCCCTTTTTTTAATTAGTGCTTCTCCCCTTTTTTTTTAATTAGTGCTTCTCTCCCCTTTTTTTAATTAGTGCTTCTCTCCCCTTCTTTTTAATTAGTGCTTCTCTCCCCTTTTTTTTAATAAGTGCTTCTCTCCCCTTTTTTTTAATTAGTGCTTCTCTCCCCTTTTTTTAATTAGTGCTTCTCTCCCCTTCTTTTTAATTAGTGCTTCTCTCCCCTTTTTTTTAATAAGTGCTTCTCTCCCCTTTTTTTTAATTAATGCTTCTCTCCCCTTTTTTTTTTTACTCTCAGCCTCTCTACCCTGTTTTTTTTACTCCCTCTTCCCTCTTCTTTATATGTCCCTTTCTGTTTCCCTCCCCTTGCCTCTCCGTTTCTTTACTTACCTTTTGTTAGCTCGGGCCTGGGTAAAATGTACCCGCCCCCCCCTTCCCTCGGCAGCCCTGTGTATACCACTACAGGTTGCAAGGTGTCCTGGATTTCAATTGTGGCTGTGTTTTCTTCAGCTTGCATGGTAGACACATCTTCTATTGTATCAAGTTCGGGGGACACATCCTCCAAAACGAGCACAGTCCTCTCAGTACTTTCATGCTCAGGTACTTCATCTACAAAGAATCTAACTAATGAGATAGACAAAGTTTTTGCATTAGTAATGATAATTTTTAGGGGTACAATTTGAAATACGAGAGTTGTTGGGGGGAGTATGTGTAGACTTGTGAGCAAGGCCTTCACACCTCTTTGTCGGTATTAACCAGAATTGACCATTGCTATGTTTGTGCCCAATTTTAAAGACCTAAAAAATTCAATGATGCAATATAAATACATATTTAAGAAGATGTTTAAGAAGTTGAAGTGTATGTTTCACCTATCCTTTTTTTTTCCTTAATAATTTTTTTGGGGGAGTATGTGTAAGCTTGTGAGCAAGGCCTTCACACCTCTTTGTCGGCAATAACCAGAATTGACCATTGCTAGGGGCAGCACAGTGGCTAAGTGGTTAGCACTTCTGCCTCTCAGCACTGGGGTCATGAGTTTAATTCCCAACCATGGCCTTATCTGTGTGGAGTTTGTATGTTCTCCCCGTGTTTGTGTGGGTTTCCTCTGGGTGCTCCAGTTTCCTCCCACACTCCAAAAACATACTAGTAGGTTAATTGGCTGTTATCAAAATTGACCCTAGTGTGTGTGTTAAGGAATTTAGACTGTAAGCTCCAAAGGGGCAGGGGCTGATGTGACTGAGTTCTCTGTACAGCGCTGCGGAATCAGTGGCGCTATATAAATAAATGATGATGATGTGCCCAATTTTAAAGCCCTAAAAAATTCAATGATGCAATATAAATACATGTTTAAGAAGATTTTGAAGTGTATGTTTCACCTATCCTTTTTTTTTTTCCTTCTTAATTTTTTATTGAACTCAAAAATATATAAGACATACATTTCATTTAAAAACATATAAATTTCTTGGTAACGTCAAGAAGAGAAAACAGTACAAATTCCTTGTAAAGGAAGATGATATATCATGCATATATCAAAAATTACATGTACAATTTATCATTATATTATTATAGATTTTGTTAAAAAATAAAAATATTATTACAGATGTCAAATATCGGTACTCAGATGTAGCCCTCTGCACAACTTACAATTCAATTATGTCCTTCATTTAAATTAACGGTTGTAACCCTGAATGCCCATTTCAGCTAAAAATTATATAACCCTTTCTTAAACATATCAATTGAATCTGCCATGACAACATTTCCTGGCAGTGAATTCCCCATCTTGACTGCTTTTACTCTAAAGCACCACTTCCATTGCTGGTTGTGAAACTTCCTCTCTTCTAACCTTAGGGAAGGAGCACGTGTCCTGTGTACAGTCACTGGCGTAAAAGTTCCCATGAAAGTTCTCTGTATTGACCCTAAATGTACTTGTACATAGTAAGCATGTCTGCTCTTTGACACCTCTTTTCAAAAGTAAACATGTCTAAACTGGCTAACATTTTTCAAAACTTAATGACTCCATATACTTTATTAATTTTGTCACCCTTCTCTGAACCCATTCTAAGTCCAAAATGTCTTTTTTTTAAGTGGTGCCCAAAACTGTACTCCGTATTCAAGATGAGGTCTTAAAAACAATTTATACAGTGTCAAAATTACACTGACTTCCCTTGCATCTATGCCCCTCTTTATGCAAGACAATATTTTATTGGCCCTAGCAGATGCTGCTTGACATTGAGCACTAGTGCTAAGTCTACTGCCAATGAGCACTCAAAAATACTTTTCAATTTTAAATTCCCTTAAATTTGTCCCATTTAATTAATAGAATGCGTGCTTGTTTTTGATCCCTTAGTGCATAAACTTACATTTATCTATTTTAAACTTTATCTACCATTTCACCGTCCAGTCTTCCAGTTTATTTAGGTCCCTCTGCAGAGAAATTTCATCTTGCTGTGCTTTTAGCATCTTACAGAGTTTAGTGTCATCTGCAAAAATAAAAACTTATCCTCTGAACCATCACCAAGGTCATTAATAAATAAATTAAAAAGGAGTGGCGCCAGCATGGAACCTTGAGGTATACCTCTTAAAACTTTTGACCAATTAGAAAAGGTTCCATTTATCACAACTCTGTGTTCCCTATTCTCCAGCCAGCAATAGCTACGAGGTATGTCTATTAAATATAGAGACTGTGAATCCACCTAGTAAACAAAGCAGTCAGAACTGGTTATAACTGCATACGTAGTAACCTTGAACCTGTCTGAACCTGCATGACAAGCTGCAACTCTCTATGACGTTCAGTTGATTGTGAGTCGCCATTTAGTTTTGGTTGTGTTTTCTGTAGAGTGCCGAAAAAATGCTAAGTTTAAAAATTGAACGTGTCAATTTGAAATTTTTAGTAAAATTGCACAAAACTCCAACAGAATGTTTTCAAATGCTTACTACGGCCTATGGAAATGACGGCCTGTCTCGTGTGCGTGTGTTTGCGTGGCACAAAAGATTTAGCGAGGGACGTGAGAATGTCAAAGATGAGGAACGCCCTGGACGACCTTGCACTTCAAGAACCAAAGAAAATGTAGGAAAAAAATCAGTCAGATTGTTCAAAAAGACCGCCGACTCAGTGTTCGAATGATAGCTGAATCCATGAACATTGACAAAGACACTGTATAGAAAATTTTGCGTGAGGATCTTAACATTGCAAAAGTTTGTGCTAAGATGGTCCCAAGGGTTCTCACACCAGAGCAAAAAGAACATCACAAGGAATGTTGTGTTGATATTCTGCAGCAGCTTGACACAGATCCAAACCTGTTTTGTATAGTAATCACTTGTGATGAGACCTGGATCTTCCAGTACAATCCTCAAACCAAAAGACAGGCCATGCACTGGAAAAAACCGTCATCACCAAGAATGAAAAATGCTTGTCAAACCAAGTCAAAATTCAAAGCAATGCTCATTGTTTTTTCGATATAAAGGGTGTAATTTTGGAAGAAAGGGTTCCAGGAGGCACAACAGTTATCCAGCATTATTATAAGGAAGTTTTGCAAAAGCTGTAAGAGTGAGAAAGAAACGTCCGCAACTGTGAAAAAATGGTTTCTTTCTTCACCAGGACAATGCGCCTGCTCACACAGCACTTTTTGTGAAGCCGTTTTTGACCGACAAATACATTGCTACACTTGAACATCCTCCATATTTGCCCAATTTAGCACCTTTTGATTTTTATCAAAATCAGTGCTTAAAGGGACACATTTTGAGTCAGTTGATGCTGTAAAGAAGAAAACGGCAGATATGGTGAAACAAGTGACAGAAATTGATTTGCTCCATGGCTTTGACCAGTGGAAAACAAGACTACAGCGATGTATTAGGGCAAATGGGGGGTATATAGAAGGGGACAAGCATTACATTTGTAATACCAATAAATAAAATTGAGTTATTTAATCAGTCTCGTTATTTAATAGACATACCTCGTATGTACAGGTTGCAGTATTGCCTAAACGACTACACTGCTCTTGGACCAGATGAAGAGCACGAATCTGAAGGGAAATCATGTGTAGTATGTATACATGAATTGGCACGCTAATCAGGATTTATTTTTTTTGCATGTCATTGACAAATTGCTAAACGTTAGCATTTCATGTAGTGTGTACCTAGCCTTAATATACCTTTCAGTACTTTCCCCACTATTGATGTCAGGCTCACAGGTCTATATTTCCCTGGTTGTAATCTCATTCCCTTTTCAAAACAATGGCACCACATCTGCTATTCACCAATCCCTTGGTACTGAACCAGATGAAATTGAATCTTTGAAAAATAGGAATAGCGGTCCCACTATTTCTGAGTTTATCTCCATAAGAACCCTTGTATGTACACCCTCTGGACCTGGAGCTTTATTTAACTTAATTTTATTCAGTTGCCTTTGGACTTCTTCCGCTGTCAGCCAAGTATTAATTAATGGAACAGTTGCATTTCCATTTTTATGTATTATTCCTACCATTTGTTCCTCTCTAGTAAATACTGAAGAAAAGAAGGAGTTTAATACCTCTGCTTTTTTCTTATTATCATTAATCAATCCACCCATCTAACTTATTAGGATTCCTAAATGTATTTTTTAATCCTTTTGCCATTTATATACTTCAAAAAAATTTTAGAGTTTGTCTTACTTTCTTTTGCAACTTGTTTTTTATTTTCTAATTTAGCAAATGTAATTTCCTTTTTGCATGTTTTATTACATTGCTTATAGATACAGAAGGATTTATCAGTCCCTTCAGAATTAAACAATTTAAATGCCCACCTCTTCCTTACCATTTCTTCCCTTACCTTTTTATTTAGCCACATTGGTTTAGACTTAATTCTTTTACATTTGTTTCCCATACGAATGAAATTATACATGTATTTTTCAAACCTCATTTTAAAGACACCACACTATTATTCTGTGTTTTTCCTTCAAACACAGTGTCCCAGTTTATGCACTTTATAGACTCTTTTAGCATATTAAAATTTGCCTTTCTAAATTTTAAAGTCCTAGTTGATCCCTTATACTGTTGCTTCTGGAAACTTTCAACTTAATTTCAAATGAGACCATATTATGATCACTGTTTCCCAAGTTCTCCCTTACTTGAATGTTTGATATTATGTTTTCATTATTTGTTATTACTAGGTCCAGTATATTCCAGTTTCTAGATGGTTCCACTACTATTTGGGACTTGTAATGATCTTTTAGCGTGCTCAGAAACCTATTGCCCCTAGCCGTACCACAAGTCTCAGTACTCCAATCAATGTCCGGATAATTGAAATTCCCCATAATTATAACTTGAAATAGTTGTGTAGCTTTTTCAATTTGCTGCAGAAGTTAGGCTTCCGCAACCATACTACTATCTGGCGGCTTATAGCATGTCCCTATCAGCAACTTCTCTGAACTTTCCACCCACAATGCCTCTATATTATCAACAATACTCTCATTAATAGTTTCCTGTACACTTGGTTTTTACACTGGCTTAATATATAGACATATTCCTCCTCCCATTTTATTTACCATTTCTCTCCTGAAGAGAGTATAACCCTCCAAGATAACTACCCAGTCATGTGTATCATCCCAACATGTCTCAGTAATATCTATAATATCATATTGCTTATTCATTGCTACTAGTTCTAACTCCCTATATTTTACCTGTCAGTCTTCTTGCATTTTTGCATTTACAAGCATGCATTTAATTCCATTGTTTCCCTTCAGTGTTTCTTTTTGCTTTATTATCACTGATTTTCTTATTGGCTTTTACAAGGGCCTCTCCCTAATGGTTATGCTTCCCTTCCCCCCTCTCCACCCCCTTGACTCTTGTTAAATGCCCCCTTATTACTCTCAATGTCTATCCCATCACCTCCAACCTTCTAACCATCCTCTCCCCTAACTTCTTACTATTGTTTGGATAGTACAGTATGCATGCACAAGGTGCAAAGTTAATCCTTTTATTTACTTTTACTATATGGACCAGTTTCTATATCAAAATAAATGATATTATTCACATTGCTTATCTCATTCAGCCACTGCTCAAGCTATCTGTAAAACATCAATTGAGCAGATATTTTAGTGATATGGTATGGTTACTAGAGATGGGCGGGCTCGGTTCCCCGAAATCCGAATCCTACCGAATTTAGCCTATCCGAGTACCGAGCCAAGCAGGCTCGGTACTCTCCCGCCCGTTCGGATTCAAAATCGAGGCAAAACGTCATTGTGACGTATTTGTTTTTCTGAGCTCGGTTCTCGCGAGATTTGAAAAGCATAAATACCAGTCTCCACAGCAATCCATTGCCATTTGACAGATGGAGAAAGCAGGGTTAGGTCACACTGGCTATATTAGCGCAGGGACAGAGCAGTAATTGTACACATTATTGTTTCTATTCAATACCACTCTAATCTTAATACCAGTTGTTACAGCAGTAAGAAGAGAAGAGAGGAAGGTTTTTGTTCCGTTTTTGGCACTCCAAGTGCTTTTGGGGTGTCCCCCATTCTTTTGCAGAAATTTTTCTGTCTGTCAAAAAAGTCTTATATGGCAGCAGTGTCAAAAAAATATATTTAGCACTCCCAAGTGCTTGTGGGGTGTCCCCATTCTTTTGCAGAAATTTTTCTGGCTGTCAAAAAAGTCCTATTTGGCAGCAGTGTCAAAACAATATATTTAGCACTCCCAAGTGCTTTTGGGGTGTCCCCCATTCTTTTGCATACATTTTTTCTGGCTGTCAAAAGTCCTGTTTGTCAGCAGTCTACAAAAATAATATTTAGCACTCCAAGGGGTAAATGTATCAAAGTGCGAGTTTGCCAGCGTGTTTAAATCGCGGCAAATCGAGGGTGTTTACCCGCGATTTTTTGTAAAAAAAATGGAAATGTATCAAGCTGCGATTTTGACACTCATGTTCAAAATCGCTGGTCATCTCTGGCGATTTTGAGCGATGTAAACACTCCCGAGTTTAGCTAACTCTCCTGTGTTTGGCAAACTCTCCTGTGTTGTAACAGTGAGATGTAAACACATCACTGTTACACTGACCTGTCATACAGCTGCCGGAGCTCCGGCAGCTGTTAAAATGTTAAAGAACAGATAAAAGTTGAAAAAAAAAAAAGCGTGAGGTCCCCCCGCTATTTATGCTTAACCCTAGTGCTGCCTGACTAGTGCTGGTCCCGTGAAAATCGGGGAAAAATTTTGCGTGGGGTTCCCCCGATTTTCACTTTACCAGCACTAGGCAAACCAGCCAGGGTAGGCGGCACTATAGCAGGGAGACGCGCAGCAGGGGTCCCCCTGCCATAATGACTAACCAACCCTAGACTGTTCAGCACTGGGCTGGATTCCCTAGGGAGTGGGGTCCGCTGAAAAAAACGAGCGGGCCCCCCCCTAGAAAGAAACAGCCCAGTGCTGATAGCACTATGGCTCTTCCTACCACCCCTTGGCTGTGGGTAGTAGGGTAATACGGCGTAAAGTAGTTAAAAAAACAAACTGACACCAATTTTGTTTGTGGAACTACAAGTCCCAGCCAGCCAGGTTGCCAAAAACAGTGTGGCCATGCTGGTGCTTGTATAACTACAAGCACCAGCATACCCACGGCAGCCAGGGCATGTTGGCACTTGGAGAACCACAAGTGCCAACATGCCCTGACATCCCTGGCTTGCTGGGCCCTGTAGTTCCACAAAGAAAAAAGTTTACAAAGCCACAACACCCTCTTATAAACCACATACATTTAATAAAAATAATAAAACCCACAATAAAGACACTAACCACCCTCTTTTAAACCACAAGTATTTATTAAAATAATAAAACCCAAATACTTACCGATGATGCCTTCTTTCTTGCTCCAATGTCACTTATTATTTGTAAATCTATCTTGCCGGCTTGCCCCAGTCCCAGCCATTGATACCTCCATAAAGGAATCTGTGCCATCAGGAACTCTTCGCCCAGAAGGGGCACATATTTGTACATCCCGAATCTTGAGTCTTGATTGAAGATAAAAATAAAAAAAAGCCAGGAGCCGCCGCAAACACCTCCTACCTAGTAGGAGGTCCGTTCCGCAATGCTCTTACGTTGTTTGCGTAAGAGCTAACTACTGTATTATGGTATTTTCCCACGCTAGTGGGGAAATCACATAATACTGTATCTAGCGCTTACGCAATTAACATAGCGCATTGCGCATGCGCTACGCTACTTGCGTAACCTGTAATACAGTAAATACAGGTTACGTTAATTGCGTAAGCGCTAGATACAGTATTATGTGATTTCCCCACTAGCGTGGGAAAATACCATAATACAGTAGTTAGCTCTTACGCAAACAACGTAAGAGCATTGCGGAACGGACCTCCTACTAGGTAGGAGGTGTTTGCGGCGGCTCCTGGCTTTTTTTTATTTTTATCTTCAATCAAGACTCAAGATTCGGGATGTACAAATATGTGCCCCTTCTGGGCGAAGAGTTCCTGATGGCACAGATTCCTTTATGGAGGTATCAATGGCTGGGACTGGGGCAAGCCGGCAAGATGGATTTACAAATAATAAGTGACATTGGAGCAAGAAAGAAGGCATCATCGGTAAGTATTTGGGTTTTATTATTTTAATAAATACTTGTGGTTTAAAAGAGGGTGGTTAGTGTCTTTATTGTGGGTTTTATTATTTTTATTAAATGTATGTGGTTTATAAGAGGGTGTTGTGGCTTTGTAAACTTTTTTCTTTGTGGAACTACAGGGCCCAGCAAGCCAGGGATGTCAGGGCATGTTGGCACTTGTGGTTCTCCAAGTGCCAACATGCCCTGGCTGCCGTGGGTATGCTGGTGCTTGTAGTTATACAAGCACCAGCATGGCCACACTGTTTTTGGCAACCTGGCTGGCTGGGACTTGTAGTTCCACAAACAAAATTGGTGTCAGTTTGTTTTTTTAGCTACTTTACGCCGTATTACCCTACTACCCACAGCCAAGGGGTGGTAGGAAGAGCCCTAGTGCTATCAGCACTGGGCTGGTTCTTTCTAGGGGGGGGGCCCGCTCGTTTTTTTCAGCGGACCCCACTCCCTAGGGAATCCAGCCCAGCACTGAACAGTCTAGGGTTGGTTAGTCATTATGGCAGGGGGACCCCTGCTGCGCGTCTCCCTGCTATAGTGCCGCCAACCCTGGCTGGTTTGCCTAGTGCTGGTAAAGTGAAAATCGGGGGAACCCCACGCAAAATTTTTCCCGATTTTCACGGGACCAGCATTAGTCAGGCAGCACTAGGGTTAAGCATTAATAGCGGGGGGACCTCACACTTTTTTTTTTTTCAACTTTTATCTGTTCTTTAACATTTTAACACTGCCAGGGCAGTGTAACAGTGATGTGTTTGTACAACACGCTGCTATCAAGCAGCGTGTTGTATCTGGCGATTTTGAAGCAAACTCTCCTGAGTTTGCTAACTCGCAGCTTCATACATTTGAGAGCTGTATAGCTGCAGTGGCAAACAGTCGGGAGTTTGATCACTGGCGATTTTGCAAACAGCGATTTTGACAGAAGCACAACTCTGGAGATTTTGCATGAAATCTCAGCTTCATACATTGGCGAGTTTCAACTCTCCTGAGAAAATCGCTGGAGTTGCAAACTCGCAGCTTGATACATTTACCCCCAAGTGCTTTTGAGGTGTTCTCCATTCTTTTGCATTAATTTTTCTGGCTGCCAAAAGTCATATTTGTCAGCAGTATAAAAAAAAAACAATTGTTAGCACTGCAAGTGCTTTGCCCTCATTATAATGGATTCAAAGCAGTCCACATATGAGCAGAATCAGCAACCAGGTTCTGTCACCAGTCCTGATGGTTGTGTTCCCAGTACGTCATCTGGGAAAGGCGATGTCAAACTACATAGTCTTTTGAAATCAGGCAAAAAAACACACAGCAAAAAAAAATTTACCGTGTTGAAGCGAGAAAGAAGTGTAACTGATGAAAAGTTAACTGCCGATAAAAAAAAAATTGCCAACATGCCATTCTAAACACGCAGTGGCAAAGAGAGAATGAGGCCTTCGCCTTTCTCTATTAGTGGCAGATCCGAAAAATGTTACCGAGCCTTCTTCTTGTACGGTCACTCGTGACCAAGCAAGACCAAGTAATTTGGAGTTTACAAGTGGTGCACAACTACTGTTACGCGTCAAAGCCGAGCTGAAATATACCAGTAAGGCATTAGAGGATAATGTATGCTCTGAATCAGAAATGACACCAATCCCTGTGGAGAGTCCATCCACCAGTGGTATGTCTAATCGTGAGCATTCTGTTAGTTCCAGTGTACCCATAAAGAAGGGTCCTTTCAGCAGTTCTGCTGATGTGTGCCTTAACAGCCCGAGTGTAGCCGGTGATACACCAATTGAAGATGCCACTTTGGAATTAGAAGAGGAGGAGGGGGAGATTTGTGTAGGTGACGAGGGCACTAATGATAATGTTGATGATTATGATGCAGACAGATACCAAATTGACTTTCTCAATTTCTATTTATATTCTAGACTCTATAACGGCTGAATAGTTTTTTATTTTACTCCTAGTGGAGAGGGGGTCTGATGCAGTCAGATGCCAAACTGCCTTTGTCCATTTATTTTTATATTCTAATTGCTCAGTCTATGCAGGCTGCTTTTTTTCTATTCAACTACAAGTGGAGGGCGGGGGGATTATAGACAGCTACCAAACTACCTTGGTCCATTTATGTTTATATTCTAATTGTTCAGTCTATGCAAGCTGCTCTATTTCTTTTCAACTACAAGTGGAGGGCAGGTGGGGGGGTCATAGACAGCCACCAAACTACGTTGGTCCATTTATTTTTTATATTGTTCAGTCTATACAGGCTGAAACCGAACTGCCTTTGTCCATTTCAATTTATATTGTACAGTCTATAATGGCTGAATATTTTAGTATTTTCTACAAGTGAAGGGGGGCCTAAAGAGACAGAAACCAAACTGTCTTTCTCCATATCAATTAATATTATACAATCTATAACGGCTGAATTTTTTGGTATTTTATAGAAGTGAAGGGGGGCCTAGAGAGACAGAAACCAAACTGCCTTTGTCCATTTATTTACATATTTAAGTATAAGTGTAGGGTGTAATATACATCCAAAGACGATGGCTGCATTGCCAATATTCATAGATGGAGAGGAAGACAATCTGGTTTGTGTGTCGAATTAATGAAGGCCTACCAGGAATTAAATTGTTTTTTGGATAATTTATTAGCTTTACAATTACATTACTTATCCAAGAAACAGATGGAGCACTAAATTTGGTTATTTTAGGCCCAAAAACATTGATTTTTAAACAAAATAGCAAAACAAAACCAAACAAAACCAAAACCGAAACAAAATCATGCAATGACGGTTTGGCAAAATCAAAACCAAAACCAAACCACGACGGCAATCCAGATCCAAAACCAAAACCAAAACCAAAACACGGGGGTCAGTGAGCATCTCTAATGGTTACCCTCTATTTGTTTGTTTAAGAATTTTATTACTGTGTATGTAGTGTGTGATTAGTGGGGGTTAACTCATGAAAGTGGTCACATGGCTATTTGAACCTATTTGAACAGTAGTCTTTGGCTGTTAGTTAGTGAGAACTCTTCTAAGTGAGAATATTACAAGTGTATTAACTAATTTAGTTAGTACAGTTAGAGATATACAAGAGATGAACAAGAGGAGAACAGGAGGGGAACCTTTTACCTGCACACACTGCTACATGAGAACAACATTCCACAGCCCTAAGCTCTGATATCCTTCACCACCTGGATTGTTTATCGCCTGGACCCTCCCTGCTCAACTGTTTCTCACACTTATTCGGGCCTGCTGCAGTATTATGACTTGGTGATTCCTCTTATGCTGCTTGGTATCCCACTTTTAAACCACACTGTTGCTCCACTTAGCGTGAACTTAGAACTGGCTCCCTCTTGTCCTGTGGACTTGTATAACCAGCTCAGTGCACCTTTTATTATGCCTTATGCTATACTATTGCCTTCAAATCATGCCTGATGTCACTGTCTCATCTAACTGTTTTTTCTAAATACACCCATCTGGTATCTCTGCTGTCCTTACTGCTTCCTATTCCCTGACTCATACTTTACATCTCTTCTTCCTCTTTTCTCTCCTTCTATCTTTGCACTCTTTCACTTTACTCACCTTTCATGCTCACCATTTTCTCACTCCACTTGTAAGCTCTTACCATCCTTGATTTCTGAATTCTTTCAACTGTCTATTCCACACCTTCTCTAGCTTTATCATGATTTACTCCTCTTTCACTTCTGTCCTCTCCCTTTATCCCCCTGCTTCCCATGTCCAATCTTTCCATATTCTTCCTGCTCCTCACTCCCCCCTCTCACTTCCCATCCCCCTCCCTATTTCACTCATCTCTTCTTTCCTGTGCCTCTGGGCCCCTGATCTAACAAGCTGCCTCCTATTCCATCTTTTCCTCTCTCCTCTATTTCCCCACTCACACCCTTTCCCTCTTGTCCCCTTCGCTGCTCTTCTCTGCTCAGTCTGCTCCTACCTACCACCTCCCTCTCTTTCCCCTCAGGTAATCTAGTCCCTCCTGTCACTCATACCTTCTGCCTCTCCCATTCATAATCCCCCTTATCTGCCCCATCTCCACTCCTCCCCTACCTCTTACTACTCTGCCCCTCGTCTCCTGTCTGCTGACAAATCCCCTCTTATTTCTGCTTCTCGTCCAATCCCAACCCTCTCTTCCTGTTCTTTCCCTCGCTACATATCATACTCACCCATGCAGACGAGCAACCCCAACAATCTCATCCACATCTCTCCTTTTTCCTCTCTTCCACTATTCTGTGGTCTCTGGAATGCCAGATCAGTCTGTAACAAATTGTCCTCAATCCATGATCTCTTTATCTCTAGATCCTTCAACCTGCTTGCCATCACTGAAACCTGGCTATCCCCGAGGACATTACCTCTCCAGCTGCTCTCTCTTTCGGGGGCTTGTCATTCTCCCACTCACCCAGACCTGGGAACGGCAAGGTGGTGGCGTCGGCATACTTCTCTCCACCTGCTGTTCTTTTTGGGTTCTTCCCCCTGAACCTTCCCTCTCTTTTTCCCCCTTTGATGTACACTCTATCCGCCTATTCCACCCAGTCCACCTCTGTGTTGCGTTTATATACCCTCATCCTTGTCCTGTCTCCCAATTTCTTGATCACTTTGCCACCTGGCTTTCTCACTTTCTCTCCTCTGACCTTCCCTCCCTCATCTTGGGGGACTTTAATATCCCTATAGACAATCCCTCAGACCCTGCTGCCTCCAAACTTCTGTCCCTCTCCTCCTCCCCTGGTCTCTCTGAATGGACCTCCTCTCCATCCCACAGCAGTGACCACTCCCTAGATATGTTTTTTTTACAACTCGGTACTGTCTCTGACCTCAATAACTCACCCTTTCCTCTCTCGGACCAACATCTTCTCTCTTTTAGCAACTCCCCACCCCTCTCATCGTCCCCATCCCCCAAGGTTACTCTCCCCAGGCGAAATCTTGACACAGTTGATCCTACCAGTTTCTCCTCCTCCCTGGTCTTGCTCCTCTCCCCCATCACCACTCTTTCTTGCACCAATAATGCTGTCTTCTTTTACAATTGCACACTTACCGCTGTCACCATCAAGCTTCGCGGGTCCCCGCCGCAACCGTGGCACACTAAACTTACCCACTGTCTTCAAAAATGCTCCCGCAGTGCAGAACGGCTCTGGAGAAAGTCACGCACTCATGCTGACTTTCTCCACTTCAAGTTCATACTTGCCTCTTACAGTTCGGCCCTATCGCTCTCTAAACAATCTTTCTTTAAAGCTCTCATTTCTTCCCAATTCTCCAACCCTGTGGGCTTTTTGCCACCTTCAACTTCCTCCTCTCCCCTCCCCCTCTCCCACTCCCCACCACACTCTCTGCTGTCGACTTTGCTACCCACTTCACCTTCAACATTCAGTCTATACGTCATGACATCTCCCAGCAGTCCGTTCTTACCCCACCCACTCCCCCCTTCATGCCCACTCTGTCCCCCTTCTCACCCTCCACTGCTGCTGCTATCTCCTTTCTCCCCTCCCTCCTGCTAGCTCACACTCCTTCTCTTCCTTCACTCTGGTATCTGAAGATGAAGTCCATACCCTTCCCTCTTCCGCTCCCCCCTCCACTTGCACACAGGACCCAATCACCTCCCACCTCCTCTGCTCCCTCTCTCTTGAAGCCTGCTCCCACCTTGCACACCTCCTCAACCTATCCCTCTCCTCTTTTAAACATGCTTCTTGTCTCCCCCATACTCAAGAAACCGTCCCTTGATCCCACTTCTCTATTTAGTTACCGCCTTATTTTGCTTCTTCCTTTTGCCTCCAAACTCCTTGAACGGATTGTCTACAACCATCTCACCTCCTTTCTCTCCTCTCACTCACTCCTTGACCCACTGCAATCTGGTTTTCGCCCCCTCTACTCCACTTAAACTGCCCTCAGTAAGGTCACTAATGACCTCCTCCTCGCTAAATCCAATAGACACTACTCCCTTCTTATCCTTCTTGACCTCTCTGCTGCCTTCGATACCATTGACCACGCACTCCTTCTGCAAACTCCCAAATCTATAGGCCTTTGTAACACTGTCCTCTCCTGGTTTTCCTCTTAACTCACCAACTGCTCCTTCTCAGTCTCTACTCATGATTCTACATCACCCCCTCTTCCTCTACCTGTTGGCATTCCTCAAGGCTCCGTTCTTGGCCCCCTGCTTTTCTCCCTCTACACCTCTTCCCTTGGTGGCCTCATCCGCTCCTTCGGCCTCCAGTACCACCTCTATGCTGATGATACCCAAATTTATCTTTCATCCCCTGACCTCTCCCCTTCCCTTCCCTTCTGTCTCGTGTCTCCTCCTGTCTCTCGGCCATCTCATATTGGATGTCCCAACACTTCCTTAAACTCAATATTTCCAAGACCAAGCTTATAGTCTTCCCCCCTTCCAGGACTCTCCCACCCCTCTATTTCTGTTAATAACACTACCCTTGTTTCTGTCCCCCAAGTCCGATGCTTTGGGGACATCCTTGATTCTCCCCTCTCATTCAAGCCTCACATTCTGTCCCTCTCAAAATCCTGCTACTTCCACCTTCGGAATATATCTAAGATATGTCCCTTTCTCACCACAGAAGCTACAAAAACCCTTGTTCACTCGCTTGTTATCTCTCGCCTTGACTACTGTAACCTCCATCTCTCTGGCCTACCTGATTCTTGCCATGACCCTCTTAAGTCTATCCTCAATGCTGATGCCCGCCTCATTTTTCTCTCCTGCCGCTCTGTCTCTCCAGTCTCCCTCCAACAGTCACTACATTGGCTCCCCATACCCTACAGAATTAAATTTAAACTCCTCACCCTCACCTTTAAAGTCAATCTTTCTATCCCTTCAACTCGTTTCTCTTCTTCGGTCAGCTCCTGAGGGAAAACACACCTCCTCTGAACTCCAGACATAATGTATAATACACAATGAAGGAAAAATAAAAAAATGCTTTAAAAAAAGCAGTTGTGTCTATACGGAATCCACTTGTGATGTCAGGGGAATCCAAAAAACTGCTCTGCAGCAAGATAAGCAGAACTCAGGAACCAGGATCTGGGTCATCAAAGCCAGATCCATCACAATGACTAGCAAGCTTGAAAAAAATCGATCGTAGAAATGGCAGCGTGCAAATATTAACCTAATATTTTTATTGTAGCTGTTCTCAGTATCAATATTATGCTAATTTTTTCCATCTGATAGGATAGCAGTAATATATTTATATTAATGTTACGTCAGCAGTGTGTTCTCACTACAACTACCAGGTCATTAATTTGAACAATTTAGACTTTATTAAAGAAGACAATTGTATGGAGTGATATAGGGAAACATTTCAAATAAATCTGGTTTATGAAATTGAAATTAATTGACATGTTATAATATAAAATATTAATTATATTAACGTAATGGAAGTGACTTGATTCAGAGTAAAACATTTCTCGGCATTCTGTGGCAAAAAATAGCTGCAATGTTAATTTTAGCCTATGTGAGACTATAGTTTGCATAATGTTTTAGCAGTACGAGTCACAGCTGTGGGTTTACTTAATGGACATAGAAACCATTAAAAGGATATAAATTAAATACACAATTTAAGCCTGGGGGGTACACCTTACAAATTGGGGGGCGAGCATTGAAAACAATATTGTTTACAGTAATTATGCAACCATTGACTACATAATTATATGCTTGTCTGAAAAATAGAGAGTATACATTATCGGTGTAGGTGTTTTAAGTGTGTCTGACTTTTAAATGTCGACATGTAATCAATGTCGCATTTAGTGAGTGTCTGTATTTTATATTGTAAGCGGTTGCTACAGGCAATTTTTAGGTTGCTATAGGCAATTTGTGAGCCGTTTCATCACTAGAGCTGCTCCACTCATGGACATGTTAAAAAAGTTGTCCCAATAGATTAGCTTAGTCAGAATCTGCACTCTCCAGAAGCCACTTGTTCAGGTCTTCACTGTTCTTCTCCAGTTCTACAAGCCCTGGACTTTACCCAGAGGTTCTTCCCTCAAACTGATGCCTCCGGGGTCGGTTTAGGTGCAGTCTTGTCGCAGGAGAAGGAGGGAGTAGAAAAAAGGAAGTTACTTCAAAGGGAACAAAAATATGCCACCGTGGAGAAGGAATGTGTCGCCATAAAATGGGCTACAGATGCTCTGCACTATTATCTCCTAGGCAGAAAATTATACATTGATAACAGACCATGCATCATCGCGGTGGATGCAGAACAACCAGAAGGTAAATGCCACACAAAACCCCTGCCTGGGGTTTTTAAACATGTAGGTCAGAAACCATGGATATATATGTAGTGATTGAGGTGAAAATTTAGAAGTGCCAGTGTGACAGGATGGACCACCTATGCCACCCTGTCTGCTGTTGCTGAAAACTGTCTGGGATACTTTGCCACCGTTCCCTTATGTTATCCCAAATGCACCCTCTTGCCGCAGTAGGAGGGGCTTACAAAGGCTGCCACCACTGGACTCCTATACCGTCATCCAGAACCGGGTTTCTTCTGGGTAACAGATGCTGCTAGCGTATCTCGTTGCTGGTGTATCTGGGCTGGTACTCCTGACCTCTTACTATGGATCAGGGAGGCTGTGGATGGATCCCCCACCTGGCCTATGACACTGACCAGGACTGCATGGGTAGTAGGCAGAGCGGTGGTACTGGAAAAGCTTGGGTCCAAACCTCAGAGACAGCCAGAGAACGGATTATATTTAGGGTCTAATCTGCACGTCACAGGAATACAGCAATATTGAAGATGTTTCCAAGCAGGTCTTTGAAGCAAGATGTTTATTTGTTCACACTGGTTAAAAAGGTACCAGTGAGCAGGTCAGATGAATTCAAAAGAATGATACATTTCAATGTACAGTACAGTGATTTTTATACACATTTGGACACAGGCTATTTTTAGAATCAGGATGTACCCTGTTTAGCAAAACATAGATTTACATGCACCGCAAAGCTAACAATATTTACACTTATCTGTTAAATTCTAGAAACGCTGTGATGTCCTGCATCTTTGTTGTAGACGCAGGAAATCTAGCAGCACAGTTTAAACCTGTCTCCAAGTGAAACCTCACACATCAAAAGGCCTGATTAGCATTAGACTTTTTGTTCCAACAGTTGCAGAATACACATTCCCATAGAAAGGTATACACTTCTATCAAGTCATTTCCCCACATCACAATACACATCAGACTTTCTAAACAAAGGCTCATTGTATCAGAGATATATACATAAGAAATAGGCATTTGCTTTAGAATGGTTAAAACAGAAAAAACTGATTTTCTACCCTAGGCTCAGAAATAACGATTTCCCTTACCAAAATATACACAATATCAAAAATAAGTGCATATGCAATTATATAAATAAGCGCCCTGCGCTATTACCTTTAAATAAATTTATACCATAAGTTATTTATACGTGTCCAGTCACACTCCCCCCCCCACTTGTCCATGCGTAAACCAGCGTGCCATGTCTGACAGTGTGGCTCCTGGTCTGCAGTTTGCTAGGGTTACCAGGAGGATTTGGCTCTTCCTGCCGAGACGGTCCTTCCGCATTGCTGTGAGCCTTTCCTTGCTTATGAATTATGTCAAAGTCATAAATTTGAAGTGTCAGGCTCCAGCACAACAAACGGCCATTTAACCTAAGGGTGTTGTATCCACTTTAAGGGACTATGATCAGTCACCACAGTAAAATGTCGTCCATACAAATAAGGTTGAAGTTTTTTAACTGCTCACACAATGGCCAAGCATTCCTTCTCAATTGTGGCATACCCCACCTCCGGGTTTAGCAGTTTTCTGCACAAATAGGCCACAGGGTGCTCTTTCCCATCTGGCCCCACCTGGCTAAGTACTGCTTCCAGTCCATACTGTGATGAGTCAGTTTGCACAATAAAGTCCATGTCATAATTAGGCGCCAACAGTACTGGACCATGAACCAGGACTTCCTTTAATGACTGAAATGCCAGCTCACAAGCTGGTGTCCAGTCAAATATTTCGGGAAGTTTCTTCTTAGTGAGATCTGTCAGGGGCTTCGCTACAGTTCTAAAGTCTGGGACAGAACGTCTGTAGCCCCCTGCAGTCGTTAAGAATGCTAGTACATGTAACTAGGTCGTGGGCTGGGGCCAGTCTCGGATTGTCTCTACCTTAGCTGGTTCTGACCTTACCCTTCCTCCCCTGAGACCCAGGTACTGTACCTCTGACATCCCCATCGGCACTTCTCTGCCCTAACAGTCAAACATGCCCACCCCATCTTCCCTAACACCAGCCCTATTTGCTCCAGATTACCTTCCCAAATCTTGCTGAAATTGTAAATGTCCCCTAGGTAACCCTGAACTCTGTCCAACTCAACTACAAAAAAGTTAATACAGAGCAAGGGGTAGGTGTCAGACATGGGCACAGGCAGGGGACCTACTATGTCCACAGCCACTCGCTGAAATGGTTCCCCAATTATTTGCAAGGACCTGAGGGGAGCACAAACACTGGGGCGCCCGAGATGCTGACACAAATCACAGTACTTACAGTAGGCCCAGACGTCATCAGACATTGCAGGCAGGAAAAAGTTCTGTGTCAGGCACTTCAGTGTTCGGTCTCTGCCCTGTTGTCCCGCACTAGGGATTTCATGGGCAACTGATATTAGTTGTGCACAAAAGCCCCGTGGTACCACCAGCTGAATTTGTTCCTGGACTGGTCTTTCCCCATCTACCTTCCTAGCTACACGGTACAACAACCCTTTATGCTAGGTCCCACTCCCTACCTCCATCGCTGGAAGGCTGCCACCAGCCTGGCGCCTCATGCCTTCCAGTGAGGTATCAGAGAGTTGCGCTGCCCTGAACTCTTCCCTACAGCCCTCATTATCATTTAAGTCAGAATATGCTGCAGTTCAGTCTATGTTAGGGTGACTAGGGTTAGCCAAAGTGGGGTCAGTCAAAGGGAGGTCACTGGGGTCAGCTATATTCACTGCCAAACCTGGCATACTGCTAGGGACAGGAGCATCACCGGGCACCCTTACAAGATCAGGTTGGCAGGAGACAACATCCTCTGCGTTGCTAGTGGACGTAGTCTTTCCAGAGGCAAAGGGCTGGCTGTTTCTTGAAGAAATAGCAGCTGTGGTCTTTTCCTCTGGGTTGGGTTGAGCAGGTGTAGATCCTGAAGACTGTAGCTCAGCAGCTTGGCTTCGGGTAATAGAGTTGAGAAATGAAGTCACAATTCCACCCCCAACATCGTTGCCCAAAATCACATCAGTTGGGAGGCCATCCAAAATGGCAACATCTCACAATTCCTGGCCATCTCCCCAGTCAAGATACACCCTTGCTACAGGCACTTCCTTCTCCAGTCCATCTGCCACAGTAACTTTGGCAGTGCAATCCTGCAATAGGATCAATAAGATGGAAATTCACAACAGTAATTGAGGCCCCTGAGTCTCTCAGTCCTTCACCCTGCAGGGGCCCCAATTGGACCAGCTGCAGGTTTCTCCACATTTTGGGGGTTCTTTTGGACACACAGGTGACTCTCTCCGCTGAGTCACCTTCAGACACTCTCTAATGGCTCACCTTCGCCAGTTAAGCAAGTCAGCTGGGCCACAGGACTTGGATTAGGGCCACGAGTCTGGTGTGCTGGGGCTGTGGGACAGTCCATCCTTGTTTGGAAGGATCGCGCTCTCTAGGAATGTACTGCAAGAGCTGCCCTAGTTGGGGGTATCCCTCCCCCAATAAACAAAAATTATATACCAGATTTAACTAGGCGCTCATTGACTATATGTACCTTACTGATATAGATACAATTATTTAGTTATAAATCAGTAATACAATTAATTGGTAAAAAGCCTGAATGCAAATGGCAAATAAAAAATAACAATTTAATACATAACAAATATCACAAAATGAGGTTAAAAACCGCCTGTATATCACTATATACAATCAATCGGAATTACAATAATAAACCAACATGTTAAATACCAATAATTAATAACCATAAGCGTGGTAAACAATAAAAACATAAAATGTTATACATTAAAGATTGATGGCCTCCAGCCAATTGTACATGCAATAGATTTGTATCGGATCCAAAGAGAATGGCAGATATAAGAGATTGGTGTAAAGATACAAACGTCCTAATTACAGTGCAGATCCATATGGTGTTACCAACACCGATAAAATGTCCTTGCAGGTTAGTGACAACGAATGATGGGAGATCCAATCATACGCCCATTAGAAAAAATAAATACAGTGATGCTCGAGTAAAATACTTGCTGTTATGATCCCTCACAGCGGCCGCGCGGCAGGGTGATATAATCGCTCTTAGTCCCGGTGAGTTAGAGCTGTGCAGGGCATAGTTCTGTAGGAAATCCCTCGTGGTGGATGTCAGAGTGACGTTACGTGAAGTGGGCGTGTCCCAATGCGTTTCGTCCTAGCTGGACTTTTTACTGATTTATAACTAAATAATTGTATCTATATCAGTAAGGTACATATAGTCAATGAGCGCCTAGTTAAATCTGGTATACAGTCCATCCTTAAATTACCGATTTTCCTGCAGTGGTAGCACTTTCTCTCCAGCCTGGGCTCCGATGGTCTCTGATAACTCCCAGGGACAGGGCGGGCCTGTTGCTAGCGAGGAGTACCCAAAGGCTTAGGTACTTGCTTTTGGGGGTGAGTAGAAGAGGGGTGTACCTCCTGTTTCTACAGTCCTTTGGGGTTGGCTGTTAGCCTGGCGCTTCTGCCAGTGTGGCCTCATTGCCACATACTGATCCGTCAGCTGGGCAGCTGCTTCCAGGGTGCCTGGCTTCCTGTCCAGCTTCCATTCTGTCACCTCCGGTGCGCACCGTCAGTGAAACTGCTCTTGGTACATCAAGTCTATTACCTCATCCACGTTATGGGCACCTGCTCCGTGCACCCACTTCCTGGCAGACTCCAACAGCAAGTTGGCATACTACTCATGGGTTTCGTGGAGGTCCTTTGTAAAGTCCCGGAACTTCAGACTCTGGGGTAATAGGGTACCGTTTAAGGAGTGCCCTTTTCACTACATCATAGTCCGTACAATCCTCTGTGGGCACCCCATGGTAGGCTTCCACTGCACGTCCTTGCAGTGTGGACACCAGATGCTTAACCCATTCCTCTCTGGGTACAGCATGTAGCCTGCAGGTCCTTTCAAATACCTGCAGGTGCTCATCAATATTCCCAACACAGTTCTCAAATTTAGGGCAAGGTAAAGATAACAGTCCTGATCCTCTAGGGGACGCTTCGCCCCTGGGCTGCATGGCTGGTGCCCTTCCCTCTTGGCGCCATGCCTCGATGACCTGTTCCCGCTCAGCTGCAGATGCGTTGTCCCCTAAGGCCGCCAGCTGGATCTTTTGCCCGGCAGCCCTGCGCTCATCATAGGGCAGAGGGGCTGGTTGTGTGTTTAAAGTCTGCTGGGTAAAGTTCTCTGCAGGCTGTTGAGCAGGGATCTCTGCCGTCTGGGGTACCATGCTGTCGGTGCCATTCCCTCAGTGCCTCTCTCATCTCTGCCCTGTTTGGCAAATGGCTGATGTCAATGCCTTTGGCACTGGACATGTTGATGTAATCAGACAACCTGTGCTTTCTCCTGGCTGCAGTTTTTCCTCTCCTGAACAACTCGGCTCTCCTGATTGATTTACAAAAAGCCGCCTGCTGTTATCCCACCGCTTGCCACCAGAAAACTGCAATTGTATAAATGAGCGCCCTGCGCTATTTCCTTTAAATAAATTTATACCATAAGTTATTTATACGTGATCCAGTCACAGCCAGTATGAACCTAGTTGCTGGCTTGGTCGACTATGGATGGGCACTGACTAAGAGTAAAAGCTAATTGCATTCTTTTTTCCAAAAATAATATGCAGTGATCAAGTTGTATTGTGTGAGATGCTGAAACAAATCACCAAAGGTAGAAGAGCGGATGCTGAGCACATTGACTGAGGGTCTGTATGGATGCTGGAACACACAACATACAAATTGACATTGATACCAAATTATGTAGCTAGAATGTGTGGGGGAATCCGTATGGTTGTGTAGCCATAATAACATTGGGAGTTAGCTAGAGCAAGGGAAATGTGCACTGCACTAGACAGTAGGCTAGTAAAAGTCCAGAGAGTCTCAGAGAGTTGTCAGGTATACAAAGAAAAGTATTCTCTCAGGAGAGTACAAATGAGAAGCGGTTGTTAGTAAGATAGTAAGTATACTAAGTATTTTAGGCAACAAGGCAGGATAGGATCACAGAGTTGGCATAGAAGATAATCTATGTCTGATATAAGATAAGCAGAGCAATATTTTGAATCAGAAATATCAAAACTGATTGTTGACCAAATGATTGTTTAGAGAGAGGGTTGCTAAACTTGTACTTTTGACTCCTCCAGAGAGGTCCTTACTTGAAGGCAAGTCTGTGAAGACAATTGCATCCTAAACTGGAGAAATAAGTGGAGGTGAAGATATGCTTTGTGAGACTAAAATTTCTAGAATTTGAAGGATCATCCAAGTCTAGGATTGCAAGGAACAATTTTTAACTTTTAATCAAGATATAAGGATAACTGGATAGATGTGATAGTTGTGAATATCAATAGGGCTTAAGAGTGGTTGGCTCTTTATGTTCTGGACCCACTATGAGGCAAATCTTGAGGGAGTACTCTTCCCATAATTCAGTCTGGTTTGGGCTCACTTTGAGATCAAAGGGTTCTGAAAATAGGAGATAGGAGGGCTGGATGCAGTCTAGTTGAGGAGCCTGTTGCGAGTAGGTGCTCTGCACTTAGAGAGTGTAGGCTTGGTCTAAATCAGTACTGGTGGAATGGGGGATGAAAAATACCAAAGAGGAGGGAAAATAAACCCTATAATGCATATCAGCGGGCGGTGTCGGGGTTGCTCCTCTTCCTTGGTGGGGGGAGCAAAAAAAAAAATAGAGAATAACTCACCTATTCGCGGCACCGGCGTCCTTCCTCTCTGCTCTGTTAACACTGAATGACAGGCGTGACGTCATCAAATCACGCCTGTCATTCAGTGATGAGCAGCGCAGAGAGGAAGCAAGAAGACAGAAGAGAAGAAAAGAAAGAAACTAATAAAAAGGTAAGTGAAAAAAGGGAATAAAGCAGAAAGGCACACTATGAAGAAAAAGGAAAGAAGAGAGGCACAGTAAGGAAAATGGGAAGGAGAGAGGCACAGTAAGGAAAATGGGAAGGAGAGAGGCACAGTAAGGAAAATGGGAAGGAGAGAGGCACAGTAAGGAAAATGGGAAGGAGAGAGGCACAGTAAGGAAAATGGGAAGGAGAGAGGCACAGTATGAAGGAAAAAGGGGGGAGAGAGGCACAGTATCAGGAAAAAGGGGGGGAGAGAGGCACAATAGTGGGGACTATTAATTTAAGATGGGGTGGTTTGGGCGCTACTGAATGTGGGGGTGAGTTTGGGGAGAATGAGGTCTCTTTATTAAATGTGCCTATGCATTATTTAATGGCAGTGACGGGTTCAGGAAATAGGTATATTTCTGAAATGTAAATACTATTAATTTATTGCTGGGGCTGTTTGTAGGGAGGGAAATAGGTTTATTTATTAAATGTGAATACTATTATTTTAATGTTGGGGCTGGAGGAAGGCCTAATTATTAATCGTGGGTAGAATTGATTTAACGCCGGGGCTGGCTGTAATTTTCTAAATGTATCCATATTTTTTTCCAAATAGGGCCCCCAACATTCCAGGATCCAGACAAGTCGCAACTAAAGAAACCTGCAGCACAGGTGGTGAAAGTGAGAAGAACAGGTAGGAGAGAGCAACAGAGTCTGTGAAATGTTGTGATTCTAGTGGGACAATCCTAATTTTTGGTGACCGTTTAATGGTGTACACAACAATGCAGGTTTGTTTTGTCTATATGCATAGCCACACCCCCAATTGCATCAACACACCCATTAGAAATTTTGAATAAAAATGTAATAAAATTGTAGTACATATATATATATAACTTGTGCATGATACTCATGCATTCTAGTCAAATCAAGCTACTTAAGGTGTTGAAAAGGTTCTTGTCATGCCTTTGGGCCATAGCCCAGGCCTCAACCACCAACCACTCCCCACTGTCACCCCCGGCAACCACCAACCACTCCCAACTGTCACTTCTCCTTCAAGAAATATATATATATATTTTTAAAATCTTTATAAACACTTTTAACAATTAACAAATTAAATTAACAAATTAAAAACATCTTAGTGTACCAAATTTCAGCCCTTTCTGAATTTTTTTTTCTACACACACTAAGAATTTAGTAGGTCACTGTATAACTCCACCCAGCAGGTGGCGCTGCAGCTTGGTTTTATTTTTTCCACACACACACACACACAGACAGACAGACTAACACATGCCACTAGACATTTATATTATAGATATATAGTCAAAATTGGCGTTATGTTATCAATGTCTATTTTTTATGTTAGTTTTAATGTGCGGTATCATTGCTAGTTTTAATGTGCATTATCAATGGTATTTTTTATTTTTTTTTAAATTCTTTATTTTCATTGCGAGTGAACAAGAATTATTACAGGCTTGACCAGAAGAATGATCCATTAGGAGAAAGAAAAACACTATCAGTACAAAACACTTGTAACAAATGGACCATCAATAGCCCGAAACATTGACATATTTCACTTACGCAAAAATTTTAAATTGGTAAATAGGGCACAAACACAAAAAGAAAGGCAAAAAAAACCACTCCCCAAGGGGAGGGGAGACAAGGACTGACAACAAGAGAGAAAGGGGGGGAGTAGGAGGGGGGGATAGAGGACACATGAGGAAGGTGAGGAGAGGGGAGGGGAACTAGCAAGCGCAGACAGGTGAAGAACAAACTATCTTGAAATCCTCTGAATTTTTAAACTCAATCCAGGAAAACCATGTGGCCAGAAATTCTGTGGATTTGTCATTGACTGAGAGGATGATGTCTTCCATGGACATATAATAGTCAATTCTATTGAACCAGTCCATAATCAGAGGGGGCGTTCGGGATTTCCAGCGCGTCGGAACTACTGCCCTAGCCACATTATTGAGATGTTTTAGTAGAGATTTTTTGTATTTTGAGGATTGAGTGGGGGAGTATGAGAGTAGCCAGAAGCCAGGATCCTTGGGAACCTCATGTCCCACAATAATACTGGATAATCTAATGACCTCGTTCCAGAATGGGGTAATAAGTGGACATTCCCACCAAATATGAATTAAAGAACCCAGGGATCGGGAGCATCTCCAGCAGGAAGAAGATAACTGGGAATTAAATTTATGTAACAGAGTAGGGCATCTGTACCACCTGGTCAAGAGCTTATAGTGGGTTTCTATTACTGAGATGCTTAATGAACAGGAGTGTGTATTTGTGAAAATTTTTTGCCAGGATGCTGAGGTTATATGAGGAGCTAGGTCCCTTTCCCATAATCTAACAAAAGGAGGCGGAGAGCTGAACTGGTCCTCCATCAAAATTTTGTAAATTTCAGATATAATATGGACTGGAGCAGATTTGGACGAGCATAGGTTTTCGAATGGAGTTGGAGGTCTGTTAAGAGTTCTGATTCCTCCAATAGAACTAATGTAGTGTGAGATTTGAGCATATTTCCAATGTTCAGTGGAGGGAAGCAAAAAAGCCGACTGTAGGTCCGCAAAAGAGAGAGGTCTACCACACTTCACCAGCTGGCCGAGGCCCTTGATTCCGGCGCGAGACCACCTTCTGAAGTCAGAACCCGATTGACCTGGTGGAAAGTCTGGATTGAACACAAAGGGGGTGAAAGGTGAAGGAAAGGTAGAGATGCTTTTTCCAAAACGGATTTTCTTCCAAACCTTTAAGGTTGGACCGATGGTTGGGTGAAGGATTCTGGGTATCTTAGATAACCAAGGTACCACATTTAGCGGAGTTGTGTTAAGTTCATTTTCAATCACCACCCATTGTTTGAGGTCGCCCCCTCTGGTCCAATCCACTATCCTGCTGAGAAAAACTGACTGAAGATAACCCTGGAGCATCGGCAATTGCGCCCCTCCTTGATGCTTCCTCCTATAAAGAAGAGCATGCTTGAATCGGGGTCTCCTGCCTCCCCAGACAAAGTCGCGAATTAAGCGCTGGAGACTATCAAGGAATCTCTGGGGGACTATAATTGGAAGTGCCTGCATCAGGTAGAGAACTTTAGGAAGAACATTCATTTTGATGATGTTCATTTTGCCAAGCCAGGAGAATTTGGAGGACGACCAAGCTGCCAAGTCTTTTTTGATTTTATTTAATAGAGGAGGGAAGTTCAATTGGAATAGCTGGTCATTGGACCTTGCGATAGAGACCCCAAGATAACAAAAATGTGAGGACTGCCATTTAAATGGGAATGCTGATTTGAGGCCCCTTATTGATTGTTCTGGGGCTGAAATGTTAAGAGCATTTGATTTAGAAAAATTTATTTTGAAGTTAGAGAGAGTACTAAATTTAGAAAATTCTAGCATCAGGTTAGGTAGAGATGTAATGGGGTTTGTGATGATCGCAAGCAGGTCATCTGCAAATAGGGCTAATCGGTAGTTTTCTTTACCAATCTGTAGCCCTGTGATATTTGGGTTAGAACGAATCGCCCTGGCCAAGGCTTCCATACAGAGTACAAATATCAGGGGAGATAGTGGGCAGCCTCGACGAGTGCCGTTATAGATGGTGAAGGGGTCGGATAAAATGCCATTTGCTCTAACTTTAGCGGAAGGGAATCTATAAAGGGCCAGAATTTTTTGTAAACAGGAGGGGCCAAGTCCCATATGGAGAAGTACCCCCTTCATAAAGCCCCAGTCCACTCTATCGAAAGCCTTCTCTGCGTCGGTTGACAAGAGAATTGTGGGAAGGTTAACGGAGGAGGCATAATGTATTAGATTAATAATTTTAGTAGTATTCTCCTTTGCTTCTCTACCTGGTACAAATCCTACTTGGTCGTTTGAAATTAATTCCGGGAGGAGATTCTTTAACCTGTTTGAAAGGATTTTCGCATAGAGTTTAATGTCTACGTTTAGAAGGGAGATTGGACGGATCAATGGTATTTTTAATGTGCGGTATCATTGCTAGTTTTAGCGTGCGGTATCATTGCTAGTTTAAACGTGCGGTTTCATTGTTAGTTTTAGTGTACGTTATCAATGGTATTTTTAATGTGCGATATCAATGATAGTTTTAAGGTGTGGTATTATTGCTAGTTTTAATGTGTGGTGTCAATACCCATTTTAATGTGGTGTCTTGATGATTGTTTTAATGTACAGTATTTTAGTTTGTGGAAGCAATGATTTTTCTTATGCAGACAACCTAGGTGAGCCCTCTGGGAGAGCGGTAAGTGTCATACTGTGGGCTGTAGGTGAGGTAATGTAGGATGTGTCACTATGCCCTTAATTTTAGATCTTAGAGGCCCCCCTGTCTTAAGTGCCCCGGGCCCCCCAAAGCCTTAATCCAGCTCTGCTAGTAATGTTAATATATAGGTGAGAGTAGTGTAACACGCTAGTTGTGTACTGCCGGCTGGAGTGGTAGATGCTGTAAATGGTAATTCAGTGTAGAATGTTTGATGTTTAGATATGTTTGTTGGGGATGTTAATAGCTCTTTGTATTAATAGCCTTGAGTTAATAGCTCAGTGTGTTAATAGCTTAAGATGGATGTGTGCATTGCGAAGCGAAGAGAAATGAGTGCAAACACACTCCCCCGCCATATACGGACGGGGATAAAAGTTCAGCCGATACCAAAAATGATAAAAATAACATAAGAAATTTATATTCTATATTGAGTATTTTAAAAGGTAATGTTTCTGAAGAAGATGATGAACCCACTGTTATTTCAACCATTGCACATGCAATTAACATGCAAGAGGTGCCACGCAGACAAGGAAAGGGAGCGGTCCCACTAGCAGGGACTGAAAATAGTGAGGGTAGTGTAAAAATCAATAGGCATGGGAACATTCATTGTACTGAAACAGTAATTCCAGCAATTAGTCCAGAATGAAGTGATTTGGTATGCTTACATAATGTCTGTACAATAGCAGTTACCAAAAAGGAAGCGGACAAAGATGGGGTAGTTCCCATTAAACATGTAGCAATGCATTGTTTAATGGGAACATTCATTGTACTGAAACAGTAATTCCAGCAATTAGTCCAGAATGAAGTGATTTGGTAGGCTTACATAATGTCTGTACAATAGCAGTTACCAAAAATAAAGCGGACAAAGATGGGGTAGTTCCCATTAAACATGTAGCAATGCAATGTCCATGGACTAGGTCTGAGCTGCATTCAATTATGTCTGATTTCCCAGACCCAAGGAAAGATTTGGCCAAATGTCAGGAATTTGTTAAAGATTTGGGCAATGCTCATGAGCCAACTAATAAAGAATGATGAGTCGTGTTGAGGGCCTGCCAACCTCCCAATACTGATATACAAAAGTTTATTAAGTATTGTATATTGGAGGAAGATAAGTCCTTAACAGATGATGATAATCAGAAAAATATTACGTATAAATATAATGTATAACCTCACAGTTTGCCATATGCTTTCCAGTAGTAATGAACTGGAGCAAAATTTTTACCATTGTAAGAGTGCTCATTTGCATTTCTCCAGCACCTGTCAGTCGCTAGCCTGGGTTGCGATTAGGAGCTCATGTGATTCACTGTTGGAACATCATGTGACCCTGTGGAGGGGAATCTGAAATAAAGGGAGGATCTGACATCATACCTGTGTCAGATCAACAGGTTATCCTCCTGACTCAACCCTTGTGTTCCTGGAGCTCTCTGTAGCTGTCTTCTTTGGCGCCTCTGCTTCGGTTCCTGCATTACTCCTCCGTGAGGCCTGCGCATCAGAATCGTGTACCGACTTGGCTTGTCTAAACAACTACTCTACTGCTCACTCCAGTGCACCGCATTCATCTGAACAGTGGACCAACTTGGCTTGTTTAGCTTATTACTCTCCTGTTTATTCCATTGCACCGCAGTATTCTGACTTGGCTTTTTTAACCGATTACTCTCCTGCTTACTCCATTGCACCACAGTCATCTGAACAGTGTACCGACTCGGCTAGTATATTAGACCTTCCTCCTGTTAACTTTATTGCTCCACGGCTTTCAGGACTGTCTACTAAAAAGCTTCAATACAAGAACACTCACATGTCATCTACCTTATGTACCACCAGTCCACATCCAGCACTCTGCCTGCTCCATCCCTCTTGTCCTTACCTGTTCACCAGTGAATACCACAGTCCTCTCAAAGGTATCTACTTCCACTCCTTGTATTGTCAGTTTCACCTATCTCGCTCGCGTGTAGGGGCCAAACCAAGGACCGCGACCTTCAGTTCCCTAGCAGCTAAATTCATCCCACCTTGCGGTGGTTCTTGCCGAAAAACAGGGAGCTGTTAGACTCCGCGCCTTGCTAGGTTTCTACAAATCTAGACCGAGTGCACCTGGAATGTAACAACTTTCTAACAAAAGGATGGTGAAAATGCATCAGATTATTTTGCCAGAGCCCTGACAGCAATGACCCACTACACTGGGATATCAGACATACAGGGTGATCTGCATCACAGGAAGGTAGCTGTTACAGTACTAATGGATTGTCTCAGGGAAAATCTAAAGACTAGAGTATAAACCTCTTTACCTAATTGGAGGGGAATCACAGTAGATGCTCTTAGGGAGTCTGCTGTGGAGCATGACAAAAATATAGGTAGAAGAAAAAGGCGCAAAGTGATAGGTTAATGATGGTAATTATCCAGGCACTGGAAGGGCTACACACACGACCACAGTATAATAAAAATTATTATGGGTACAGGGGCAGCCAGGTCAGTGATAACTTATCTTTTAAGTCTACAGGTTACTAACAAAACCTTTCCAGCTATGGGAGTAATGGGGAGAGTGTTAAATTACCCTTTGACTAAGCCTGCATAGGTTTCTATCAGGCCCCTGCACACCAAGCATTTGTTTCTTTTGGCTTCTGCGGTTCCTACTAAACTACTGGGCAAGGATTTATTGTGTAAAATGGGATGTGTCATTTACTGCACCCCAGATGGTGTATTTCTAGATATACCAGGGAAGGTTGCACATTCTGATATCTTTCATAACATGTGTAAACTTATGAGAATTGATAGTAAACTTCATACACCTTATCGACCACAAGCCAGTGGTAAGGTGGAAAGGGAAAACAGTACCATTAAGAACAAACTGAGTAAGGTAATGGCTGAAACTGGATTGGCGTGGCCAGAAGCTTTGCCACTAGTCCTCCTTAGCATCAGAATCACTTCCAGACCTCTTCTTATTCTGTCCTCCTTTGGGATACTTTTTGGTAGACAACCTCATTTGATCATAGGTCCACAGGATGATTTAAAATGCAATAATGAAGTGACTGTTCAATATCTCATAAAACAGCAACAGAAACTCAAAATGCTGTCACCTGGTATGCCAAAAACAAACTGTTACGATATTGAACCTGGGGAATATATCATGATCTGCAATTTCTTACGCTCAGGTTGTTTAACAGACCGGTGGGAAGGTCCATACCAAGTGTTGATAACCAGCACCACATCTCTGAAAGTAGCAGAAAGAGACACTTGGGTCCATTCTACTCACTGCAGTAAAGTCAACAATCTGGAGAAGGTACAAGACAAAGCAGAGACTGACACCACAGATCTGTCACTCGTGAACCTGTACCGGGAGACCTAAAGGCAGGAGCTACTGACACCTGACCTGAGCTAAGGACGTTGTACAGACTATCATCTCAGCATGCAATGGCGGTTCTTCTACTTTTCTTTTCCGGGATTTTTCTAATTTTTATTCTTTTTAGGACATTCTACTCTTGTGATGGTGGACAGATGATGGAGAGGGAGTCCAGTAGTGATACTGATGAAGTGGGGTTGGAGGAAGAGATCTTAGAAAAATCAGTAAAGCCTTTTGCCAAACTCAGTTCAGGGGTAATGAAAAGGTCTGCTAGTTCTAGAATTTGGAGACAGAGGGCCTGATTCATTAAGGAAACTTAAGTAAAAAAAATTGAGTAAGTAGTCTCCTGGACAAAACCATGTTACAATGCAAGGGGTGCAAATTAGTTTTCTATTTTGCACATAAGTTAAATACTGTCAGTTTTTTCATGTAGCAGACAAACATTGGATAGCTTATTTGTACACTGTAATTTAAAGTTGATATGTGTGTGCTACATGAAAACAGACAGTATTTAACTTAAGTGCAAAATATAAAACTAATTTGCACCCCTTGCATTCTAACATGGTTTTGTCCAGGAGACTACTTACTCAATCTTTTTACTTAACTTTCCTTAATGAATCAGGCCCAGTATGAGGGACTATTGTCTGAGGATTATTGTATCTGTAAGTACTGTGATTCCCTAGTAGAAGAGAAGTGCATCCAGCCATGCCAGTCCAAAAGTAATTTGGATTTGGGTGGGCATCCCCTAGATGATTATCACTCCCTAGTGGGTAAGGTCTTAAATCAAAGTGAGTGCTGGGTGTGATCTCCTGTGCCTCAGGGACGACATAATGTAGGATTAGTACTGTTCCCACTTAACATCTCTGAGGTCCTCGAAATACAGGGAGGGAGGCCCATAGAAGGGAGATATAATATCACTAGGTCCCTTAGTCTAAAGCTTCACCAAAACTTCATAGATCAGTCATTGTTATGTCTGAATTTCTCACATGAAAATAGACTGAAAAATTGGGAAGCTGACCCACCTGATCAGACAATAGCTCGCCACAGCAGTATTGACGGGAGACTCTCAAGGATACTGATGGACTTCATAGATTGGGTCATATCAACAACATAAGAGAGTATTCACTAGGAAAGTGCCTTTAGGTTATTGTCAGAATGTGAAATATGCCAAAACTTGTCTTGAACAGATGGAGACACTAGGCATGGGGAGTTTTATCAAAACTTTATGCAATATTATCAATGATTGTACTGTACCTTATGTCCTCCCAGATGATGTGTATTAAGTTTGTGTAAAAAAGGCTTTCTCCTGGTTAACTCCAAGGTCCAGGGGTTTATGTTTTCTAGGTAAATTGGTTCCTGAGGCTATGACCATTACACATAATGAAATGATTGATATCCATAGCACAACATCACCCCCATACATATACACATGGTATGAACATTGGGCAAAAGAAATATGATTCCAGGTGAATAACCTGTAGCTACAAAGTTAATTAGTGAAACTACAGGATTTCAAATCGTGGTCGCATTAGACTCCACCAGGATCTTTCGGGGGACCCTAAATTTTAAGTACAAACAAAACCTGGCAAAATTAATAGACAATATCACTGAGATGTAGGACGACACATTCAGGTATACGGTTAAGGGGCTACAGGCATATAAAATGGAGTTAGTTCAACATAGGTTGGTGTTAAATTATCTCAAATCTATTACTGGTGGATACTCTGTGACGTTAGCCATCCAATTTGGTCAAATGTTGCACATGTATCACCAATAATACAGAAGACCCCAAAGAAGTAATTGACCGAAAGATGGACGAAATTTTACAATTAAAATGGGAATTTCGGAAGAACCATAATTCTTCGCTGTATGAAATAGGAGAAAAAGTAGCAGGATGGTTTTTATGGTTGAACCATGCAAAATGGTTCTTAGATGTAGCGGAATGGGTACAAGAAATGATCACTAGTATAGGTAAACTCCTTATTCTTATATTTGGTGTCATTATAGTAATTGGCTTATGTGTTAGATGTGTTCCAACTGTGTTGAAGTGTGGAAGCGTTCTAACGAGGTAAATACCGAAAATGACACTGTAATGATGATGAGAAGTACAGGTATCACTGTTAATGAAGAACTGCATTATAATCCTGAGATATAAAGTATAATAAGGCGATAGTTTTTGCACTACCAAAGGGTAGCCAATGAAGGTCAAATAATTGGATGAAGTCATTTCAAATTAATAGCAATCGATTTAAATTGGCTTTATCTGAAAATATGCGAATAGCACGCTACGGCGTGGAAGGGTTTATTAACACTAGCGAACACTTCTACATCCATTTACACTCACATATTCATTTGTAAATAGTTCACCTTAATAAAGTTCCAGCATATAGTCTTTTATAATCAAATGTAATAGATTTAATAGTTTAATTTAATAATGTTAAAACCACTTTATTGACATCTAAGGTTCAGGATAATGGAAATGTATCATGTTTGGTGTCATACTAATCCACTTTCTACCACCAGACATCCGCTACATTCGGCTAACCGATTGCACCTTGCATATGCTAGTTATTAATCATAAAGGATTAATGCTCAAAATTATATTGTGTTTGGAATGCTAATAGTCTGATTTGAACCAGTACTTTGGTCGGCTCCTGATGGAAGACATGTATGCAGCAGTTTGAGAGTTGAGCCCCACCCTTGGACAGCATCGTTTGAATCCACCTATGACCTGCATTTTACTGGACTGTCCTAAATCCTGAACCAAACTGAAAATGCCTTGTCATCACCACTGTTTTTTTTATGTACCACAAACTGTATATAAACCAGGCACAGTGACAAACATTCAATCTAGTTTGACCACAGACTTTAGGACTGAATGACTGGCTGCTTATGTATCGGTTGTACTTTATATTATTTAATAGTTATTTGTTACATCTTGCTTTTAAATCTCTTTTATGTGTTGGAACCACATTGATAGCTGCAGACAATATTTATTAATAGCGACTAAACGAACATAACAGTGTCTTAGGTGGGGATGTAGTATACACAGGTAGAATTGGTGTTGCAGTTATGGTGCTTTTTTCATTTCACATGCAGCCAGCTGTTGTGCCCAGTGTTTACTTCTCTACAATGGGGCTCATTGGTATGTAGCCAAGAGAGTGGAATGCTTGAGTTCAATACACTTTCATGTCCTGTCAGGTGGAATGCACAGGCGCCTGAGTGTTCCACTTGTTCAGGCAGCCATATCTTTGAGCAGGGGTGCAGTGGTGAGTGACGTGGTGAAAAGCTAAGAATAACTTAAGTCTTAATCTGATGTGTTTCGCACTCTAATAAAGTCCTCACCACATATGTTATTCATACCTATTTTCCCCATCTTATAAACACTTTGCTGAGTTAAGATATAAAATTTGCACAAAACTTAATTGTTTTAATGAGCTTCTCAATGCTTTCAGATGCTGATACTTTATTGAAGACATTATTTTTTTAGTGTTTCAATGAATTTAAGTGTCCTTCACTGAATGATTTTCAATTTAAATATAAGCAAATAGCTGAAGTTTAACACAGAAAAGTGTCTCTCAATCACAGGAAAGCTGGTAATACATTATACATTTCCTATGGAGCACATATTTTTTACAGATACTAATGTTCTAATTAGAAGATCATTTGCTTTCATGCTGCACTCAATGAGAAAATAATTATATGATTTGACATACTGGACTTTTCAGAGTATCACTTTGTCAGAAATATTTTCATCATTAACACATGAAGCATATTATTAATACTGACCCTTTTAGAATGCACTTTCAGAAACTGGAAAACCTGTCATCAGCAGATCAAGTAAATTCCTGAAAGGGCAAATCAACAACAATATTACTTTGGCATTGAATATAAAATGTACAAACTCAGAAAAAATGAACATGGCATTTATTGAAAGATATAAAAAATACCTGCAATCATTCCATGTGGAGATCATAAAAATTCTGATTATTTGAAGAATATACTGAAATCATCTACATCATTACTCACAAATTATATATTTGCTGCCAGCTTGCTTTATATATGGATTAAATTTAAACAATGAATATTTTATAGACAAAAGAATATATGCAATCTTTTAAAATCATTGCTCTAATATAGATTTAAATAGGTCTCAAACAAAGCATTGCATACTCCTAAAGTCAACATAAACAAATCTCAACATACATGTGGTGATGACTACAGGTGTTGGCTTACTCTACTCTACTAGACCAGATACTGCAGGATATACACAATACCTATGGGGAATATAAAATCTTAAAAGAAAGTACAGAAAAAATATATATTCATTTATTGTTACCAATATTATAATCATTAATGATAATACATGGATTTTTTTTAAAAAAAAATGTTTTTTAATGTCTACTATGCATAATAGATATTTCTACAGTTGCTCCTGATTGAAAACACATGTTTTAGCATGCACACTCAGCCATCAGAACCAGTAATTGCCACTTAGACTAGACCCCTAGCTGAAGCAAGACATACAGCAGAAAACGAGCATACCTCTGCATGCGTCTGAGTTTGACTTGGATGTGGCTGTACGGGAGCGCCTTTACTGTAGATTGTCTACGCGCAGCCGCCCATTGCCCACCTGATTCCCTCCTCAAAATCGTAGACTGTAGTGAATTTCATTTGCGTTTGAAGATGACTTGTAGGAGTTGGGTGCATTCTATTGCGTATCGTCTGAGCATGTGCAAAGTGATTTTGCGAATTTTGCACAAAATCGGCAGATACGTTCCATAATGACTCAGCCCCACAATGTATATACCCAATAACAATCTTGTGTTTTTGTAAGTCAACAGTGGTGAAAGATAGCATCAACTGTACTAGGTGTAGGTTTAGATGTACAACCCCTTAATATGTCTAAATAAAGACTATTTAGGATAAATTAAGTCCCAAAGGGTGCACTTCAGACACATTACATTCAAGTAACCAAGGAGAGAAAAAGTGTACATGTTAGGGGCACTACGGGGTGACCAATACATAAAATATATATATATTTTATTAAGTATGCATTAAAATTATAATAGACAAGCAGAATTGGTTGGTGTGAAGAGCAAAATAATTAAAAATAATAGATAAAAGACATATGTACTGTGAAATTAAAAATGCAACGCAAATTGCATAACAAACAATATTCAAATTTTGTCCTTATAAGTAAATAATCCGCTGGCTTTTTTACTAATATGGTCTCAGAGTTATCTGGGTGGTATATATAGAGGGCTGATTTTACTTAGTTTTGTAATTATCCTTTAAGTTTTCTCATTTGGATTACTAGGTGATATTAGTCCCTATCTAACATGCTTCCGAAGAACGATATAATTTATTGTATACAATTTGTTTCCTGATCGGAATGCAGAATATCATCCAAATTACAGGAGAGAGTACATATAAGAAATTCTCGATAAATTCTCTGCTCAAACAGATATCATATACTACTCCTTAAAAAACACAAATCCTTAAAATCACAGAGTTATATTAAAGTCTTAACCTGAGGAATTCTCTATATCAAGCACACTGAACTATGAAGCTATTATATGAGATAGCATTATGCAGACAGAGATTGTAAACTGCCCATCCAGAAACCCTTCTCCCTGTGATCGCGGGATTATGTAAGAAACCCTGCCTAATAGCAATCTGGGGAGCGATCCAGGGAGAGAAAGAATATCATAATTTAGTGGATGATAGTACAGCAAGGCAGGTCACCAACACGCGTTCGCTCACAGGCATTTTCATGGCAGCCCGGGGAAAGAAATGACATATTTTATACAGTGTGGAAAAGTGGGCATGTCATATAGTGATGTCATACTGCTGGACCAATAGTGTTCGTGTCATAGATCAAATGATAGACATCCTTACTAACCAATCCTCATTGAGATCTATTTGCGATATTCCGTCTCTATCAGTTTCCCATTGGTTAAGGGAACTAGAATCGGGGAGAATAGTATATTACTCATACTGTTAGAAAATAATACTTTTAATCGACAAGTGACTACAACATCAACGTTGGTGAAATAAGTCTTTTCCTCTTTATGGGGCATATTTAACAAATAATGATAGTGCACTATCGTACACTTATCATTAAAAAAACGTCCCTCTGTGTCCCTTGCATATTTAAGAAGGCTTGCATCGCAGCAGATATCATGGATATCTGCTGCTTTGCATTCCTTTTCGTTTGTGGGAGCAGTCACCATTCTACAGTATGGTGACTGCTCCCAACCGCAATCTAACAAGTTCCGAAAAAACATTTTTTTCAGAAACTGAAGCTGGCGTACATTATCATAATTGAAAGTTTTCAGTGCCGTCAGCTCTGCTCCGAAGAAATAGGACAAGATATCTAGATGGCGCTTAACCCAATGATGTCTGGACTGTTCTGTGCTTATTGTGCATTGTACACCTATTTGTCATTTATATTCTATATACACCTGAAGGCGCCATCCTTCTTTACCCATTGTACTATATATATATATATATATATATATATATATATATATATATATATATATATATATTATAATTAAAGTGCAGATAACTAGGACCAAACAGTTTTTGTGAACAAGGTGAAGAAACATATGAGTGATAAAAGTGAATAATGTGACACTTAAGTCACTGAATGTAAAAAGTGCTACATAATATAGTATTAGTGGTTCAAGAATAATACATTTAGATATACTAACAGTTAGATATATCACCAACCTGTGCTGAACACATCGGAGATAAATTAATCTGAACATATAAATAAGGCAATTTGCCATGAGTAATTTTCCAATGGCTAATGTAATGTATATGTGACATAAAAGAGGAAGGGGAACTGGTATTTAATACATTGTCACAATTAAAAGGTGACAAATGTGTGACAACAACCATAATACAGATATAAGTAAAATACCCTAATTATCACATACTTCACACACCAACATAGAGAGCAGGAAAGTAAGGAGAAGAGAGGAGAAGGTGCACCCCAAAGATCTCTCTACAGAATATATAATATTACAGGAAGGTCATGTAACTATTCATCATTTAGACCACGTGGAATCATGCTTCCCATGAGAAATGTTTTTTCAGTTTCTATTTTCTGTAGTTCTTTCTGTACATCCCCTCCTCGAATTCCCATGCTGATTTTTTTCCATTGGAAAAGCTTGAACATGTTTAGGGTTGCTATTGTGACAGAATAAAAATTGCTTAGCAACTATGGTAAGAGTTTTAAAAGTTTGTTGGTCTCTTGCCTCATTTTTAATATTGTTTATATGTTTAAGCAGACGTCTTTTGAATGGATAGATTATATATATAGATCTTAGGGCAGGGACAAGGGAGGCAATATATAACCCCTGAGGAATTACAATTCAAGAAATCTTCGATTCTCCATATTTTGTCATATTTGTCTTTATACGTTTTGGTGGGGACTGTAAGTTGACATGCTTTGCATGTCCCGCATTTGTAAAAACCCTTCAGTCTCTCCAAACTACTGATCTTCTTATGGAGATGACTGTGTACTAGTCTATCTCTCAAATTTCTTGTTCTTGTTCTTCTCCAACTAAAGGAGACCTGTTCATCTAAATTTTCCTTAAGATCTTTGTCTGATAGTAACACATGCCAGTGTTTCTGAAAGATTGTTTTAAGCTGTTTCCATTTGACAGGATTTTATTTCTTCAGACTATGTGCAGGATATATAAGAGAATCTCTATGCATTTGGAAATCCCTGCACTGATTGTCACTGACAGCCAGTCATCTGCAGCAGCGGGGATGCGGGAGATGACTGCGGGCACCCTGGTGAGGACAACGGGCCTCCAGGTAAGCACCGCCCATGTCTAAAAGGGGTGTGTGGCTGTAAGACAGCCGGGCCTACCGATGATTTTACCGGTAGCCTGCTGGGCCAGTCCGACGCTGCATATGAATGGCTTAAGACTAAATGGGGGGTGGGTTGATTTTTAGGGCTCTTTCTTGGACTAATGCAAAATTGTCTTGAATCCTTTTTCTTTTTTTTCCATTTACGGCTTATATGTGTTATGTTATGTACTCAGCTTTACAAAACATCAATGCAGATCACAGTCGAGCAGCACGGTGGTTTAGTCGCTCAGACAATTGCCTTACTGCACTGGGGTTATGAGTGCAATTCACAACCATTCCCTTATATGTGTGGACTTTGTATGTTCTCTTCCATGTTTGTGTGGGTTTGCTTTGATATTTGAAGTCGATGTACGCTATGTATGTTTTCTTCAAATTTTAATCTGCAATCATATTTAGCATTTACATACCCCTTCAATGCCAGATGGTTTTGTGAAGGTGCTAATTTGGTTTGTCGTTTGGCATATACCTTCCTTAATGATTCTGGGCCCAAGGGCACCTTATGTGTATGATATTACTATGAATGGACTCCCTTTTGGAGGGGGGGGGGGTTGTTGTGTAATACAATTAACATCTGCCAACCTTACCTTGTTTTCGTCATCTTCAGCATGTATGCCTTATCTGTGTGGAGTTAGTGTTCTCCTCATGTTTTTTTTTATTTCCTCTCTCCACTACATTTGACTTCAATCAAAGGGTGTGTGTGTGTTGTTAGACTGTAAGCTCTATTGACCCAGGGACTATGTTCTCTGTACAGTGCCTCAGAGTTGCTGGTACCATAATAAATAGATAAATGATGAAATAACTTATGATGTAGTGCAAAGGGACGGGACCAATGTAAAATAAATATTAAGGTATGTTCTAAATGTCCAGCCATTATTGGCTGAAATAACCTCTACACATTTCTGGAAATTAAATTATAGAAGACACACACACAACAATTTGTTTTTTTGGGTTTTTTTTATAAACAATTTTGAACAACGTAAATGTAAAGAAAAAAACATTTTTTTCTACGATCTAACAATTTGTTTGCAAAAATTGCCATTTTTTAAAAAAATCATTTTCAGTATTTTTTTCATTTTACGATGATATTTTACTGTATCATGGTATATTGACCCTTTTGTTTCTGAGATTTCAACCCCACCCGGGGTTTTTTCTTGAGCTGTTAAAAACCAAAAATTTTTTAGCTCATTGTTCAGACATATATTACTTCAAAAGTGTGTACTTTGCTTCACACATTGGACGGGTTTAGCAGAGGCATGAAATGTTACATAAGTTTACATTGTTGGAAAAAGTTAATGGTATGCTAAACACAGAACTAGGCAGAGGATTAATACTTTTGGATGGCATGTATTTATATATACACATTTGTGTGTGGCCGAGGAGGAAGGGTTTTACTTGTATCTCCAAATATTAATATTATGGACATCATGGTTGAAAACTGTGAAATTGATAACTAGCTATTGTGAAAATGGCATGTGTGTAATCATGATTTTTGCCCAACTACAATGTGCCTCAAAAGGAATACAAATAGGAAATGGGTTTAATTTCAATACTTACATTCAACCATCGCCACCTCCAAAACTGCCTGTGTGGCAGCCACCTCATCTTCCAGGGCCACCTTCTCCACCTGCTCCACAAGGGCCACCTCTTCCACTTCTAACGCTGACTCCTCCTCCACATCCTCGCCGGTCATTCCACCGACTCCTCTACCTCCTCAGGCGCCTCCTTCAACACCTGTTGTTGGCGGCCACATTGTAACATTTCTAATCTGGGGTCAGCCATGTCTTTATAAAATTTTGAAATGATTTCTAAAAGTAAACCAAGTATGTGTATTTCAGTATTTTATCCGAATAATAGAGAACTCACATCTCCTGATCTCTTCTCTAAGAACTGGGGTTTGCGCCACCATAGGTCGCTCCAGCTATGCTATAGTTGAACAACTGCCGCCAGATGTATCTGTGGACCCTTTGGTAGGCCCGCAGCTCGACCTCATTAGAAATGTACTGACTAGAGGTTATGTTTTCCATGCCCTCGTTCAGCACCATGACCTCCCATCTTGCAAGCTTGCTTGCTCTCATCTTTGCCTTCTTTCAGTCACAATTCATTACTCTGCTCTGTGATTGGTTCTCAGAGCACGTGTTGGCGAGCTCACGTCACTCGCGGATCTTTTCTACACCTGTGTGCAAAATGTCTGCCTGTCATTCATTCATTCATCATATCCTAGCAAAGAGGGTCGATGGGAAATGTACTCTGCTATTCACAATTACTGGCACTTTTATATCAGGAACCTTTAATTGCAGGCACCTGATAACAGGAACTATATTAATAAGTGCGATAGTTTTTGCATAGCTGAGCTGTAAATGTAAGTGTAGAAATAAAGTGTAACTTTTTGAGGTAACTACAACAAAAAGCAGACAGTAATTTACTTATGGTTTAAAATATGTCTAATTTTAAACATAACTTTGTGATATGGTTTCGACAGGATTCAAAGTAATACATTTTTGGTACTCAAATATACCTCATGAATCTGAATTTCCTATCCTCCTCACAAACTTACTAAGGAATAAAATTTAAGCCAACACAGGGGTTATAGTGGTGTTATTGACAGTAAGTGAGATTGGAGGGCAGTTGGTGACTCTGGGATAAGGGACAAGAATGAGCTCTGTATAGAACATGATTTGCTTTAGCTATCGTTGTGACATCCATGGGGTGAATGCAGAAAGACAGTGTTTTTCTACAGATAGGTCAGGGAAAGCTCTGTACATTTGGGTCTCCTCAGCGTAGAGGTGGAAATGGAGGGCAAATGACCAAATTAGTACCCCAAGACAAGAGATGTACAATATTAAAGTACACCATTTAGCACTAAAAGGAGCCTTATGACGCCTTGATAGAGAGTGAGAGTGGAAGGGAGAATGTGTCAGAGGTGGGTATACTACAGGAACGGTTAGAGAGATAGCAAGTGACCCAGGAGAGAGCTGTGTCTAGATAGACAATGGAGTGAAGGGTGTGTAGGAGAAGAGGGTGTTAATCAGTGTCCACAGCAGCAGAGAGTTACAGGAGAAAGAGTATTGCAAAAATAAAATATCAATATCTATTTATAGACACAATTATACTAATCAAATGAAACATGAAAACAAACTGAAAATACCAACTTCTTTGTAAACTAAAAATTAGAAAGACATGCATGTTGGTTTTATCCCATTTGTTAGAAGTGTTGCAAAGCATGTCATGCTGGAACCCATAATGCCTGTCTTCTTTCTCTGGTTAAAATATAAGAAAAAAAAGCAACCTTAGGCCATTTTGAAATGAAAAAAATAGTTCACTGTGTATTTTGTACACACCTGTACTTTCAAACAGTAAGATCTGCAATTTGCTGCCTTAACTGTGACACAGGTCCCCCAATAACCTAAAAGGAATAAAATAACTAGATACTTACAAGTTGCAAAAAGCAACTCCTTCATGTCTTAAACGTTCTACATGAAATGAAGCTTGCCAATCCTCCTTGATTACTGAATATTTTTCAGGTGAGGCAGACATGTCTGAGCTAAGGCCTGGTAGTACATAAAGGAAAGCCTTTAGTGTGGTCTATTTTAAACAAAACTCTACCAATCATGCTTCATCATTATTTTTGTAAGTGCTGTGGCTATAAAAGTCACATATGATAATCTCAGCAGGGGCAGAGGCAGCCCTTACAGGCTTTTCCTTCTAGTCTATTTCATGCACATATTGTTTCCACTTGTACGTTGGCGTAGTTGATTAGACAATCCACCATTTAACAGTGGAAACCTGAGTTCGAATCTTCACCAATGTCCTTTTCTCTCTGAAGTTTATATATAATTGCCATGTTGATGTGGATTTCCTATGTGTCCCTTATGTAAGAGTATGCTTGGTTTAAGTTTGTACAATTTTGCATAAATTATATTATTATGCTTTTATATTATTACTAGTGTATTGTTAGCCGTTTTTTCCAAATATCACCAAATAACTGTTGACACATCAGCCACTTTACATTGTGATATATTGCAATTGTTTTTGTAATTAAAAAGAGGTTGCTTTTAAAAATATGTGCACAATGTTTAATGTTTGATATAAACATAAAATAAATTCCCCCCACAGAAATTTTTTTTTTTTTTAGGTGAAGTGTATAAAGATGTATTTTGTGCATATTTAGTTGTGAGTGTTTTAAACGAACGATGCTTTTAGAACAGTTTATTGTTGTTGCTCAGCACTACTGCTGTAGCTGCTTGGATTTAAACAAGCTTAAGCTTCCTTAAGTTTAAGCAAGGAATTAAGATAAAACTCACAGCTTTTCTTGTTAACTATCTGACAGATCCGGAGGTAACGCCTACTCTTCTTAAGTCAGTACAAATAACGCCTACTCTTCTTAACTTCTTTCGGATCTCCGTCCATTCCCCTCTCATTCCCAACCCTTTTTTCTTAAGTGGTCAGAAAACTTTTTAAGTGCAGTTACGAAGGATTTTCATCTTAACTTAAGAAAATCTTAGCATATGCAACAGATTTTCCCTCTTATCTCCCTTTTCTGGGCATGTGTTTTTAAAATCTAAGTGTTTGACTGTGTTTGACATACGCAACCCCAAGAACCTTTTAAAACCTCTGCTCCACGATGATAGGAGGATCACCAGCCAGTTCCCTTTATAAGGAGTCATTGCATGCGGGCGGCAGTTGGAGAAGGCTGCACGTTAGATCAGCTCTGTGTCTTTCCTCCCACACAATTATCTGTCCACAATTATAAAACATCTAAAAACTTGTGAAGACAGTGGGAAATTATTGTGGGGGTACAAAGGAGTGTCATCATCACTCCAAAGACAAGGCCATACCATCTATCCCTGGCTTATCTGCATCAACTGACCTACTGTGTACCGACCCGGCTTGTCAGTTGGCCCTTCTCCTGCTGAATCCCTGGTTTATCTGCATCAACTGTTCTACTGTGTACCGACCCGGCTTGTCAATTAACCCTTCTCCTGCCGAATCCCTGGCTTATCTGCACCAACTGATCTACTGTGTACCGACCCGGCTTGTCAGTTAACCCTTCTCCTGCTGAATCCCTGGCTTATCTGCACCAACTGATCTATTGTGTACCGACCCGGCTTGTCAGTTAACCCTTCTCCTGCTGAATCCCTGGCTTATCTGCACCAACTGATCTACTGTGTACCGACCCGGCTTATCAATTAACCCTTCTCCTGCTGAGTCCCTGGCTTATCTGTATCAACTGATCTACTGTGTACCGACCCGGCTTGTCAATTAACCCTTCTCCTGCTGAGTCCCTGGCTTATCTGCACCAACTGATCTACTGTGTACCGACCCGGCTTGTCAATTAACCCTTCTCCTGCTGAATCCCTGGCTTATCTGCATCAACTGATCTACTGTGTACCGACCCGGCTTGTCAATTAACCCTTCTCCTGCTGAATCCCTGGCTTATCTGCACCAACTGATCTACTGTGTACCGACCCGGCTTGGCAATTAACCCTTCTCCTGCTGAATCCCTGGCTTATCTGCAGCAACTGATCTACTGTGTACCGACCCGGCTTGTCAATTAACCCTTCTCCTGCTGAGTCCCTGGCTTATCTGCACCAACTGATCTACTGTGTACCGACCCGGCTTGTCAATTAACCCTTCTCCTGCTGAATCCCTGGCTTATCTGCATCAACTGATCTACTGTGTACCGACCCGGCTTGTCAATTAACCCTTCTCCTGCTGAATCCCTGGCTTATCTGCACCAACTGATCTACTGTGTACCGACCCGGCTTGGCAATTAACCCTTCTCCTGCTGAATCCCTGGCTTATCTGCAGCAACTGATCTCTTGTGTACCGACCCGGCTTGTCAGTTAACCCTTCTCCTGCTGAATCCCTGGCTTAACTGCATCAACTGCATATAAAACATTATTTTATATGCCATTATTTTGTTTTTCCTGATTGTACATTTACAAGTTTCTACTTTTTACCTGTTATTATTCTACTATTTATATGCCTTTATCTTGTTTTTCCTGATTTTATATTTACCAGCAACTAGTTTTACCTGTTATTATTCTTGCCTATTTCCATTGTCCTTATTACCTCTCCTTCTATTATTCTTTGCCTTCCACGCCCTATTTGGTTATTGTCCTCCATCTTGCTATTGTCTCCCTGCTTATTCTTACCTGTTATCCGCTGTCCTTATTATCTTACTGTTCTGCTATCATTCTTACCTGTCTTCATTGTCCTTATTATCTCACTGTACTGTTGTTCCATGCCCTCCACGCCCTAATTCGTTATCATCTTCCACCTTTTCATTGTCTTCCTGCCTTTGTTCTTACCTGATTTTCACTGTCCCCACTATCTCACTGTTCTGTTACTCTCTCTCCCTACTATGCCTCCCCGCTCTCACTCCATACCCATACTCTCCCCCCGCCCTACCTCTCCCGTTCCTCCCCGCCATCCCCCGCGCGCTGCTCATCTTGCTAACCTCATCCCCATTTCCCCCCTCTCCTCTCCCCCTTTCTTCTGTGCCCTCTGGAATGCCAGATCCGTCCGCAACAAGCTGACTGCTATCCACGACCTCTTTCTATCCAACTCCTTTAACCTTCTTGCCGTTACTGAAACCTGGCTCTCCGATTCTGATACTACTTCCCCCGCTGCCCTCTCCTATGGTGGCCTCTCCTTCACCCACTCCGCCAGGCCTGGTGCCCGCCCTGGCGGTGGAGTTGGCCTCCTCCTCTCCTCCACCTGTACTTTTCGTGTCATTCCCCCTGAACCCTCCCTCTCCTTCTCCTCTTTTGAAGCTCACTCCATCCGCCTCTTCTACCCCATCCATCTCCGCGTCACTGTCATCTACCGCCCCCCTGGCCCCACCTCCCTCTTCCTTGACAACTTTGCTAGCTGGCTTCCTCACTACCTCTCCTCCGATCTCCCCTCGATCATTCTCGGTGACTTTAATATCCCCATCGACAACCCCACCTACCCTGCTTCCAGCAAACTGCTCACCCTCTCTTCCTCCCTTGGTCTCACCCAATGGACCTCCTCCTCTACCCACTGCCTTGGTCACTCCCTTGATCTTGTCTTCTCCTACCTATGTAATCTCTCTGACTTCTCCATCTCTCCCTTTCCTCTATCCGACCACCATCTCCTCTCCTTCTCTCTCTCCTCTTCTCCTGCTCCCCCCCCCTGCCCAAACCTACTCTGTCCATACGCAACCTCGATGCTCTTGACCCTGCCTCTCTGTCCTCCTCTCTCGATACCCTCCTTTCTCCCCTTTCCTCCCAGGCCTGCCCCAACCAGGCGGTCTCCCTCTACAATCACACCCTCACCTCCGCTCTGGACGCGGTCGCCCCTGCCCACTCCGTCCACCCCCGCTGCTCCAAACCCCAACCCTGGCACTCCAAATTTACCCGCTTCCTCCAAAAATGCTCCCGTTCCGCCGAACGTCACTGGAGAAAATCCCGCTCCCTGGCTGACTTCCTCCACTTTAAATTCATCCTTTCATCCTACAGCTCTGCCCTCTCACTCGCTAAACAATCTTTCTTTAAATCCCTCATCTCTTCCCAGTCCTCTAACCCCCGCCGCCTCTTTGCCACCTTCAGCACTCTCCTGGCCCCCTCCCCTCCCCCCACCCCCTCCTCCCTGACTGCCTCTGATTTCGCCTCCTTCTTCTCCTCTAAAATCGAGGCCATCCGACTTGAAATCTCCTCTTCCACTCTCTCTTCCACCCCTCCCACTCTTCTGTCCCCCCCCCCCAACCACCTTCCCCTCCACTCCTTCCGTCCCACCACCGGCGAGGAAGTCCACTCTCTCATTTTATCCTCCCCCCCCACTACCTGCCCCCTGGATCCCATCCCCTCCCACCTTCTTCGCTCCCTTTCCCCCACCACCTGCTCCCACCTCGCTCACCTCTTTAATCTCTCCCTCTCCACTGGCATCTTCCCCTCCTCCTTCAAACATGCTCTCGTATCCCCCATTCTTAAGAAACCTAATCTCGACCCCACTTCTCTCTCGAACTATCGCCCCATATCTCTTCTCCCTTTTGCCTCCAAAATTCTTGAGAGGCTCGTCTGCAGCCGTCTCACCTCCTACCTTTCTAAATACTCCCTCCTTGATCCTCTCCAGTCTGGTTTCCGCCCCCTCCACTCCACTGAAACTGCCTTGGCTAAAGTCACCAATGACCTCCTCTCTGCAAAAGCCAGGGGCCACTTCTCCCTTCTCATCCTCCTTGACCTCTCTGCAGCCTTTGACACCGTTGACCACCCCCTCCTCCTTCACACCCTCCAGTCTTTCGGCCTCTCCGGCCCAGTCCTGTCCTGGTTCACCTCTTACCTTACTCACCGTTCCTTCTCTGTCACCACCTCTGGGTCTCTCTCCCCCCCATCCACCCTTCCAGTTGGGGTCCCTCAGGGCTCTGTTCTGGGACCCTTACTCTTCTCTCTATACACCTCCTCCCTGGGTGAACTCATCAGCTCCTTCGGCTTCAGCTACCACCTTTACGCTGACGACACTCAACTATACCTCTCCTCTCCTGATCTCTCTCCCTCCCTCCTCTCTAGGGTGTCCGCCTGCCTCTCTGCCATCTCCTCCTGGATGTCCTCTCGATTCCTCAAACTTAACCTTGCCAAAACTGAGCTCATAGTTTTTCCTCCCTCTCATACCCCATCCCCTTCTGACCTCTCCATCACTGTCGACAATACCTCTATCTCGCCTGTCCCCCAACTTCGCTGCCTTGGTGTCATCCTCGACTCCTCTCTCTCCTTTGGCCCCCACATCCTCTCTCTTGCTAAATCCTGCCGCTTCCAGCTGCGCAACATCGCTCGCATCCGGCCCTTCCTCTCCCAAGATGCCACCAAATGCCTTATCCACTCTCTGATCATCTCCCGCCTGGACTACTGCAACCTCCTCCTCACTGGCCTCCCCCACTCTCATCTCGATCCCCTTCGATCCGTCCTTAACGCTGCAGCTAGGCTTATTTTCCTCTCTCGCCGCTCCTCTTTTGTCTCCCCCCTCTACCTAGCCCTTCACTGGCTTCCATTCCCCTTCAGAATCCTCTTTAAGCTCCTCACACTCACCTACAAGGCCCTCGCCAACTCCACTGCGCCCTACATTTCCACCCTCCTCTCTATTCATGCTCCATCCCGCCCTCTCCGTTCTGCCTCTGACCGTCGCCTCTCTTCCCCCCTTATAACCTCCTCCCACGCGCGTATCCAAGACTTCGCCCGCGCTGCCCCCCTCCACTGGAACAAGCTCCCTCCCTCCATCAGAACTTCCCCTAATCTGTCCAGCTTCAAACGGGCCCTAAAAACCCACCTTTTTCTTAAAGCCTTTCTGTCTCCCACTTAACTTCCTACCTTATCTTCTGCCTCTGTCCCCCTACTCTCCCTCTCTCCCCTGCGTCTCTCTGTCTGTCCACCCCTCCCCTTAGATTGTACGCTCCTCTGAGCAGGGCCATCTCTCCTCCTGTTTCCACCACTTCTAACTCTGCTCTCCAGCTACTTAGCCCTCCTCCTGAAAGGTCCTCCACCCCACGTCCACTTTCGCTCCCTCCTCCCCCCTGGGGGTCTCCCTGTCTTCCGCGCCCCCCTTCTTGGGCCCCGTCGTTTTCGGATCCTCCCTCCCCTTTCCCCGCCCTCTCTAGCTGTGCATTGAGCGTACTGAGTTGCTGTGTTTACTGTACTGTGCTGTCTCCCATTGTATTGTGATTTTGTTTGTCTCTGTACGGCGCTGCGGATGCCTTGTAGCGCCTTATAAATAAATATTAATAATAATAATAATAATAATAAGGGTCCTCCTCCATTCTATGGATGTCAGTTCATCAGGTCTCCTACCTGAAAGGAAGCATCTCCTCTGTCTCACGTCCGTGCTCATACTTACCTTTGTTCCTGTCTTCGCAAGTTAGGCCGTTCGCTCATCGACTGTAGCATCGGTCCTCTTCCAGAGTTATAACACCTGTGTGGATCTCAGTGCTTTTGCTCTCTGCAGTTCATTGCTTCACAGCATTACCTGTTTAGCTTATTCCACAGCCAAGACCGTGGTCTCACTGCAGAGTATCGCTCATCATCAGTCCTGTTCCAGGGTTATAACACCTGTGTGGATCTCAGTGCATTTGCTCTCCACAGTTCACCACTTCACAGCATTAACTGTTCAGCTTATTCCACAGTCAAGACCAAGGCCTCACTACAGAGCGTCGCTTATCGTCGGTCCTGTTCCAGAGTTATAACACCTTTGCGGATCTCAGTGCTTTGCTCTCTGCAGTTCATCGCTTCATAGTATTACCTGTTCAGCTTATTCTATAGTCAAGACCTATGACTGTACTTCCTGCTCAGCCTTTCCTATTATCGTGATCTGTGGCTATACTGCTGATCATCGCACAGCACCCATCCCTGTTCCAGAATTCCATCTACATTCCATTCTGCCTTACAGTTACTTTGTGGTTCTCTGCATTATCTACTCTGTGGCCCCTAAAGGACTGCGACCTGCGGTTGAAAGCAGCTAAGACCATATTCCCTTGCGGAAATCCCTGGTGAATACTTATCCTCCGTTAGACTCCACACCTCTCTGGGGGTAGCCCATTTACAAAATTTTGAAAAACTGCTGGAGCATTGCATAACCCGAATGGCATCCCAAGATATTCGTAATTCCCGTCCCTGGTGTTGAATGTGGTTTTCCACTTGTCTCCCTTCTTAATAGAAATGAGATTGTATGCACTTTGGAGATCTAACTTATTAAAAATGGAAGCACCTTGGATGTGGCCCATTAAATTCGAAATAAGTGATAGTGAATATCTATTCTTGATCGTGATGGCATTCAGGCCTCTGTAATCAATGCAAAGGCGTAAACAGCCATCTTTTTTCTTTATGAAGAAAAACCAAGCACCCGCAGGAGAAGTGGATTTGTAAATGAAACTTCTCTACAGGTTCTCTTGGATGTAATCGGACATGGCTTTCTTTTCTGGTAAGGACAGACGGTACACACAGCCTCAAGGAGGAGTCTACTGTAAGAAATCAATTGCACAGTCCCATTCTTGGTGAGGAGGTAACTTCTCTGCTTTCTGTTTGCTGATAACATAAAAGAAGCTTGAATACTGAGGAGGTATACAAAGTTCCACAGATGTATAAGACATTGGAACACGAAACAGAGGTTGAATTCTCTGTATACACTGTGAATGACAGCGAGGACTCAGGCTAAAACTTGTGCAGAATGCCAATCTATGACAGTAGAATGCAATCGCAACCAGGACTAAGGGATTGATGGCTACAGGAATCAAATAAAAAGAGATACTCTCTTTATGCAGAGCTCTCACTTGTTAGGGTTAGTAGAGCAGTACACTGATTTATCGTGCCTTGTGCAATTTTACTGCCATCGATCGCTGTCAAGGAGAGTTGAGTTGCCAGAGAGTGAGTTGGAAGAGACAGCATAGTGACTAGAAAAGCTGAATTGAAATTTCCAGCTGCACTTGAGTCCGGAAAGGCAGACAATGTGACTGACCCCGTGGGATAATACAAAGTACCGGAATGGCAAAACAAGTACTGGGATCAGAAGAGGGACAGTTTACAGATGTACCTAACATGGCCTATCCGGTAGCAGTTAGGCTCTGAAGTCCTGAATGCTTGGGGCAGGATCCAAGTAGGTGTCCAGGCTCTGCACAATATAGACAAAGGTTATTTTTTCACCTTCTCTCTCATTCCTCTGGGGTAAGACAAGATTGCCCCAAATGCACAGGTTCTTTAGTGAACACAACTGGAGGTTGAATGCAGGGTGCCTAATTGACCACAAAATGGCGAGAGGATTCCTTCTTTTGAATCCGCACCCTAAAGTGGCTGTCCACACTGTTGCAGAGCGCAATAAAGTCATCCATGAAAGATGGTAGCTCTTGAGAATCTAGTTCGTCTTTAACACGGTAGGACAACTCTTGCCAGAATGCTGCTACTAGGGCTTTGTTATTCCACTGCAGTTCAGATGCTAAAATCCAGAACTGAACTGTATACTGGCCTACTGTGTCAGAACCTTGACACAGGCGAACAATTCCTGAGGCAGCTGAAGAGATACGACCAGGTCCATTAAAAATTCTCTTAAAAGATTCCAAAAAGGAGGTGAAATTGTGCAGAAGTGGGGAGGCGCAGGCAAGCACTTGACCAGAAAGTAGGGATATAATATAGGCTACTTTTATTTTTTCGGAAGGACAGTTCCCCGGAAAGAGTTTAAATTGAATACTGCACTGGTTCAGAAAGCCACTGCAGGCCTTGGGGTCCCTGAATAATTTAGGCTGCTCTGGATATGAAGTTGTGATAGCACCGCCTTAACCGTAGGTGCTTGAGTACCTAGGGAAGTCTGAAATGTGTCCACACGACAGGAAACACCACGTGGAAAGTATATCAGTTGATACTAATTAGCTTCTTGGTTTTCTATCCTGCTGATAACGTGTTGCAGCAGGTCCTGAGGAGACAAATTACTAGCGATGTCCATGGGCAGAGTATACTGTCACAATTCTAGCAGAAAGTGGATTCACTTTCGCCATCCTGGATTAGTGCTGGCAGTTACAGAGGCAAGGAGTCTAACGAACAACCTTATTTCACCAGGGACCACCACAAGGAGGTTTGGGCTTTGCTGCAGGTAAGATCACAGGTCGCAACTCTCTGCGCTGCCTCAAGGCGAGACGAGCTGTTATCAAGTGCAAGAGATTAGTCAACGTAGCCGGGACTGGTAGACTACGGACTGCAGAATGCCAAATCAGGAAACCGAAGAACTGTCAGAACAAGCTGGGTCCTCAACAATCGGGAATACACAGTAGCAAACGACAGGCAGAAGAATAGTAAGGAACTGTCTCGTTCAGGATACACAGGATTCAGCCACAAGATGTACAGGAATGCTTTAGTAAATGTATTGAGTCTAACCCTCTGGCACAGACCTGTGCACTAAGCAGGTTTAAATAGCTAAGCTGAAGAACAGGGCAGGTCACAGGACAGAACACATGATCACAGTTTCAGAACTCTCAAAGGGCCATGCGCCTTCAGTTGTGCAAAGTATTATTATTATGACACAAGGCTCTGCACCTAGAGCGGAGTGATGAATAAAGTGAGTGTGCCAGACAGCTAGTTTGAAAATCAACTGCCGGACTTCGATGTGTGACACTCTTGTTTTTCTGCTGTATCTCTTGCACCAGCTAAGGGTCTATTTTAAGTCCTGAGTCAGTATCGTATGCATGCTGTAACATGTGTCTTCAATCAGGAACAACTGTAAAAATGTATTTTAAATACAGTAGACATTAAGGACAGCCTAATAAATGTTTTTCAAAAGGGGAAAAAAAAAAAATTTTTTTAATACAATTTCCATTTTTAATCATAAATGACTATATTATTGACAGGTAACATTAAATGATTTTTTATTTTTTTTTGTGAATTCATTTGATATTTCATATTCCACATATGTATTGTACGCATCCTGCAGTACCTAGTCTAGTACAGCAGAGTGAGCCTACACCCATAGTCAACACCACTTGTATCTTGAGATAGATTGCTTGCCAACTCCGGGCGAAGACGATTTACATGAAAACAGCTGCACAATGTGCTCAGTGCGCATGCCTTAATGACTCAAGCCCTACATGTTTCAATATAAATGCAATTGTGTAAGGGGTAGTATCAATTACATTTGTACTGATTACTGCAAACAAAATGGTGCTCTTTGACTCTGAGCTGCACACCCCTCAAAAAATCATCTTGCATTTAAAATCCAAGGGTCTGACTGTAAAGGCAATTGTGTGAGGGGCAGTATCACTGACATCTGTACTGGTAAGCGGCCAAAAAAACAGGGTTCACTTTGACACTGAGATGCACGCCACCAAAAAAAAGATATATTTTTCTTTTAAAATCCAAGGGCTAGATTTACTAAGCTGCGGGTTTGAAAAAGTAGGGATGTTGCCTATAGCAACCAATCAGATTCTAGCTTTCATTTATTTAGTACCTTCTACAAAATAACAGCTAGAATCTGATTGGTTGCTATAGGCAACATCCCCACTTTTTCAAACCCGCAGCTTAGTAAATCTAGCCCCAAGTGTTTGACTGTGAAGTCACTTGTGCATTCTACACAACGACATATCCTACACAGAGACACACAGAGACACGCCTCACCCTGAAGGATGGGGTTTTTGCCTTTAATACAGCTAAATATGATTGTACCTTGTGCCATTATCACCAAAGGGCTTGATTTTGTGGTTGACATTTGTGATTTCATCATGTTATTTTATCTATTGACAATTGTTATGTACTTTCCTTTATGCATATTCATAGCTAACACTTACACTATTATATTACGGACAACTTTCTATGTACATTTAACATAATTCTGTCCTATGAAAAGAATGCATGTTGTAGGAAAGATCTGATGCTGGAGGCAGGTACACCTATAGTATGCGGCACACTATATAAGGGCTGACTGGTTTATTATACCTATCTGCCGCACAGTGGTTTGCTCATTATGGGACATTCCTAGACTACAAGAATTAGACCATTCTGGGTGCTATTGTAAGACTCAGAAAGTGAGTGTGATTGTGATCTTGGCTCCCTTATTTGGTCTCTACAATCCATTTGTTGGCATAGGCTAATTTCACCTAATTGATCTGGATTTAAATTTGTGTCACCCGATCTGGGGACTCACGGTTCCAATAATTTTGCATTCTCATAGAATGTCAGCTTTTTATTCGGTAAATACAGAGGGACAATTTTGTGTTATTTATTATTGTTGAGAATGTTAATATGGACTGATGTTATTATTCATTAGAAGCATTTTGAAATCTGTTTTAATTTAAATGTATGGAATATGTGAAATACATCTGTCCTGTGACTGGTGGTTAAGTATTATAAATGGCCACCTTTGGGTAAAATACAAGTGCACCTTGGAAAGATCCAAGTGAAGGGATCAAAACGCATTGGTGATTAGCTGTGCTTCTGTCAATGGATTATTGCGAGAGCTACAAATGTGTGGGACAGTTTCACTATTGTTTCCCTTTATATATATATATATTGCAAAATTTGTTTATTTTTGTTTAATAAAATGATTTTAAGGTAATGCACCTAGATCAAGTTTTGTTTTCTTGAGTGGGATCGGTCCAGGCAAGAGTGACATTGAGAGAATATAAGAAGAGTTGCTGTGGGAACCCACTTAAAAGAGATGTTACAAGGCCTTTATTATTCGTGATTGATGTAAGCTTAATACCGTTGGGGGTTACCAGAACTCACGGTGATTGAACTCACATTTATTTTATTTTTCACTGGGATTTGAGTTCGGGTGTTAATCCCCCCCACCTGATGAGGAATTCCATTGGGTACTATAAATATACTTCACCATTATATATTTCTTTTCTTTTGGTCTTTACTGATGATTAAGAAATGGTGAAGAGAAGATAAAATTAAGAAGACATCTGTTCGGACTTTGATTATCATTTGGACTGCCATACTCTATGTGACATATTCTAGTGCCTATCAATACATCTTTTTGGTATATATATTATGCCATAATGTTTAGGGGAGCCATAACATCATGATCAATTCCAAGTACAGTTCTTAAGTCCCTCTACTTCACACATGTGAAAAAATGTATTCCAAACATTTTCAGTCACTTTAGATGACTTGTTACCTAGACTACTTTCTAATCAGAGGACATATTATAAAAAAAAAAATTGCAAAAGCAAAAAATTAAATATTTGAAACCTGACTAGAGGTCAGAGGTCCCAGATCAACCAGTTATGTAACAGGCGTTGAGTTGCCGACTCACATATCGACCATATGTCTGGTTGCCTTAGGTAAGAAGTAGGCAGCTTTTAGACCACAGGGAGATGTCACATATATTGTTACACATGGAATTTTAACTTATTATTATGCAATTTCTAAGCAGACCATGGAGTTTAATCATCTTAGACCGGTTGTGGTAGGGTTTTCCGTTGCAGACAAACCTGACACAGTAGAGAGTGACGAAAAGATAGTGATGACAACAAGACCGGTCATGTAGAAATTGCAACTTACCAAGTTAATAACAAGTGGTGTTTGCGGCAGCTTCAATTTCCTCACCCTGTAAAAACCGACCTTGCAAAAGCTTGGTGCTACGAAATCACGTAATTTGTAATGGTCCGAATGCAAGCTGTGGTTTTAAAGCGACAATGGCTGGACCCACAACATGTATAATGTAATACAGGTTGTGTTGTCCACAGCTTTCATTTGGACCTTTACAAATGACGTGTAACGACAGCTTTTGCAAGGGGGTTTTTACAGTGTCTGAAATTGAAGCTGTCACAAACACCACTTGTCATTAACTTGGTAAGTCGCAATTACTACATGACCGGTCTTGTTGTCATAGTTATGTTTTTGTCGCTCTCTACTGTGTAGGGTTTGTCTGCGCCGGAAAACCAACTACCACCGCTTAGACCCAGGCAGGGCCGGATTAAGGGAATAGAGGCCCCTGGGCTAAGGGGGCCTCCATTCCCCGTGAGGGCACCCCCCCCCCCGTGATCCGAGCTGCCTGCGCCCCCCCAGTGATCCGAGCTGCCGGGGAAGGACCGCAGTGAAAGTGCTCAATAGCACTGATCAGGCTGGGGGCGCCCCCGCCCCGTCCGATCAATACTGCTGCTGAGCACTTTCAAGGGCCCCCTGGATGCCATAGGCCCCTGGGCTGTAGCCCAGTTAGCCCTATGGTTAATCCGGCCCTGGACCTAGGGCGCCCATTAGATTAGATTTGGAGCAGCTACCATTGTGGCTTTAGCAGGGTCTTCCACTGATGCGATAAAGCATTTATGCTGATGGAAATCTACAGGAACTTGTGGTGCAGTCTAAGCATGCTGTGAGGTGCAGGTGGCTCTCTACATAAAGGTTAATTCAGGGCACACATATTACTCCAAATTCAAAGGTCCTTGAAAGTCCAATCTGGTATCCAAATTTGAGTCACTGGCCCTCCTCTGGCTGATCCGACCATATGTCCGGTCACCTCTGCACAGCACGTAGTTGGCGAGCCCAGAAGGATGTCATTGATACACAAGGATGCTTCACCTTTGATGAAATGGCCGTGCGATGCAATTTTAGGAAGTCCATCGATTTTATTGGCGTTGACAGGAAGCACAATAATTTTCAGTCGCTTAGGATTAGGACAGCTACTACTGCAGCTTTATACAGATCTTCATTCACAGTGTTACAGCACTTAAGGTGATGGAAGTCCGCTGCCATCTACTGTGCAAAAGTTTTAGGCAGAAGTGGAAAAAATGCTGCAAAGTAAGAATGTTTTCAAAAATAGAAGTGTTAATAGTTTATTTTTTCTCAATTAACAAAATGCAAAGTGAATGAACAGAAGAGAAATCTAAATTAAATCAAAATTTGGTGTGATCATCCTTTGCATTTAAAACAGTATCAATTCTTCTAGATACACTTGCGCTCAGTTTTTAAAGCAACTCGGCAGGGAGGTTGTTTCAATCATCTTGGAGAACTAATCAGACATCTTCTGTAGATGTAGGCTTGCTCAAATCATTCTGTCTCTTCATGTAAACCCAGACAGACTCAATGATGTTGAGATCAGGGCTCTGTGGGGGCCATATCATCACTTCCAGAACTATTTGTTCTTTTTCACGACAGACATTGGCTGTATGTTTGGGGTCATTGTCCTGCTGCAAAATAAAGTTGGAGACAATCAGACGCCTCCCTAATGGTATTGCATGATGGATAATACCTGTATTTCTCAGCATTGAGGACACCATTAATCCTGAACAAATGACCAATTCCATTTGCTTAAATGCATTCCCAAACTTGCATGGGACCTCCTCATTGTTTCACTGTTGCCTGCAGACACTCACTATTGTATGGCTCTCCAGCACTTCGGCGAACAAATTGCCTTCTGTTACAGCCAAATATTTAAAATTTTGACTCATCAGTCCAAAGCATCTGCTGCCATTTTCTGCACCCCAGATGTACCCCAAATGTACTGTAGACATGACGAACTTATGACTGATGAACTTATGACCAATGATATCCCTTCTTGGAGATAAGTGTTGCAAACATATGTTTTCTTATGTATTGTGATGTAATTCATGGTTGAAGGGAGAACTCTGGTCATGAAGGGCCTGAACAATGAACCACTTATCTACCTCAAAGATGCTCTTTGTTTAAGCCATATAAGTTTAAATAAGTTAGCATTATGGGAGGTTCACGGTTATATTTATGTAACGTATAAATATGATGTTTACTATAGTCAACATTTGTTCTGTGTCCAGGGACATGTATTTCTGAATAGGCAACAAAAGTCAAATAATTTGTTATCGTAGGATTAATGTGTTTATGGGCACAAATTCACAAAATGCATGCTTTGTTCACTGTAGAAATTGATTATAACTAGTAAAGCTTGAATAATTGAAGACATCTAGAAAATAATCTATATCTGCTGCAACCTTACTCTGCTTCTTTTCTGATTGCACAGAACATTACATCTAGGTGACTCTTTAATTCCTTTAATTTTTTGCTACTTTTCTCTTGAATCCCATTTTTTGCCAAATTATTTTTCTCTCCTTTCATGACACTATCCTTAGGACTATATCATCCTTCACCCTTCCTGCAACACACAACTCTGTCCACATTGCCCCTTCATTTATTCACTCATCTCTAGTTAAAACTCATGAATCGTTGTCCTATTTAAATTTAATAGCTATTACAGACTCACCTTGTCACCAGAAATTAAAAGGTCACACTTATTTCAATATACATAGTTGATGAGGTTGAAAAAAGACACCAGTCCATCAAGTTCAACCTATTTTGGATCTCCTGTGATCCTGCACTTATATTTTAAATTAATCCAGAGTAAGCAACCACCAATTTGTTTCAATTGTGAAAATCCCCCCAGACTCAATATTGCAGTCCTATTTTTACCCTATATCCACTATTATCCTTCATTTTAAATTAAAGGTCATATCCCTTGATAAACCTTCCCGCTAAAAATTTGTCTAACCCTTTCTTAAACATATCTATTGAATCTGCCATCACAACCTTCCCTGGCAATGAATTCCATATCTTGACTGCCCTTACTGTAAAGAACCCCTTCCTTTGCTGGTTGTGAAATTTCCTCTCCTCTAACCTTAGGGGATGACCACGTGTCCTCTGTATGGTCCTTGGGGTAAAAAGTTCCCATGAAAGCTCTCTGTATTGACCCCTAATGTATTTGTGCATAGTAATCATATCTCCCCTTAGACGCCTCTTTTCTAAAGAAACATGCCTAAACTGGCTAACCTTTCCTCATAACTTAATGACTCCATATCCTTTATTAATTTTGTCACCCTTCTCTGAACCCTTTCTAGTTCCAAATTATCTTTTTTATAGAGCGGTGCCCAGAACTGTACTGCATATTCAAGATGAGGTGTTACCAACGATTTATACAGTGGCAAAATTACACTGTCTTCCCTTGCATCTATGCCCCTTTTTATGCATGCCAATACTTTGTTTGCCCTTGCAGCTGCTGCTTGACATTGAGCACTATTGCTAAGTCTACTGTCTACGAGCACTCCCAAATCCTTTTCCATTATAGAATCTCCTAAATTAATTCCATTTAATTTATAGATTGCGTTCTTGTTTTTGATCCCTGAATGCATAACCTTACATTTATCTGTGTTAAACCTCATATTCCATTTGGCCGCCCAATCCTCCAGTTTATTTAAGTCCCTCTGTAGAGAAGCTACATCTTGCTCTGATTTTATTACCTTACAGAGTTTAGTGTCATCTGCAAAAATAGAAACTTTACTCTCTAAACCATCACCAAGGTCATTAATAAATATATTAAAAAGGAGTGGTCCCAGCACGGAACCTTGAGGTACTCCACTTAAGACTTTTGACCAATTAGAAAATGTTCCATTTATCACAACTCTCTTTTCCCTATTCTCTAAACAGTTTTCGATCCAAGTACAAATTTTGATTCCTAGACCCCGTTCCCTTATTTTGTAAACCAACCTCTTGTGTGGCACCTATGGCATCCAGGGGGCCCTTGAAAGTGCTCAGCAGCAGTATTGATCGGACGGGGCGGGGGCGCCCCCAGCCCGATCAGTGCTCCTGAGCACTTTCACTGCGGTCCTTCCCCGGCAGCTCGGATCACTGGGGGGGCGCAGGCAGCTCGGATCACGGGGGGGTGCCCTCACGGTGAATGGAGGCCCCCTTAGCCCAGGGGCCTCTATTCCCTTAATCCGGCCCTGCCTGGGTCAAAGGCCTTTGCAAAATCTAAGTAGACCACAACTACTGTCCTGCCCTGGTCTAAGTTCCCACTAACTCCCTCGTAGAAACTAATTAGATTAGTTTGACATGACCTATCCCTCACAAATCCATGTTGATTCCCACTAATAATTTTATTGCGTACCAAATAATCCTGAATACTGTCCCTTAAAATACCTTCCAGTAGTTTCCCCACTATTGATGTCAGGCTTACAGGTCTATTATTCTCTGGTTGTGATCTCGTCCCCTTTTTAAGCAACGGCACCACATCTGCTATTCGCCAATCCCGTGATACTGAGCCTGATGAGATTGAATCTCTGAAAATTAAGAATAGCAGTCTAGCTATTTCCGAGTTTAACTCCATAAGGACCCTTGGGTGTATGCCATCTGGACCTGGAGCTTTATTTATCTTAATATTCTTCAGTCGCCTTTGGACTTCTTCCTCTGACAACCAAGTATTAATTAATGGAATGGTTTCATTTCCATTTTTATGTATTACTCCTGCCATTTGTTCCTCTCTGGTAAATACTGAAGAAAAGAACGTGTTTAATACCTCTGCTTTTTCCTCAGTATCATTTATCAATTCACCCATCTCACTTCTTAGGGGTCCTATATTATCTTTTTTAATCCTTTTGCCATTTATATACTTAAAAAACTTTTTGGGGTTTGTCTTACTTTCTTTTGCAACGTGCCTTTCATTTTCTAATTTAGCCAATCTAATTTCCTTTTTGCATGTTTTATTACAGTCCTTGTACCTACGGAAGAACTCCTCTGACCCTTCAGACTTAAACAATTTAAATGCACGATTCTTCCTTTGCATTTCTTCCCTTACCTTTTTATTTAGCCACATTGGTTTAGACTTAATTCTTTTACATTTATTTCCCATAGGAATGAACTTATACGTGTATGTTTCCAACAACATTTTAAAGACAGCCCACATGTCTTCCGTATTTTTTCCTTCAAAGGCTTTGTCCCAGTCTATGCTCTTTATAGACTCCTTTAGCATATTAAAATTTTCCTTTCTAAAGTTTAAAGTCCTAGTTGATCCCTTATACTGTTGTTTCTGGAAACTAATTTCAAATGAGATCATATTATGATCACTGTTTCCCAAGTGCTCCTTTACTTGAATATTTGATATTACGTCTACATTGTTTGTTATTACTAGGTCCAGTATAGTCCGGTTCCTAGTTGGTTCCTCTACTAATTGGGACATGTAATGGTCTTTTAGCGTGCTCAGAAACCTATTTCCCCTAGCTGTACCGCAGGTCTCAGTACTCCAATCAATGTCCGGATAATTAAAATCCCCCAAAATTAAAATTTGACCTAGTTATGTAGCCTTTTCAATTTGCTGTAGAAGTTGGGCTTTCTCAATCGTACTAATATCTGGCGGTTTATAGCATATCCCTATCAGCAACTTCTCTGAACTTTTTCCTCCGCTGGATATTTCCACCCACAATGCCTCTATATTATCACCAATATTCCCGTATATAACTTCCTGAATACTTGGTTTTAATTCTGGCTTAATATAAAGACATACTCCTCCTCCCCTTTTATTTACCCTATCCCTCCTGAAGAGAGAATAGCCTTCCAAGTTGACTGCCCAGTCATGTGTATCATCCCACCAGGTCTCCGTAATACCTATAATATCATACTGCTCATTCATTGCTACTAGTTCTAACTCCCCCATTTTACCTGTCAGGCTTCTTGCATTTGCAAGCATACACTTAAGTCTATTGCCTCCCTTAGGTATTTCTATTTGCTTTAAAAAGGGCCACTCCTTATCGGCTATGCTTCCCTCTCCACCCCCTTGACTCTTGTTAAATTCCTCCTTACTACTCTCAATGTCTATCCCATAAATACTTGCTTGCCCTTCCCCCCCGGAGCCTAGTTTAAAATCTCCTCCAACCTTCTAACCATCCTCTCCCCTAGCACTGCAGCGCCCTCCTCATTCAGGTGCAATCCATCACGACAATAAAGATGGCAACTGACCGAGAAATCAGCCCAGTGCTCTAAGAATCCAAAAACCTCCTTCCTACACCAATCTTTTAGCCACACATTAACCTCCCTAATCTACCACTGCCTCCCTGGACTAGCGCGTGGCACAGTTAGTATTTCCGAAAATATTACCTTGGATGTCCTTGCCTTAAGTTTGAGACCTATGTCCCTGAAATCATTCTTTAGGACACCCCTTCTTCCTCTAACTCGGTCATTGGTGCCAACATGCACCAAAACCGCTGGGTCATTCCCAGCCCCTCCCAACAATCTGTCCACCCGATCCGCAATATGCCGAGCCCGAGCACCCGGGAGACAACACACTATTTGGCATGCACGGTCCCGGTAACAGATTGCCCTATCTACCTTCCTAAAAATTGAATCCCCTACCACCACAATCTGCCTGGGTCCCTGAGTAACTTTGGTCCCCTCTATGCTGGAGAGACCATTCCCCTGGTTGCTAGAGGAAGCAGTCTCATCCAACTCTACCAATTCTGAACTGCCTTCCACAGTATCTGCATTCAATCTGGCAAATCTGCTGGGATTGCTTAGCTCAGAACTCGCCTGCCTCTTCCTCCCTCTGCTACCCCTAGTAACTGTTACCCAGCTGCCTACCTGTGCATCCTCTTCTGTCTCTGCTCCACCCTGCTCAGCTAACGCATCAACGGTGAGCTGTAAACTCTGCTCCAGGTTGGCAATGTCTCTCAATGTTGCAATGGTCTGCTTTAGATCAGTTACCTGGGCTTCCAAAGAGACCAATTGCTCACATTTCTCACAGAGGTATAAACCTTGGAGCACTTGCTCCAAGTGTGCATACATATGACAAGATATGCATTGAGTGAGATCATCAAGCCTGCTATTACTCATCTTATTATGGCAAACCTAACTTCTTATAGCCTACAGTGAACTTTAGTACTAGCCTTTGCTAGCCACTTACCAGATTAAACCCTTCCTGGATTCAACTCCTTACTGGATCTAACTCCACGCTTTCAACAAAAACAGCACTTGAAATCAAAAAAGCAGTGAAATCACAAGCTCAATGAAATCGCTTGCTACTTCCTGTTAAATAGAGCTTGCACTAACCAGCTGTATCAACTAAGCAATTAAACCACACCCACTAGCTCTAACAGAGAGAAGGAAAAAAAAAGAGAAAAGAAAAGAAAAAAGGGACACTTAATAAACACACAGAAAAACGAATCCCGTTCAATAAACACACAGAATAATTCCCCAAACTTTTTCCCCAAACTATATCACGCTCTATTTCTTTCCTATCTTTCTTCCTCCCTGATTCTATTAGCCGGTGATATATCGTCGAATCCAAGGCCCCCTTACTTCTCCCACACATATATATCTGGACACTAACGAAAGCCAGCAAAACTCAAACGCAATACCTGTCTCCCCTCTCTTCCAAAGTCCATTAAATGTGCCCTTTGGACTGCACGCTCCCTTTGTAAGAAACATACCTTCATACCCAACCTCTTCCTCACAAACATCCACAACCTTTTTGTAATAAAAGAGACATGGCTACGCAATCAAACACTGCTTCACCTGCAGCCCTTTCACATGGTGGCTTCCATTTCACCCACAACTCCAGACCTGGTGGCAGACAAGGAGGCGGGGTTGGACTAATTCTCTCCCCAGAGTGCACATTCACAGTTCTACCAAATGTCCCACCACTTACGTTTACATCTTTTGAACTACATACGGTTGGGATTTTTAACCCATTCTCTATAATTGTTGTTGCGATCTATCACCCCACTGGGCCACAGCAACAATGTCTTGAACATTTCTCAGCATGGCTCCCTCACTTCTTATCTTCTGACATCCCCACCATCATCATGGGCGATTTCAATATCCCTATTGCTAATCCACATTCCAATGCTGCTTCAAACGGTTCTCTCTAACCTCCTCACTTGACTTTTCATGGATTGAATCCACTACTCATCAGGATGGCCGCTGTCTCTTGATCTTGTTTTCTCTAGACTATGCTCAGCTTCTAATTTCCTTAACACTTCCTTCCCCTCTCACATCATCACATTATTAGTTACACGCCCACTCCCAGTTCTTTAACCTCCCTGCTGTCAAACTCTACCAAGCCTCCTCATACCCTCAGGAATATTACCAATATTGATTTTCCACCTCTCTCCAACACCTTCTCTCCCCAATTTCTATATTCTCCTCCCCTGATATGGCAGTTCCTCATTTTCACCATACCCTAGTAGCTGCCCTGGATCAAGTGGCTCCAGTGACTTTTCATAATCCAAGTAGACTTCATTGTCAACCGTGGCACACTAAAGTAACACAAAATCTGAAAAATCTTTCTCGTAAAGCTGAACGTCACTGGCATAAATCATACCTCTAATGATTTCAGCGCATATACTGCTATCCACAACTCCTATCAAAATGCTATGGACACTGCTAAACAAACAAACTTTCAATCTTCTAACCCCAAACGCCTTTTAAACACATTTGAATCTCTTCTAAATCCTCCCACCTCAAAACCCTGTGACTGTCATCAGTGCTCATGATCTTGATTACTATTTCAAGGACAAGATTGATAAGATCCAACTTAAAATTGTATAATCTCCCTCAACTAGGAATCAGCAAAACCAAATTCCTTCTCAGCACCCTCTGACACCTTCTCTTCATTTGATCCCACAGATGAAGAGGAAGTTTCAACTCTTTTCTTATATTTCTACTCTACCTCCTGTCCTCTTGATCCAATACCCTCACAAATTGGTAGATCCTTGTCTCGTGTGCTCATTTCACCTCTAACTAAAATCTGTATTTATCTCTCTCTACTGGTATCTTTCCATCACTATTCAAGCACCCATAGATTACTCCTATTCTGAAAAAAAAAAATTCTGACTCAAACTATCACTCAAATTACCGTCCCATCTCTCAACTCCCATGCCCCTCCAAACTTCTCGAGTCAATTGCCTACACTTGCCGCACATGCTTTCTTTCTGCAAACAATCTATTGATTTCTCTTCAGTCTTGCTTTCGCACTCAACAGTCCACAGAGACTGTCCTGGCCAAGATTGTCAATGATTTAATCACAGCTACAGCTAAAAGTCATTACTCTCTTCTAATTCTCCTGGATCTCTCTGCTGTATTTGACACTGTTGACCACTCTCTCCTTATACAAATGCAACAATCCCTAGGTCTTCAAGACACGGTTCTATCCTGGTTCTCATCCTACCTATCTAATTGCTCTTTCAGAGTTAGTTTCTCTGGATCCACCTATTCTTCACTTCCTTTATCAGTTGGAGTACCACAAGGCTCAGTCCTAGGTCATCTTCTTTTTTCTATTTACACCACTTCTCTTGGAAAACTAATGAGCTCCTTTGCATTTCAGTATCATCTCTATGCAGATGATACAGAAATGTATCTATTCTCTCCTGATCATTTACCATCTGTGTTGTCTGATGTTACTGACTGTCTTTCTGTCATTTCATCGTGGATGTCCTCTCGCCAACTCAAACTTAATCTTTCAGAATTAATAATATTCCCACCCACCAGTAGAAGCTTACTGGCTGAAATTTCTGTTGACAATATAACCATAAATCCAACCCTTCAAGCTTGCTGCCTAGTTTATTCCTTGATGCACAACTATACTTTGTTCCCCACATCTACTCTATATTTATATCATGCTGCATACATGTAAAGAACATATCCAGAATACGTACATATCTCAAACAAGACACTGCCAAAAACTTTAATTCATGCACTCATCATCTCCTGCATCGAATATTTAAATTCCCTCCTTATTGGTCTTCACAAAATCAGATTCAATCTATTTTGTATGTAGCGGCTAGATTGATTTTCCTTGCAAATCGTTCTTCCTCTGCTGAGCTGATCCATCAGTCTCTACATTAGTTGCCTGTTTTTCAACAAATCCAATATAAAATTCTTCTACTAACATACAAGGCCATCAGCAAAAATGCACCAACATACCTCTCCATACTTGTCTCAAAATATCTCTCAACTCAACACCTCTGTTCTGCACAAGATCTGCGTCTCTCTCCCATCCTCCCATTCCCGGTTACAGGTCTTTTTTCGGACTGCACCCACTTTGTGGAATTCACTCCCTCACACAATAAGACTTTCCTTTAGTCTTCAAACCTTCCCGTGTTCTCTGAAAACCCACTTTTTCAGACAAGCTTATAATGTTCCTCTACCACACTCTAAATCTCCCTAGTTTACCCTATTACCACCCTCTACACAGCTAACACAAGACAACAATCCTCTGACATAGTTGTGTGACTGAACATACAGCCCACTAAATACTTTTTAACCTTTGCATTATAGCTGGACATATATGCAATATGATGTAGCACTTACCCTTATGTATCAAACCATTATCCCATATATTGTAAGCTTGCGAGCAGGGTTCTCTTACCTCTCTATATGTATTACCAAATATTGCTTTATTACTGTTTGCTCCCAATTGTAAAGCGCTACGGAATCTGATGGCGCTATATAAATAAATGTTGATGATGATAAGTGCCAGCCAATGGGCTATACAAACTGAAGGAATGCTCCTAGTTGTATATCTATTCCTGTATGAAATAGACATCTGTTTATACAGGCAATAAAGAAGGATTTTCTTTTTATCTGACACTGCGTCTAGAAAAATTATTTTTTATATGAAGCATAACTACCTTTTGTCTTGTTGCAGTTCTCAGTCTTGCCATGGTGTATGACCTGTGACATGAAACTGTCTTCCACAACCTCACATTTACAGGAGAGTTTGACTATTCCTCACACAGTTTTAAGTCTCCTACACAACTGTTTCTGCTTCAGTTAATGTTTGCGTTTCAACCTACTTGATCATTATCACCCATTTGGTATGATTGCTTAATCATACACCTGTCTATAAACTTACAAAATCCCTGATTTTGTGATAGTGTACCTAGAAGAATTGATGCTGTTTTGAAGGAAAAAGGTGGTCACACCAAATATTGATTTGATTTCGATTTCTCTCATTCACTTTGCAATTTTTTAGTTGATAAAAATAAACTGGTAACGCTTCAATTTTTGAAAACATTCTTATTTTGCAGCATTTTTTCCACGCCAGCCTTAAACTTTTGCACAGTACTATATATCAGACCTACAGTCATTGTGTAAACCATTTGTTGGGATTAACTCCCATGGGGGTGAACTCTGTAAGTTTCATCTCTCTCCCCCCTACCCTCTCCTTCAGTAACTCAATAAACTCAAATCTTTGGATAGTAGAGTTAACTATATTCATTGACAAAATTACATGAATTTGACATATAAACAAGAGCTCTTATATAAAATAATTTTTAAAACAGCAATACAAACAATATGGCCAATTTCTAAACTATATATGCTAGTTACTCATAGAAAACATATCAATCTAAAATAAATCCATAGAAATATTGCCATTAACCACTTTATATTGCAGATTTTGTGCTTAATACATGAGTATAATTTACAAGGAAACTAGAAAAAAATCAAATCTGTTTTCATGTAAAATGTAGCCTGTGAACAAATGAATGTGAAACCATTCTGCCAACACTTACTTGAACAATGATATGTTCTTCATTAGTTAAAAAACAAAAGTCCAATCTTTAGCAGGTAAAAAAAACCCACAATAAGGAGCGCCAGTCACCTTGGTTATATCAAGTAAAAATTAAAAACTAAAAATTAAACAGATAGGGCATAATACACTCAGATTCCTGATTATTATTAGTCATTGAAAAACAAAAGGCTAGTCTTTAGCAGGTAACCTGCAACTATATTCTCTGAAAGACAAGACACATTCTTAAGAATTGGAATTTTGTCAGCAATGATTGTAAAGTCACAACCTCACTTCATAGCTCGATAAACATGAGACTCAGCTAGTGTAGATAAGACACAGTGATCTGGCACTCTAGAGAAGTGTATACCTTCATATAGGTTACTGCAATCCCCCCTCCCCCCCAACCCCTTTCAACCCTTTTTCCCAGTCACTCTTTGCTGGTGTATGTTGTATATTTGTCCATTCAGACAACATTTGACATGAAGGTATTTTACTTACAGGTGTGGTCACAGACAACACGGATACTGGTGGTCGGTCATGCATTTGTGTCTGAGCGTCCAGGCACTATACGACCTATGGGCGTTCATCCTTTCCCCGCCCTGTTGAGATTCCTTGGTTGGTTTCCCTGTGGTGTGCTGGCTGAGTCTATTGCCATACAGAAGTGTAAGTTGCTCAATCAATTTATTTAAGGTTCATAGCAGGTGCAATGAAAGGGTGGGTTTATCGAGAAAGGAGCAAATATAGAGAAACAAAATCCACCAGCACACTGCTATAACCAGTAAAGGAGCTGCTATTTCTACTCATACATAAAAATGCAGAATTCCCAGTTACACATGTTTGTAAATGTGTAGCAAGCCAACCACCCCATCAAGGCACTTCTGCTAATAGGGGAGTCCTAACTCTAAACAATGAGAGTCCCCTTTTTTGGGCCATACATATATGTGTTTTTAAATTGAGAGCTAACTTACCAAGAGTTACCTCAAAAAAGCCTCTAAATGGCAATACAGCACCAGCACTCCCATCAGCTACTGATACCAAACATGCCTCTCAAACTTATAGGTTCATAGCAGGTGCATGAAAGGGTCGGTTTATCCAGAAAAGAACAAATACAGAGAGAGAAAAAAGTCTATGGCCAATTAGTTTAAAAGGTTTTTGGCTCAGGGCCCTCACGACATGCAGATGGTGATGGCTACAAAACTACATGGTCCACTGACCTTTTGTTAAGGAGCTCTTGGGAGTGGTGATGAAATACCCTTGATTCAGTGTACATGTCATTTGTCAGGCATGAATGGCTTCACTTTCCAGGTGTATGGGGGGATATTAGTGACCATTGTGAGGTGTCCCCATGATAACAACTAAACAAACCCAATTGGGGCTGAGGGTCAGGGATGTTAGGACTTTTGAGGGCATTAGTAACTAAACATTGCTTAAATTAGAGTTGAACGGCATCCCTTGTTTAGACAAGATGGGATTCATAACACTGGAGATGGTTTGTTAGGAAATCCCTGGATTTGTTGATCTCCATTAGGGTTTAAGTGTCAGGATCTGCTTGCAAGCTTATGCATTACATGCTGCTTTGCCTGGCAGCTCCTGCTTTTTGGCCTTATTATTGTATTGCAGCAGTACATCTGATTACCAGAGGTGCTGCTATTGTGCCTTTCTTGTTTGCATTAGGGGTTAACTTGTTCACTAATTATTCCCATGCACCTGGGTGTGTTCTCATTTCCCCTATGTATACCTGTCTCCCCAGCATTCATTGCTGGTTATTGATGTTACACTCTGTGGTCACTTCCTCCTGCTGCGCTCCTGTGTTTATGCTGCTTGAGATCTCTACTTACACTCTGCTGACCTGTTTCATCTGTGAACCTGGTATTTAACTCTGCATCTCCCGCCTCGACTACTGCAACCTCCTCCTTACTGGCCTCCCCTGCTCCCACCTCGCCCCCCTCTGCTCTATACTTAATGCGGCTGCGAGACTCATCTTCCTCTCACGCCGCTCCTCCTCTGCCTCCCCTCTCTGTCTTGCCTTACACTGGCTCCCCTTCCCCTACAGAATCCTTTTCAAACTCCTCACCACCACTTACAAGGATCCCTCCCAGTCTACTGCCCCTTATATCTCTAACCTCCTCTCCATTCACACTCCCACCCGCTCCCTGCGCTCAGCCAATGATCGCCGCCTCTCCTCCACTCTGATTACCTCTTCCCACTCTAGAATACAAGACTTCTCCCGAGCTGCCCCCCTTCACTGGAACGACCTCCCTCGCTCCATCCGTCTCTCACTGCAATCTGTGCTCCTTCAAGCGGGCACTTAAAACTCACCTGTTCCTTAAGGCCTACCAACCATCGACTTAACCCCTCACCTCTTCTGTTTCTCCCGGGCTCCTTTTTACTCTTCCCTTTGCTTCACTGGCTCCCCCTTGTGCCTGATTTTGTCTACCCTCCCTTAGGATGTAAGCTCGTATGAGCAGGGCCCCTCTCCCCTCCTGTCTCCACACCTGTTCTTCGCTCCGTCTTTACAGTATTTGCTTGCCTGGAGTTTCTAAAGTTCTGGTACTTTGTGTTTATTGTTCTGTATTGTTTTACCCTGTATAGTCTACTGTTTGTACCATGTACGGCGCTGCAGATACCTTGTGGCGCCTAACAAATAAGCGATAATAATAATAATAATATTTGCTGCCAGGAATCTTTCCACACCTCCTGGTTACCTGCAACTGCTGTATACCTGGTAATTGCTGCAAGCTCATTATTACATCATCTGTTCAGACTCTTCAGCAATAAACTTGAATGTTTTTTCACCTTATTCATGGCTCCTTAGCTGTATTCCTGCATTGATTCGTGACAGTATAACCAGCCCACAAAACAGCTTAGGAGTCAGGTGAAAGTTTTTTTTTATTCTGGGACCTTTTTGTTCTGCAATTCATTTTTCATATTTATTTTTGGAACATGTCTGCGTTATCAGCCTTTGAATTACCACAACTACAGGCTTTACAGATGGATATAATCCTGCTACGCTCCCAGCTGGCTAAATTTTCTACCTTGTTTATGGACCCACTCAGGAGACTGTCAGACTTTGTCTCTCCTAATGCAGAAGCAGGTGATTTGTCTCCACCAACGCTCTCTGCTGTGGAATCTATGCAAGCAGCACCTCGTAATTGTGCTTCTACAAATTTGCCGTTTACTAAGAACTATGGTTTAACTAATTCCCGGTTCACAGGTGGTCCACGCCCCCATCTCTCCGAAGAGGAGCGGCGGCGCAGAATAACAATCAAATTGTGTCTGTACTGTGCCAGCAATGATCACTTCTTACAGGACTGTCCTATCCGTAGACCACGTCAGCCTACTGATCCATCCCCTGTTGTTTCCTCTCTGCATTCCAAATTTGTTTATGCTCCACCATTTATGTTTTCTGGGATGAGACCCAATCTGCTAACTCCAGCCACCTGTCCTGAGGCGCCAGCTCCAGCCGCCTGTCCTGAGGCCCCAGCTCCAGCCGCTTGTCCTGGGGTGCCAGCTACAGCCGCCTGCACTGAGGTGCCAGCTCCAGCTGTCTCCTGTTGCGAGGTCCCAGCCTCTGTTTCCTGTTGCGAGGTCCCAGCCTCTGTCTCCTGTTGCGAGGTCCCAGCCTCTGTCTCCTGTTGCAAGGTCCCAACCTCTGTCTCCAGCTCTGAGGTCCCATCATCTGCTTCCAGCTTGGAGTCTGCTGCCACTGTGTCCGGTCCTGAGTCTGCTAGCACTGTGTCCGGTCCTGAGTCTGCTGCCACTGTGTCCGGTCCTGAGTCTGCTGCCACTGTGTCCGGTACTGAGTCTGCTGCCACAGCCTCTGCACCCGAGTCTCCTGCTACCGTGCTGCCTGGTCCTGAGTCTCTTGCTACCGTGCTACCCAGTTCTGAGTCTCCAGCCGCTGCCTCCAGTGCCGAGTCTCCAGCCGTTGCCTCCAGTGCCCGGTCTCCAGCCACTGCCCCCAGTGCCGGGTCTCCAGCCGCTGCCTCCATTGCCGGGTCTCCAGCCGCTGCCTCCAGTGCCGAGTCTCCATCCGCTGCCTCCAGTGCCGGGTCTCCGGCCGCTGCCTCCAGTGCCGGGTCTCCGGCCGCTGCCTCCAGTGCCGGGTCTCCGACCGCTGCCTCCAGTGCCGGGTCTCCGGCTGCTGCCTCCAGTGCCAGGTCTCCGGCCGCTGCCTCCAGTGCCGGGCAACCAGCCACTGTCTCTGTTCCAGAACTACAGTCCATTCCAGAAATCTTGCCAGTCCATGCGGTCCAGCCCGAGTTGCCAGTCCATGCGGTCCAGCCCGAGTTGCCAGTCCATGCAGTTCAGCCCGAGTCGCCAGTTCATGCTGTTCAGCCCGAGTTGCCAGTTCATGCGGAGTTACCACCTGGTGCTGTCTGCTCCGAGGCTTCTCAAAGTGCTGCCTGCCCCCAGGCTTCTCAAAGTGCTGCCTGCCCCCAGGCTTCTCAAAGTGCTGCCTGCCCCCAGGGTTCTCAAAGTGCTGTCTGCTCCCAGGCTTCTCAAAATGCTGTCCCTGCCGATGCTTCTCACAGTGCTGTCGCTGCTAAGCCTGTCGTCCAGTCTGGGCCTGCTGCCAACCCTGCCGCCCAGTCTGGGCCTGCTGCCAAACCTACCGCCCAGTCTGGGCCTGCTGCCAAACCTGTCACCCAGTCCGGGCCTGCTGCCCAGCCTGCCGCCCAGTTCGGGCCTGCTGCCAAGCCTGCCGCCAAGTCTGTCGCCCCAGTCTGGGCCTGCTGCCAAGTCTGCTGCCCAGTCCGGGCCTGCTGCCAAGTCCGAACCATCCGTTGCCGAGGGTGCCAAGTCTGAGCTGTCACCTACCTTTGAGGGGAACCTTTCTCAATTTAATGCTCTACTGAGGTTTTGTGCTTCTTATTTCCCCTCAGTACCTAGCCTTGTCAGTGACCCAAAGAGGCAAGTTTTGTTTTTGTTAACACATTTTAGAGGAGAGGCTGTGGAATGGGCAAACCGTTTGGTAGAGTCTAATCACCCTATCTTATCTGACTTACAACTATTTTTTGAGGCATTGATCAACAAATTTTCACCAACACCTCCTGCTATGCCATCTTGCGGGGCCTCTACATTATCAGCAGTACCACCCATCTCACCTGGCCAAGAGATACCTTCGTTCTCCACCCAGTTGGCGCAGGTCCCAACTCCGAGGAAGTCCCGTAAGAGAGGAGGACGTAAGAAGAGAGGTGGTGCTGCATTGCTTGAACTGGCAGCTGACATGGTCTCCTTTGCCTTTCCGCCCATGGACGAGGACTTTATTGCCGGGCCCCCTATTGTGGACTATGATTCCGAAGAATTTAGACATTTTTGGTAATCCGTCGTCTGGAATCTGCCCTAGGGGGAGGGGTACTGTCAGGATCTGCTTGCAAGCTTATGCATTACATGCTGCTTTGCCTGGCAGCTCCTGCCTTTTGTCCTTATTATTGTATTTCAGCAGTACCTCTGATTACCAGAGGTGCTGCTATTGTGCCTTTCTTGTTTGCATTAGGGGTTAACTTGTTCACTAATTATTCCCAAGCACCTGGGTGTGTTCTCATTTCCCCTATGTATACCTGTCTCCCCAGCATTCATTGCTGGTTATTGATGTTATACTCTGTGGTCACTTCCTCCTGCTGTGCTCCTGGGTTTATGCTGCTTGAGATCTCTACTTACACTCTGCTGACCTGTTTCTTCTGTGAACCTGGTATTTACCTCTGCATTTCCCTGTACTTACTGCCTGGAATCTTTCCACACCTCCTGGTTACCTGCAACTGCTGAATACCTGGTAATTACTGCAAGCTCATTATTACATCATCTGTTCAGACTCTTCAGCAATAAACTTGAATGTTTTTTCACCTTATTCATGGCTCCTTAGCTGTATTCCTTCATTGATTCATGACATTATGTGCATACCATATAGGTGTAATGGCTAATGGTATGTCTGTACTGGTCTAATGTTATCCCTAGGCTCTCCTGGAAGACCTGCATACCATGAGGACTCTCTTTGAGAAAGCCAATCTTTCTGTTGGCAATATTGTCAGGTCCCTTGGGGGGTAATCATTGCCCACCCATTAATCACAGTGGCTAGGGTCCCGTTATTTAGACCAGATGGGGTTTATCTCACAGAGGACGGTATTTGGGTAATTTTGGAGCTGAATTCCTGGCGAATATGGGGGTGTAGATAGGTAACTTGAAAGTGAGCTGTTCGCCCGCTAAAGGACTTCAGTGTGGCAGGAAAGCATTTGAAATCGGTGACTAATTTCTATGATGTTATCGCTGATTGGCTGCATCCACCTGCCCTCATCGAAGCAGCCTGGTTCTTGGTTCCTTTGGTGGGGGACCCATTGACCTGATTTGTGTGGGCACATCATTGTGAGCCCAGAGGATAAGTAGTCACTTTGATGCCAGATTTAGTGCTGTCCAATCTTAAGGGACTATGTCCTAGTACCAGTGGTTTGTGCCTGTGGCCATGAACTATGTGGTTTTGCTTTTAGTTTTAAGTTGACTTGTAATTTGCCTTTGCCATATTACTATTTAATTCAGTAAACTGTGACCTAATTTGCAAAATGTGTCTGTGTCTGTATTTGTGCATGATATAGAGTGTAAGGCTAAACAATAAGAGAGGTTTTGTGCAATGAAGAAGAGTAGTCAACAGTATGTAATTTATGCAATTGTGTGACAGGCAGTATCGCTGATATTTGCACTAGTAAGCAGCTAACATTCAGATTGTGCTTTAATACTGAAAAAAAACCATTTTTTTTTTATTAAAAGAAACAATTGTATTAATTTCAATGATATTGTGGAGCAGTGTCGGAAGTATTGCTAGATTACAGTCCTTCCTTTCCCTACCTCACTTGGTGTGGTTGCAGCTTGTCAATCATGGGTCCGCTTATATATCAGGAGCATCAGAAACATCAGCTCTTGATGTAATTATTAAGGGAAAAATTATACTGATGAATGTGCTGACTTAAATAATTAAAATAAATTATTAAAACAATGAAAATATCTAAAATTCCATACTCCACCCACAGTGGCAGGAAAAGGCTCAGACTATGACTAATTACTGCTAGTAGTGGTCCTTGTGCTGCTCATACACATGCAAAAGTTGAGTGCCCAACATGTTCATGCATCTTCTGCATCTTCCCTTACACTACATTCTCGCTCTGAGTGTACATCTGTCACCTCCAAAACAGCCACATCAATGCATGAAAAGAACACTGTGGCTGAAATAGGCCATTCACAGAATGCTGAGTAGAGTCTAAGGGTATCCACAACTGTGAGTCTGACATTTCTGATTCTGAAACTGTAATTAAAGAGCAGCCTCCTTCCAAAAATGTATCAACCATTTGGACATGTGAGCTTGAGTAGTAATGATGATGATTAAGATGTAAAAGTTGAGGATGCTACTTTGGAAGTTGCTTATATGCAACAAGATGAGGGAGTAATTGTGGATATGACAATGATTAATGTGTTGAATTTGAACAAGATAATGAATAGGATGTTGATTGTGTCAAAGTAAGGCCAGAAGACAAAAACTTCCACCTCTTGCATTTGAATTTTTTTTTATCCCAACCTAGACAACATTTTTCAAGGCATCTGTAGCTTTTGTGATGCCGTAATCAGTAGACATAGGGATGTTGACCATATAGGCAATTACTCCCTGTTACGTCGCTTACAGTGAGTTTATTCAAGTAGTTTATCATAAGCAGGATCTTTCCCATCAACACCTTCATCAGCAACCTCCACCTTATTAATGCATAATCCAGCACCCAAAGCGCTAATGCTCTATGATTCCCAGGATGAATCCTTGTGAGCTAGGGCTATTGTTATTGGGGGAGGAGGGGGAACTTCTATACCGAAGTGGACCAAAAGGACTAATTAAAATTTTAGACATCAATTGTTGGTAAAAAAAATATTTGTAAGAGCGACCAAATATGACAGCCAGCATCCTTTTGCACTTTAGATCACTAGGACGTGGGAAAAATTCAGTTTAAACGCCGCGATTCACCCGGAATCGCGGCGTTTAGCTCCGCCCCCGCTGTAAAATGACGCGATTTGCGTCATTCCATCACGGGGGCGGGGCCAAAATGACGTGATTTCGCCGCCCCGCCCCCTGCACGCCCACGTCCCAGCCGGCATCTCCCGGAAAAAGAAAAAGAAATGTTGGCAAGTATGATGTAAGTTAGTTATATAATTGTAGTAAAAAGTGTATACACGCATATAAACAAAAATATCCAAACTTTGTGATGTGTGTCTTTTGTAATTTAATTGCACTAAGTGTGTGGAGGTTTATTTAGGTCATAATGGAGGCCATTGCAGTAAGCGGTGAGTTTCTGTGGGATGAGCAGCGACGCACAGGGAATACAGATCTTTTGTTTTACTTCCCACCACCAATATGTTTTTAAAGCATTGTTAAGCAGTATGACAGCAATACTTTTGTAGTTCAATGCATCTGAAGTTTGTTTAATTATGATTTGGGTGTTTGGTTGATGTCTGTTTTTAGTTATGATGTAATCTTTACTTTAAAGTGTATTAAAATATAGCTGGTTAATATGCTTTAGTAAGTGTATTTTGTCTCTTTGCACATAGACATGTATTAATGTTTTATTTTATTTTCCCCTGGTGTTTTATTTTCTGGGATATCCATCAACTGCAGAATTCGCATTCTGATGGACGAGGTACTTGTAAATATGCTTCTAAGTGTCTGTTGGATAACTGCACATAGGACGTTAGGAATGTAGCTGCGAGGAATGATGTAATTTTAACCTTGTCCCATATTTGTCCCCTATAGAATTATCTTGAGGCATACATTTAAGCTGGGGCACCAGTGCCTGTTCTTCCACAGGGCACACGGAGATGACGGTACAACATGGCCGGCCTAAGGAGCATGTATTTCAGCCACTTGTCAGCCTCCTTGGGATGTCAGATGCGGAGATTGTCCATCGCTATTGGCTTCCTCCACATGTGATATTGGATGCCCTCCACATTGTGCAGAGTAAGGGTGTGCACCGGGTCCTTTTGGTGTTTTGGGTTTTGGGTTTTGGGTTCTGATTAGCTTGAGGTTTTGGGTTCTGATTTGTTTTGCCAAAACACCCCACGAACGGTTTTGGTTCTGATTTTGGGTTTTGGGTTCTGATTTTTTTTTAAAAGAAGCATAAAAAGTGCTAAAATCCATATTTCGGGTTTTTTTTTCACTCCTACACTATTATTAACCTCAATAACATTCATTTCCACTAATTTCCAGTCTAATGTGAACACCTCACACCTCACAATATTGTTTTTAGTCCAAAAGGTTGCACCGAGGTAGCTGGATGTCTAAGCAAAGCGACACATGTTGGCGGCACAAACACGTGGCCCATCGTAGGTGGCTGTGTAGGCTTAAATGGCTTTTTCTGCTCCTCCATCCTCTGCAGCATATAGAGGGTGGAGTTCAAGCGCGTCACTACCTCTTGTTTTTGTTGATGGGAGGGCATGTTCATGCCTTTTTGATGTAGCAGAAACAGTGAACGTAATTTAATATCTGATACTAATATTTCTGCACTGCAGGAACAGTGAACGTAGTTTAATATCTGATACTAAGATTTCTGGACTGCGTAGTGGAGTGGCCCCGGTACCCAATTTGGTACCGGGGCCACAATACCTCCTTCAACTTGTCTAAATTCCACTGCACAGATGGCTGCTCCTCCATCCTCTGCAGCATATAGAGGGTGGAGTTCAAGCGTGTCACTACCTCTTGTTTTTGTTGATGGCAGGGCATGTTCATGCGTTTTTGATGTAGCAGGAACAGTGAACGTAGTTTAATATCTGATACAAAGATTTCTGGACTGCGTAGTGAAGTGGCCCCGGTACCCAATTTGGTACCGGGGCCACAATACCTCCTTCAACTGTCTAAATTCCACTGCACAGATGGCGGACACCGGATGCACGTCTAACACCAACATAGCTGTTAAGGCCGCAGTTATCCGCTTTGCCATAGGATGACTACTGTCGTACTTCGTGCTCATGGCAAATGACTGTTTGACGGTCACATAATGCCAAAAAAAGAGTTGCAAGATGGAATTGTCCATGGGCCCTCCCACCCACCCTGATGTTGCTGAAATAGGACATGCGCACTTTAACAAACCAATCATTTCAGCGACAGGGCCTACAAAACTGTGGCTAAAATGATTGGTTTGTTTGGACCCCCACAAAATGAGCTGGCAAAAAAAAAAAAAAGAGGTGCAAGATGGAATTGTCCTTGGGCCCTCCCACCCACCCTTATGTTGTTGAAATAGGACATGCACACTTTTGGTTTGTTTGGGCCCCCACACAAAAAAAGCTGTTCATCTCTCCCTGTACAAACTAAACTGGCTCTACTGAGGCAAGATGTCGTCCTCATCCTCATCCTTTGATTCCTCGCCCCCTTCAGTGTGTACTTCCTCATCCTCACACATTATCAATTCGTCCCCGCTGGACTCCACAACCACAGGTCCCTCTGTAGTCTCTGGAGCGCAGTGCTGTTCTTGATTGAGGAATTGATAATTCATTTTTATGAACATCATTTTTTCAACGTTTTGCGGAAGCAACCTCCTTCGTCACTCACTGACCAGGTTCCCCGCTGCACTAAAAACTCTTTCCGAGTACACACTGGAGGGGGGACAACTCAGGTAAAATAGTTTGTACAGGGGCTTCCAAACTGGCTTTTTTTCCTGCCAGTAAGAATAAGGACTGTCTGACATGTCTACTTGGATGGTGTCAGCAAAGTAATCCTCCAAAATTTTTTCAATTGTGACAACATCCAATGCAGCGACAGTAGACATGTCTGCAATGGTTGGCAGGTCCTTCAGTCCGGACCAGATGTTCTCAGCATCCCCGCCAGCGGGTCTTTTAGGAAAACTGAGCTTTTTCCTCACAGCCACAGGTGTTGAAGTAAATGGAGGAGTTGTTGGCATGTCACGGTCCTCTTCAGAGGACAATCTCCTGACCAGCAGGTATTTGCACCTCTGTAGACTTGTGTCCGCCGTAAATAGAGACACAACATACGCTTTAAAGCGAGGATCAAGCACGGTGGCCAGAATGTATTCCTCTGACTTTAAAAGAGTGACCACCCTCGGATCCTGCCAAAGCGTACGAAGAGCTTCATCCACAAGAGCTACATGCTTGGTGGAATCGCAATGCTTTAACAGCTCCTCCCTCACTTTCTCCAGCTGCTTCTGCAACAGCCTGATCAGAGGAATCACCTGACTCAAGCTGGCAGTGTCAGACCTGACTCAAGCTGGCAGTGTCGGAACTGACTTCTCGTGTGGCAAGTTCAAACGGCTGGAGAACCTTGCACAACACGGAAATCAGTCTCCAATGCGCTTGACTAAGGCGCATCCCCACTCCTTTTCCTATGTCGTAGGTGGCTGTGTAGGCTTAAATGGCCTTTTGCTGCTCCTCCATCCTCTGCAGCATATAGAGGGTGGAGTTCCAGCGCGTCACAACCTCTTGTTTGAGGTGATGGCAGGGCAGGTTCAGCCTTTTTTGATGTTGCTCGAGTCTGCGGTAGGCACTGGCAGAATGCCGAAAGTGTCCAGCAATTTTGCGGGCCACCGTGAGCATCTCCTGCACACCCCTGTCACTCTTTAGGTAATGCTGCACCACCAAATTAACGGTGTGGGCAAAACATGGGACGTGCTGGAAATTGCCCATATGTAATGCCCATACAATGTTACTGGCGTTGTCTGACACCACAAATCCCCAGGAGAGTCTAAGTGGGGTAAGCCACTGCGAGATTATTTCCCTCAGTTTCTCTAAGAGGTTGTCAGCGTTGTGCCTCTTATTAAAACCGGTGATACACAACGTTGCCTGCCTTGGAACGAGCAGCCATTGTCGAGATGCTGCTACTGATGCAGCTGCTGCTATTGCTGCGGAAGGCGATGCATCTACCCAGTGGGCTGTCACAGTCATGTAGTCCTTCGTTTGCCCTGAACCACTTGTGCACATGTCGGTGGTTAGGTGGGCAGTGGGTACAACCACATTTTTCAGAGCACTGAGGACACTTTTTCGTACTTCTCTGTACATCCCGGGTATCGCCTGCCTAGTGAAGTGGAATCTCGACGGGATTTGGTACAGGGGACACAATACCTCCATCAACCGTCTAAATCCCACTCCACTGATGGCGGACACCGGACGCACGTCTAACACCAACATAGCTGTTACAGCCGCAGTTATCCGCTTTGCAATAGGTCGACTACTGTCGTACTTTGTGGTCATGGCAAACGACTGTTGGACGGTCAACTGTTTGGTGAAAGTCGTAGCGTTCTTGCGACTTCCCCTCTGGGAAGATGATCGACTACCAGCAGCAGCGCCAGTAGAAGGCGTACCGCTGCAGGATTCCTCGGATGAATCCTGTATTGAAGAGGACTCAGTCTGGCTGGTGACATGGCCTGCAGGACTAAATCTGATGGAGATCGTGGAGGAAGTTGACGAGGAGGGTGTTGGTGGTGTGTATCCAACAGGACCAAGGGATTTAGGTGTCCCTGGACTGCTGACAGTCCTAGCCACAGGTCCTGAACTAAACACTGAATTATGAAGGTTCTTCAGGTGACGTATAAGGGAGGATGTCCCTAGGTGGCCAAGATCCTTACCCCTGCTTATTTGAGCTTTACATAAGCTACATATGGCCATACATTTGTTGTCCGGATTGGGATAAAAATAACTCCAGACCGAAGAGGTGGATTTTTTGGTCTTCTGACCAGGCATGACAATGGGCTTTTTCATCCCATGGACAACAACTGTTTCCCCCCCTGGTGGCTCATTTATGATAACCACATCAGCATCCTCCTCGTCAAGTTCCTCCGCCAGCTACATCAATACCCTCCTTCCGGTGTACAACATTCACACATTCATTAGCCAAATCTGTAACTGGACTGTGGGTGATCCTTCCAGCATATGCAGAGGGCGTGCTGCAAATGGTGGAAGGAGCCACCTCTTCCCGTACAGTGATGGGAAGGTCAGGCTTCGCAACCACCAACACCCTTGGTCTCGCCTTGGGGATTTGTGACGCCATCTCTTTAGAAGGCAGAGTTGTTTGCTGTGTTGTCGATGACAGCTTAAGTCTCTTAATTTTTTTAGAGGGGTGGTGAGGAGGAGGGCTTAGATCCTTGGGTGAAGTTGAACTACTAGTCATGAACACGGGTCAGGGCATAAGCCGTTCCTTGACACTCCATGTCGTAAATGGCATATTGGCAAGTTTACGTTTCTCCTCAGATGATTTGAATTTTCTTTTTTTACTAATTTTAGTGAACTTTGGCTTTTTGGATTTTACTTGCCCTCTACTAGGAGACTTGGCATCGCCCTTGGCAGACGACGTTGATGGCATTTCATCGTCTATGTCATGACTAGTGGCAGCAGCTTCAGCATTAGGAGGAAGTGGGTCTTGATCTTTCCCTACTTTATCCTCCAAATTTTTGTACTCCATTATATGCAGCACATATTTTGGGACTGCGGAAACAGTGAACGTAGTAATATAGATTGCAGTTCCTATTTTTTGGACTGTAGAAACAGTGAACGTAGTAATATAGATTGCAGTTCCTATTTTTTGGACTGCAGAAACAGTGAACGTAGAAATATAGATTGCAGTTCCTATTTTTTTGGACTGCAGAAACAGTGAACGTAGTAATATAGATTGCAGTTCCTATTCTTTGGGACTGCAGAAACAGTGAACGTAGTAATATAGATTGCAGTTCCTATTTTTTGGATTGCAGAAACAGTGAACGTAGTAATATAGATTGCAGTTCCTATTTTTTGGATTGCAGAAACAGTGAACGTAGAAATATAGATTGCAGTTCCTATTCTTTGGGACTGCAGAAACAGTGAACGTAGTAATATAGATTGCAGTTCCTATTTTTTGGAATGCAGAAACAGTGAACGTAGTAATATAGATTGCAGTTCCTATTTTTTGGACTGCAGAAACAGTGAACGTAGAAATATAGATTGCAGTTCCTATTTTTTGGACTGCTGATATAGTGAACGTAGTAATTTAGATTGCAGTTCCTATTTTTTTGGACTGCAGAAACAGTGCACGTAGTAATATAGATTGCAGTTCCTATTCTTTGGGACTGCAGAAACAGTGAACGTAGTAATATAGATTGCAGTTCCTATTTTTTTGGACTGCAGAAACAGTGCACGTAGTAATATAGATTGCAGTTCCTATTTTTTTGGACTGCAGAAACAGTGAACGTAGTAATATAGATTGCAGTTCCTATTCTTTGGGACTGCAGAAACAGTGAACGTAGTAATATAGATTGCAGTTCCTATTTTTTGGATTGCAGAAACAGTGAACGTAGTAATATAGATTGCAGTTCCTATTTTTTGGATTGCAGAAACAGTGAACGTAGAAATATAGATTGCAGTTCCTATTCTTTGGGACTGCAGAAACAGTGAACGTAGTAATATAGATTGCAGTTCCTATTTTTTGGAATGCAGAAACAGTGAACGTAGTAATATAGATTGCAGTTCCTATTTTTTGGACTGCAGAAACAGTGAACGTAGAAATATAGATTGCAGTTCCTATTTTTTGGACTGCTGATATAGTGAACGTAGTAATTTAGATTGCAGTTCCTATTTTTTTGGACTGCAGAAACAGTGCACGTAGTAATATAGATTGCAGTTCCTATTCTTTGGGACTGCAGAAACAGTGAACGTAGTAATATAGATTGCAGTTCCTATTTTTTTGGACTGCAGAAACAGTGCACGTAGTAATATAGATTGCAGTTCCTATTTTTTTGGACTGCAGAAACAGTGAACGTAGGTATTGCAGTACTAATATTTCAGGACTGCAATAATATATTGCTCTAGAATTTTTTTATACTTTTTAAATTATTTATTATTATTTATTTTTTATTTTATTTTTTGGCGTTTTTAATAATAAGAAAATTACTATGGACTTAGCACAAAAATGCACAGGACTAAAGCACCACTGGACTCAGCAGGACAGACACTGGCCAAAGCACCACTGGACTCAGCAGGACAGAGCACAGGACAAAAGGACCACTGGACTCAGCAAGGACAGAGCACTGGACACAAGCATAAAGCCCCACTGGACTCAGCAAGGACAGAGCACTGGACACAAGCATAAAGCACCACTGGACTGATCACGCAGGAGCACCACTACCCAACAACCTCCCTCTACCCTGATCACAGCCGAAATGAAAATGGCGTCCGCTAGCGGGGAATTTATGCAATCCGAGTCTCGCGAGATCCGATGCGAGACTTGGACGTCAGAACCTCACTTTCATTTTTTTTGGCGCCGGAAATACCCGAACAGTGCTCGGATCCCGTCGGATCCGCACTGTTCGGGTGGGCTCGGATTAGCGGAATCCGAGCCCGCTCATCCTTAGTACAGAGTGACATTGAGTCAATGTGCAACAGCCCGACAGCAGTGCTGCCATTGACCAAACTGTTGGCGGTACTGCATTTTTGTGCCTCGGGGTAATTTCAGACAACCGTGGGGGTCGCAGCCGGTCTGTCCCAAGCCACTTTTAGCTGATGCTGGAAGTGGTTCATCGGGCTTTCATGTCTCTGCTCTCGCGATTTATCTATATGCCACTGGATGAGGAGTCCCTTGTGCGGATCAAGCGGCAGTTTGCGGCCATCGCCGTATTTCCGCACATCATAGGGGCAGTAGATAGGAGACATGTGGCTCTGGTCCCTTTGGGTGGAGATGCTTCCGTGTATTTGAATCGGAAGCATTTCCACTCAATAAATGTCCAGGCCATCTGTGACCCATCTCTCTTGATTCTGGACCTGGTTGCCAAGTGGGGTGGAAGTACCCATGACTCCTTTGCGTTCAGGCAATCAGGCATGTGGCACAGATTGCAAGAAAGACAAGGGGATGACAGACTAGTCCAAATCCTGTGGAGTTACCGGCCCACGGCAACTTCCGCAAATATGTTTTGGAAACCTATTTCAAAGGTAAATAAATGTTATAAAAGTGAAAATATTTGCAGGACAATGTTGATAACACAAAAAGATAAGCACATATATTAAACAAGCATTTAGATGGTCCACAGTGATTTTTTAAGGGCAAACAAACCAATCAACTCTATCAGCATGTACATATTTTTCATGGCCAACAGGCCAAGCTGGCAGGCTGTTTCCCATCCAGCCTCACCTACATGCACACACCTCAAAATAGCAGACAAAGACAACATCCCTGGCTATTTTGCAAATTTATCCTTATTGCTTGATCCACACTATAAAGATTCTACTTACGAAATAGACATTTTTATTTGTGGCATTGTGGGTCCTTGGCTTATTTGGCAAGAATAGTAATGGCAAAACTTTCTGATTTAAATATTACAAATATCATTTGGCAGAATGTCTCTGCTGCTTTCCACACAGTTGGGCAACCTCTTGTCCAACCCTCCCATAACTCTATAGTCCAGTTTTAGAATGTTTTTATGTTGTTAAATTCCTACCTAGCGCACCCCTCCTTGGCCCTGATTCCTAATTGAATTTTTAATTGTTTCACAATTATTTGTATTTTCACTATAGAATTTTGACCAAAAGCATAGTGCAATGCAAGTGTTTGAAATTTCTTTATGCAGGTGCCTCTTTTTATGTTTTTTTTTAAATTTAAAAAATGTTTATATAAAAACAAAGTGTTGGTTTACAATGACTTGGGAACGGGATATTTGTGTGTTACATGCCAAACGCCTACATTGTTACTTGGGTGCACAATATCCAGCTAATTTACACCGCTTGCATTGCATCATGCTTTGGGACAGACTACTTAAGTCAGAAAAGTTAGTCTAATTGTTGATGAACATCCATTATGCTTCAGCCCCCCCTTAAGTGTATCCACCTCTGGCACATCCTCCCCTCCACTCACAATATCTATTGTGGGCCCACAATGTTCCTGTTTTTGTGGTGTGTAACATTTCACATTGACCATTGCGTTTTTTGTGCCACTCCTTCCCTCATTTTTCCGACAATAAAACCTCTATGCTAGGGGCAACAAAAACGAAATTGCTTCCCCTAACCTCTTAACTTCTGTATTATCTGTATTACACAGCTCTATTGGTGGTTTCACCACAGCGATGTGTAATGATACCTATCATTGCCCCCACAGGCAACCTTGCTGCTTACTAGAAATGTTGGAATTACATCATTGTGGAGGCTGTAGTTGAACTCAAATATTGGGAAGCATCCTTTATTTTTACTTTAAGGGGACTGACTGCATCTTATGATGGTTATAGCAAAACAAAGCTCAATATATTTTAATTGTTTTTGCATTCAAGTGTTTTTATTGGCGTCACATGATGCCAGAGTTCTGGCAAATTTGGATATATACCGGATTGCAGGGGAAAGGCAGGATGGCTGGCTGTTCTCTTTAGACGTAAATCTCTGTCTTATTTTTGGGATGTTTGCCTCTGCTAGCTAATACATGTATTTTTAAAAATTGCCTATTTGTTTAATGTGCCTGCCCATCTGTAGATGTTCCGTTTTACAAAGACAATTTCTACATAGTCCAGCAGGTATATTGTGTTATGTAAACAACATTTGACTAACGTGTATATGTTTGTATTTGTTTGGGAGCTAGACATTATAGATTGCAAGATGTATAGAGGTGTTGTTTTTTTGACAAACTTCCAATATTGTCTGTACAGGCCTACCATAATTTTTTTCTTTTTGTTTGAAATCAGATATCAAAGTTCGTGAATGGTGAATCCCTGTACACATCATCATGGATGTAGTTTATCCTTTGCGGTGATGGTTGATGAAGGACTTCACACAGCAACATCAACTGTCAGTGGCAAAAATTTGGGTAACACAAACTAGAGATGGGCGGGTCCGGTTCTCCGAGAACCGAACCCACCCGAACTTTGGGTATCCGAGTACCGAGCTGAGCAGCTCGGTACTCTCCCGCCCATTCCGAATCCAAATCGAGGCCGAACGTCATTGTGACGTCGTCGGATCTCGGGACTCGGTTCTCGCGATACTTCAACTTTATAAATACACGCCTCCACAGCAATCCATCGCCATTTGACAGAGGGAGAGAGCAGGGTGTAGTCATAGGCTAATTAGAGCAGGGACAGAGAATACAATATTGTTCTTGCAATTGCTCTAACCAAAATCGCTAGTGCAGAGAGGAGGATAGAGGTTTATTATTTTTTCTTCATATTTGGCACTCCCCAGCGCTTTTGGGGTGTCCCCCATAATTGTGCATAAATATTTCTGGCTGTCAAAAGTCATATCTGTCAGCAGTATCTACTAAATAATTTGTAGCACACCTCAGTGTTTTTGGGGTGTCCTCCCTAATTGTGCATTAATATTTCTGGCTGTCAAAAGTCATATCTGTCAGCAGTATCTACTCAATAATTTTTAGCACTCCTCAGTGTTTTTGGGGTGTCCTCCCTAATTGTGCATTAATATTTCTGGCTGTCAAAAGTCATATCTGTCAGCAGTATCTACTCAATAATTTTTAGCACTCCTCAGTGTTTTTGGGGTGTCCTCCCTAATTGTGCATTAATATTTCTGGCTGTCAAAAGTCATATCTGTCAGCAGTATCTACTCAATAATTTTTAGCACTCCTCAGTGTTTTTGGGGTGTCCTCCCTAATTGTGCATTAATATTTCTGGCTGTCAAAAGTCATATCTGTCAGCAGTATCTACTCAATAATTTTTAGCACTCCTCAGTGTTTTTGGGGTGTCCTCCCTAATTGTGCATTAATATTTCTGGCTGTCAAAAGTCATATCTGTCAGCAGTATCTACTCAATAATTTTTAGCACTCCTCAGTGTTTTTGGGGTGTCCTCCCTAATTGTGCATTAATATTTCTGGCTGTCAAAAGTCATATCTGTCAGCAGTATCTACTCAATAATTTTTAGCACTCCTCAGTGTTTTTGGGGTGTCCTCCCTAATTGTGCATTAATATTTCTGGCTGTCAAAAGTCATATCTGTCAGCAGTATCTACTCAATAATTTTTAGCACTCCTCAGTGTTTTTGGGGTGTCCTCCCTAATTGTGCATTAATATTTCTGGCTGTCAAAAGTCATATCTGTCAGCAGTATCTACTCAATAATTTTTAGCACTCCTCAGTGTTTTTGGGGTGTCCTCCCTAATTGTGCATTAATATTTCTGGCTGTCAAAAGTCATATCTGTCAGCAGTATCTACTCAATAATTTTTAGCACTCCTCAGTGTTTTTGGGGTGTCCTCCCTAATTGTGCATTAATATTTCTGGCTGTCAAAAGTCATATCTGTCAGCAGTATCTACTCAATAATTTTTAGCACTCCTCAGTGGTTTGCGCTCAGAATGGATTCAAAGCAGTCCACATATGATCTAAATGAGCAACCAGGTTCTGTCACCAGTCCTGACGTTAGTGTTCCCAGTACGTCATCTGGCCAAGGCGATGTCAAACAACAGAGTGTTTTCAAATTAGTGCAAAAAACAAAAACCAAAAAAAAATTTACTGTATTGAAGCGAAAAAGAAGTGTAACTGAGCAAAAGTTAAGTGACGATAAAAAAAAAATTGCAAGCATGCCATTCTACACACGCAGTGGCAAAGAGAGAATGAGGCCTTCATCTTTGGCTATTAGTGGCAGATCCCAAAAAGTTACCCAGGCTACAATTGGTGCACAACTACTGTTACGCGTCAAAGCTGAGCTGCAAGATACCAGTGAGGCATTACAGGAGAATATTTGCTCTGATTCACAAATGACAACAATCCCTGTGGAGAGTCCATCCAACAGTGGGATGTCTAATCGTGAGCATTCTGCTGATGTGTGCCTTAATAGCCCGAGTGTAGCCGGTGATACCCAAATTGAGGATGCCACTTTGGAATTAGAAGAGGATGAGGGGGAGATTTGTGTAGGCGACGAGGGCGCTAATGAGGATGTTGATAAGGATGAGGTTGTTTGTGTAAGTCCTGCACCAGTGGCAGCAGTTCTGGCACGTGACAAGAAAAAGGCCATTGTCATGCCTGGGCATAAAACAAAAAAATCCACTTCTTATGTGTGGAATTATTTCTACCCAAATCCAGACAACAATTGTATAGCCATTTGTAGTGTATGTGAAGCCACAGTCAGTCGAGGGAGGGACCTTAACCATCTTGGAACCTCGTCTATGTTACGCCATTTAACGAGAGTTCATGGCAAAGTGTTGGGAAAAGCTGAAAGTTCTTCCCAAAAGAATACAAGCACTCCCTCATCAGCTAAGACCCTCCGCTCACCGACATACCGACGGCTACAAAATACACCCACCACACCATCCTCATCAATATCCTCAGTAGCGCTCGGAGTTAGCCCGGCATCCCACTTAAGGCTGGATGACTCCGGCACTATTATTGATTCCTCTGAAGAAAGCGTTAGTCCTGCTGCTGCTGTTGCTGCTGCTGGGGGTGAATCGTCATCCCAGAGGCAGGTGAATAAAATGAGCAGTCCTACATTTCAGCAATTAACTGTGAAACAATCATTTGCGAGGGGAAGCAAATATGACAGCAGTCACCCAGTCGCCAAGCGAATCACAGACGCCATGGCTGCAATGTTAGTGTTAGATCTGCGTCCAATCTCCACAATAAACGCAGCTGGTTTTTCACAGTTAATTGAGGTTTTGTGTCCGCGTTACAGAATTCCATCGCGACACCATTTCTCCCGTAAAGCTATTCCACAACTATACCAAAAAGTGTGTAAAAATGTAGAGATTGCGCTGAAAAATGCCATTCTGCCCACTGTTCACTTAACCACAGATATGTGGACAAGTGGAAGTGGCCAAACCAAAGACTATATGACTGTGACAGCCCACTGGGTTGGTCATTCACCTTCACCAGCAGGAACAGCAGCAGCATGTACACCACTACGTAACATTTGTCACAGGCAGGCCACTCTTTGTATCACCGGCTTCACTAACAGGCATACGGCTGACAATTTGTTACGCAAACTGAGAGATGTGATTGATGCATGGCTTATACCACTCGGACTCTCCCCAGGGTATGTCATTTCAGATAACGCCAACAATATAGTGCGAGCATTACAGCTGGGTGATTTCCAACATATTCCCTGTTTTGCTCACACCATCAACTTGGTGGTGCAGAGCTTCCTACGAAATAACCGTGAGGTGCAGGAGATGCTTTCGGTGGCCCGTAAAATTTCAGGCCATTTCAGGCATTCAGCCACAGCATGTAGGAGATTACAGCAGCTCCAAGAGCAGTTTAACTTGCCCTGCCACCAACTTAAGCAAGAGGTGGTAACTCGGTGGAATTCCACCCTGTACATGCTTCAGAGGATGGAGGAACAGCGCAAAGCCATCCAAGCATATTGCACAAGTCATGACATTGGGAAAGGAGGGGGGATGTATTTCACTCTTGCACAGTGGGGAATCCTTTCAGTGCTGTGCAAGGTGCTGAAACCATTTGAAGTTGTGACATGTGAGGTCAGTGCAGACTCTGCTAGTTTGAGCCAAGTCATTCCTTTAATTAGACTATTGGAAAAGCAGCTTGAGAAAATGAAGGAGGAGCTGAAAGCAAGCAATTCAGCAAAGTATGTTGGCCTTGTCGATCAAGTACTTAATTCGCTTCACAATGATCCTCGAGTTATTAAGATCTTGAACTCGGATCAGTACGTTTTGGCCACTGTGCTTGATCCAAGGTTTAAAACCTACATTGAGTCTTTACTTGTAAATGAGCGAGATGTGAACTTTTGCAAGGAGCTATTGCTCAGCAAGTTGGCCGCTGAACTGGGCCTCAGCTTGACGACGTGTCCTCCTTCACTTTCTCAAGCTGTTGCTCGTAAAAAATTAAATTTCCAAAAAAGAAGCAGGGAAGACACAGGGGGCAGACGAGAACAATTTAACATCTGGGCTGGTTTGAAGGATTTTTCAAAAAAATGTGTCACTTTGCCCATAAGTCCATCCAATATGAGTATAAACATGCAAAGGATGGTGGAGGATTACTTTCAAGAGGTAGTTGATATGGAAATGTCAGACAGTCCCTTTCCTTACTGGGAAGAAAAGCAGGCCATTTGGAAACCCATGTACAAACTTGCTTTGCAATACCTAAGCTGCCCACCCTCCAGTGTGTACTCTGAACGAGTGTTCAGCACAGCAGGGAACTTAGTCAGTGATCGCCGTAGAAGGTTACTTCCCAAAAATGTGGAGAAAATGATGTTTATAAAAATGAACTACATCTTCCACGAGGAAGGCCTTCACCATCCAAGACATCCAAGCACTGACTGTTCTCTAATGGCGGATTCAAGCGGCGATGAATTGATAGTCTGTGATGATGACGTACACACTGATGAGGGTGAGGATGAAGCTGAAGATGATGCCGATAACATCTTTTTAAAACTTTCTATGTAAGTGTAGGGTGCAATCTACCCCCAAAGAGGAAAGGGACTTGTGGCATTTCCATATCACATACCATCTTGAAAGGCTGCTGTTAGGGCAATTTATCCTTAAGGGTAGGGTGTCATAGACAGAGTGACCCTAAACTGGCTTTGTCCATTTTTCATAATATTGTACAGTCTATAATGGCTGAATTTTTTAGTATTTTATACAAGTGGAGGGGGGCCTAGAGAGACAGAAACCAAACTGGCTTTCTCCATGTCAATTAATATTGTACAGTCTATAATGGCTGAATTTTTTGGTATTTTATACAAGTGGAGGGGGGCCTAGAGAGACAGAGTGACCCCAAACTGTCTTTCTCCATGTCAATTAATATTGTACAGTCTATAATGGCTGAATTTTTTAGTATTTTATACAAGTGGAGGGGGGCCTAGAGAGACAGAAACCAAACTGGCTTTCTCCATGTCAATTAATATTGTACAGTCTATAATGGCTGAATTTTTTGGTATTTTATACAAGTGGAGGGGGGCCTAGAGAGACAGAGTGACCCCAAACTGTCTTTCTCCATGTCAATTAATATTGTACAGTCTATAATGGCTGAATTTTTTAGTATTTTATACAAGTGGAGGGGGGCCTAGAGAGACAGAAACCAAACTGGCTTTCTCCATGTCAATTAATATTGTACAGTCTATAATGGCTGAATTTTTTGGTATTTTATACAAGTGGAGGGGGGCCTAGAGAGACAGAGTGACCACAAACTGTCTTTCTCCATGTCAATTAATATTGTACAGTCTATAATGGCTGAATTTTTTAGTATTTTATACAAGTGGAGGGGGGCCTAGAGAGACAGAAACCAAACTGGCTTTCTCCATGTCAATTAATATTGTACAGTCTATAATGGCTGAATTTTTTGGTATTTTATACTAGTGGAGGGGGCCTAGAGAGACAGAGTGACCCCAAACTGTCTTTCTCCATGTCAATTAATATTGTACAGTCTATAATGGCTGAATTTTTTAGTATTTTATACAAGTGGAGGGGGGCCTAGAGAGACAGAAACCAAACTGGCTTTCTCCATGTCAATTAATATTGTACAGTCTATAATGGCTGAATTTTTTGCTATTTTATACAAGTGGAGGGGGGCCTTGAGAGACAGAAACCAAACTGGCTTTTTCCATTTCTTTACATATTTAACTATAAGTGTAGGGTGTAATATACATTCAAAGACGATGGCTGCATTGCCAATATGCATAGATGGAGAGGAAGACAATCTGTTTTGTGTGTAGAATAGGCCTACCAACGAAGAATTAAACTGTTTTTTTGGATGATTTATTACCTCAACAATTAGATTACTTGTCTCTAAAACAGTTGGAGCACTAAATTGGGTTAATTTAGGCCCAAAAACATGGATTTTCCCAAAAAATAGCAAAACAAAACCAAACAAAACCAAAACCAAAACCAAAACACGCAATGGCGGTTTTGCAAAACCAAAACCAAAACCAAAACACGACGGTAATCCAGATCCAAAACCGAATCCAAAACCAAAACACGGGGGTCAGTGACCATCTCTAACACAAACCATCAGCTCTGCTGGGATAGTATTTCAAAATGCTTTGGGATGTTTGCGGAATTACTTGAAGCGCAATGACACTGAGAACAAACTTGAGCACCATATATTTGCTGCTTGCTGTATTATACATTAAATTTCTGCTAGACATAAAGCACTGTTTGTAACAGACTGAAGCATACAGGACTCGGAAGATTGTGTTCGATCTCTGGATTTGACAACCTAGGACCCTGAACGCCTAAATACCTTTGCCGAAATATATATATAGGGTTGTGCGGGAAGGGCGAACACCCAGCGCGCGGTGCTGAAGGAGGGTGCAGTCTATGAATTTTTAAGGTTAATTTGATTAAAATTGATGATTATTGCAGATGCAGCATTATCATGGAGTGAGATTGCTGTTGCTCACAAAACAGCAGAGCAGTACAGCAGAGCAATTTAAACTGGTGGTAGTCATTTTTCACAAGGTTGACAAACTTTACAATGCCGCTAAAACAATGAGGAGTATAAAATAATGATGAGTATAACAGCAAAAAACACAAAATGTAGTTTTATCATGTAACAACACAAAGGGATAAATGTATTATGGTCCGATTTTTTCAACTCGCCGTAAATCGGCGAGTTTACAGCTAAGATATAAAGCGGCGCTGGCTTGTAAAGGCAAGTTTGCCTTTACAAGCCAGCGCCACTTTAAATTTTAGCTGTAAACTCGCCGATTTCCGGCGAGTTGAAAAAATCGGACCATAATACATTTACCCCAAAATGTACACTTACCAGCTAACCGATAGCGAATATTTCCCACACTTTTAATGGCCGGCACTTCTATAATGCGACTTTCAGAATATCTGCAATAAATAAAAGCGGCAATGGTCGATCCCGTTGCCTAGATTATATTATACAGGTGGCCGGTCTGGCCATTGCTGCTTCAAAAAAATGTGGGAAATATTCGCTGTCGGTTAGATGGTAAGTGGACATTTTGTGCTGTCTGTTTCACCGATATTTTAATGTCGCTGTAAAGTCTGTCGGCATTGTGATAGCCGATAAATCATGCCACACCCATTTAAACTTGCTTGGGATAGGCATAACGTTATTCTAACAAAGAAGAAAGGATCAAATATGTTTTAAGGTTACCATAGGTTAATGGGCATACTAGATGTCCAAGTGTTTCTTTTCTGCCACCAAATTCTATGTTTCTATGTTTTTACTGGGGCTGCTAATTCACGAATGAACACATGCAGTCTATTGAAGGTATGAGCAGCTATGTAGCACAAAACTGACATGTTAAATCATAAGGCTTTTTGTCTATGGAATTTCATAGCTTTTTGTAAAATTTAAATATTTAAGTTATCAAATTTAGAAGCCTAGAATTTGATGACAGATAAGAACTACTTAGCCCATCTATTTCACATTATTTTTCTTAATCTCTAATAGCCAAGCATGTTACAGCCATGGGACTCATTGTACAAACTGTGGTGCAAGAGTGGGTTGTCCAACATTGTATAAACAATAAACATGGTTACTCTGCACTCACCAATAAATGCTTATGTTGCACTCCAATTTGTACAAGGAGAGAGCAGAGAATCAATGCTTTTTTGTTAATACAATGTAAGCCCCAACTCTCTTGCACCCCATCCTTTAGTTCTTTACATTAATTAATTCCAATTTGTGTCAGGTGAGTCACAGGTGTCCCACTGCTGCTAGTGCTTGGGAAAGACTTGCCTTTAAAACCAGTGTGCAGTTATGCCTTTAGCCCAGATAAAAAAAGTATAGCATGTGATCATGTTACAACTGGCCAGAAGGGGAAGACTTCGACATGAGTTGTTCAGCTTAACATACACTATATGGACAATAGTATTTGGCCACACCTGTGAATTATTTTATTGAAGTGTTTCAATCAGACCCATTGCCAGAGATGTATAAAATCAAGCACCTAGCTATGCAGTCTCCATTTGCAAACTTTTGTGATACAAAATAGATCATTATGAGGAGCTCAGTGACTTCAAGCGTGATACTGTGATAGGATGCCACCTTTGCAATAAGACGGTTCATGAAATTTCATCCCTGCTGGATATTCCACGGTCAACTGTAAGTGATATTATTAGAAAGTGGAAAGTGTAAGCTTTTACAAACAATAACAACTCAGCCACATGGAAGACCATGAAAAATCACAGAGTGGGGTCAGCAACTGCTAAGGCGTATGGTGCATAAAATTCGCTAATGCTCTATTGATTCCATAGCTGTATAGTTCTAGACTTCCACTGGCATAAATATAAGCTCAAAAACTGTGCGTAGGGTGCTTAATGGAATGGGTTTTCATGGCTAAGCAGCTGCATGCAAGCCTCACATCTCAAACACCAATGCCAAACATCTGAAGGAGGGGTGTAAATCACACCGACACTGGACTGTGGAGCAGTAGAAATGTGTTCTGTGGGGTGATGAATCACGCTTCTCTGTTTGGCAATCAGATAGGCAAGTCTGGGTTTTGCGGATGCCGGGAGAAAGTTACCTGCCTGACTGTGAAGTTTGGTGGAGGAGGGATAATGGTATAGGGTTGATTTTCAGGTTTTGGGCTAGGTCCCTTATATCCAGTGAAGGACAATCTTAATGCTTCAGCATACCAAGTCATCTTGGACAATACTATGCTTCCAACTTTGTGGCAACAGTTTGGGGAAGGCCCTTTTCTTTTCTAACATGACTGTGCCCCAGTGCAAAAAGCAAAGACTACAAAGACATGGTCTGATTAATTTGATGTGGAAGAACTTGACTGGCCCCCACAGAGCGCTGTCCTCAACCCCATCTAACATCATTGGGATGAACTGGAATGGAGATTGATAGCCAGACCTTCTTGTCCAAAATCAGTACCTGACCTCATAAATGCTCTACAGAATAATTGGGCAAAAATTCCCACAGAAACACTCCAATCTCCTGGAAAGTCTTCCAAGAAGAGTGGAAGCTGTTATCGCTGCAAAATGGGGACCAACTCCATATTAAAGTATATGTATTTGAATACAATGTCATTACAGTCCCTGTTGGTGTGATGGTCAAGCGTCCAAATACTTTTGTCCATATAGTGCATATACTGCAATTTATGGAATTAACATTCCCTGTTTTTAATATGTAAAAGTAGTTAGAACAGAATTTATTGTGTATTTGAGGAGTGCAGAGTAGCCATGTGAAGTGAATAACATTAATTATCTCATTACAATGGCACATGTCAAGGGTTGGGATATATTAGGAAGAAAGTGAATAGTCAGTTCTTGAAGTTGATGTGTTGGAAACACGAAAAATGGGCAAGAGTAAAAATCTGAGTGACTTTGTCAAGGATCAAAATGTGATGGATAAATGACTGGGTCAGAGCATCTCCAAACTGGCAAGTCTTGAAGGGTGTTTCTGGTATGCAGTAGATAACACCTACCAAAAGTGGTCCAAGGAAGGACAACCGGTGAATCGGTGACAGGTTCAATGGTGCCCAAGACTCATTGAGGCACGTGGGAAGCGAAGACTAGCCCGTCTGGTCCAATCCCGCAGAACAGCTACTGTAACACAAATTGCTGAAAGTGTTAATGCTGCATATGATAGAAAAGTTCCACAACACAGAGCCTCACAACTTGCTGCATAAGGGGCTTTGTAGCTGCAGACTGGTCAAAGTGTCCATGCTGACCCCTATCCACTGCCAAATGTGCCTACAATGGGTACGTGAGCAAAATAACTGAACCATGGAGCAATGGAAGAATGTGGCCTGGTCTAATGACTCACATTTTTTTTTTACATCATAAAGATGGCCGGATGGCGTGTGTTGTTTACCTGGGGAAGAGATGGCACCAGGGTGCACTATGGGAAGAAGGCAAACCCGGCAGAAGCAGTATGATTCTCTGAGAAATGTTCTGCTGACAATTCTATGGGGGTTTGCATTCATGTGGATGTTACTTTGACACGTACCACCTAAAGTACATCAATGGTAGTCCCGATGGCAGTGGCCTCTTTCAACAGGAAAATGCGCCCTCCAACACTGCAAAAATAGTTTAGAAATGGTTTCAGGAACATGAGTTCAAGGTGTTGACTAGGCCTCCAAATTCCCCAGATCTCATCTCAATCCGATCGAGCATCAATGGGATGTGCTATATGACAGGACACCTTCAGAGATCTTATAGAATCCATGCCTTGAAGGGTCAGAGCTGTTTTGGCAGTACGAGGGTGACCAATACAATCATCTATTTTTTCTACAAATGTGCTGATGTCAAACATTCAGCAAATCACAACAACTACTATAGTGAGCAAAAGTTATCTCAAAGTTAACAAATCTATTTATGCTTAGCTATTAGCTGCCACATTGGAATACTTTTCCTTTTGTTTTGTTGTTGATTGCTGCCTTAAATAAAATCAAGAAAAGTAGGTTTGTATTGTAATGAGAGCAAGAAAGAATCTATTTGTGTATGCTTTTTTTAATATAAATCTTGCTTATCAAAAATTTATTTTCTATAATATATCAAGCAGCAGTGCATAGCATGAGAAGATTTATTTAGAATTATTTACCATCAAGTAAATATTTTAAAGTAGTCATTAAAGCTGCACCTGTTTTTTTGCCAGTTTTCATAGGCATGGGAAAATAATTCTTGTTTAGTCACATTTTCCATGATTCATTTGCTTTGATGTGCAGAATGGAAAATTTCTTCATAGAAAAATAATGTGAAATAGTTATTCCATTGTGCACCTACGCAATCACATGCTTTTCTAGCAGTACACATAATTTTATACTGTACACATGCTGGTTCTTTTACTCTCCAGTCATTATTAAAGTGGAACTAAACCTGCAAACAATATTTTAGTATAAAACACAAGTGATACTAATATATATTTAGCCTCCTGTAAATAATAACTGTATACACTATTTATATGATGACTAAAAGCGTCATTTACAAATTGTAAAATCTGCAGATCCGCAATGATACTTTATATACACAACGTGTCTACTTGTCCACTAGATTAAATTTAATATGAACCCCCATTTCAGGGTCTTCAGAAAAACACCCCCAACAAATGTGCCAGATGCTCTTGGAAATGTGTGGAACTCAAACGGTAAAATGTATAGAAGTTACACCTAAGACCACATCCCCTTCATTAATTTAAAGTTTCCCATTATTTTTCTGAGAAAAATGCTCACTTAACCTTCATTTTTCTGCTCATTAAGAGTTGGACGCACATATACAAAAAACTTATTTACATGCATATGTGCTGTCAGTTGCATCTGAAGACATGATCAGATCAAAACCAATAGTATTTGTGCCAGACATATGTCAAACATAGCAAATGCATGTAATTATGCCGCACAATAGTGTAAGGATAGCACAGAGATAGTCTAGAGGTCACATAAGAATAGCGGCTTCAGAGTATTAATAAATGCAAAGTGATATTACCATATTTGTACACAAGTGTTTTATACATGTAGCACCTCTTTCCCTAGCACACTGAAAGAGGTGGTGAAATTTTCTCTCTAGTTTCAGTGCCACCACCCAAGTCTTCTGCACAGTATGGTGGGATGCAGACTGTGACTGAATCCACCAGGGGTTCACTCGGGAAGCCCCTTGTACACGACCACATTAACCCTCTAAATAATAATGTACCGCACACTGTGTTCGCAAACAATCAACTGGGTGTTTATGTTGGGGAAAATAAATGGGAAAGGCAGATTTAAATATAGGGAAATCAAAAACAGGATAAATGGGACAGCGGCTAAGATATTAATCAAAGACAACAGTAAAGTAATAACTAAATGACAAGATCTCCGCCACACATACATTCACTGACGCCCCAAACTCTCCCACATTGCACCCACACACAGTGTGAAAATATAAATCAATAATAATTATAACCCTGCCAATATTAGTTTGTAAGGTTAACTAATTAATGTTGGTGCACTTGTGGAAAGGTTGGCAACTTTCATTATATCTCTGACAGGTAACAGAGTCTCTGATATATGTGCAGCATTAATAATGTCATTGTGTTTGGTGTGTTTTTGAATGTGTTCCCTCACTGGCCGGTCATAATGAGCCTTGTTCCTCTCCCCCAACTTCCTGGCTGACTGCTCAGCCAGTCTATATGCCTCCTTTAACTCCTCCTTCAGTCTGGTTATGTATTGTAAATTCGAGGACCCAGGAGTATCTTCTGGTGAGACCCTGAAGCAGATATCTATGGGTAATCTTGCCTTTCTCCCGAAGAGCAGAGCATAAGGGGAAAACCCTGTGGTCTCATTTCTCATGCAATTGTATGCATGCACCAACTGGGATATGTGCCTGCTCCATTGTGTCTTTTTACTAGGGTTCAAGGTGCCCAACATATTGAGGAGGGTACGGTTAAATCTCTATGGCTGTGGATCCCCCTGTGGATGGAAAGGGTTCATCCTTGACTTCTTGATTCCGCAGATCTCACACAACTCCTTGATCAAACTGCTCTCAAAATCTCGAGCTTGGTCAAAGTGGATGCGTGCTGGTAGTCCATAGTGCACAAGGAACTTCTCCCATAGTACCTTGGCGACTGTACCAGCCCTCTGGTTTTTGGTGATGTAGGTTTGGGCATAGCGAGTGTAATGGTCAGTCACCACTAACATGTTGCTAATGTTCCCTCCATCCGGCTCAATGGAGAGGAAATCAAGGCAAACTAGCTTGAGTGTCCCATTACTAGTGATATACACAAGGGGAGCAGATCTGGTTGGTAGACTCTTTCTCAATATACACCTGCCACAGGTCTTCCAGTGTCTTTCCATGTCTGCCTCCATCCTCGGCCAGTAGAACCTGTCTACAATGAGCCTCGCATTCTTCTTCACTCCTATATGACCATATTCATCGTGCAGAGCCTTAAGAGCCATAGCCTGATGATTTTTTGGCAACACCAACTGCACTCGGGTCCTTCCATTTTTCCCTTGGGACTCTCGATATAGTATTCCCCTTCTCACTACTAGGAATTCTTACTAAAGTAACAGCAGAGCCTTACCCTTCACTCCATTGCTCAGTAACTTCTGTTTGTACTTCACGGCCTACCACAAGGATCCAATGGCTGTATCCTGCTGTTGATCTTCCTTCAGCTGGGCAAAACTTAGCTGTTGGAGGTCTCCCATCTCCAGATTGGTCAACCAACAATACGATGGTGATAAGGCCTTCGCAGTGGCTCCTAGAGAACTGATGCTCTCCTTCACAGGAGGGATGGTCACTCGCCCTTCATGGCACACCCCTCTCACCTCAGGAGTGGAGACTTCAACCCAACCTTCCTCCTTTCCGCAATCATGACAAAGCATCCGCAGCCACACTAGTGTTCAAAGGCCAGTATTTGATCATAAAATTGTAGATTGCAAATGCTGCCAGCCAGCAATGTCCAGTGGCATGAAGCTTTGTCGTAGTCTGCATGTAGATAAAAGGATTGTTATCTGTCTGGACCTCAAAAGTAGCACCGTAGAGGTAGTCATGCAGCTTATCCACTACAGCCCACTTGAGTGCCAGAAACTCTAATTTTTGGACTGGATAGTTCTTCTCACTGGGGGACAAAAATCAGCTAACATAAGACACCGGGCAAAGCTTCCCATCATGTTCCTGGTACAATACTCCGCTGAGTCCTTCGAATGAATCATCAATGTGGAATACATACGGTAGGGTGGGATCAGCATAGGCCAGTACTGGAGCCTCTGTCAGGCACCTCTTTAACTTCTTGAAAGCCTCCCCACAGGCCAACGTCTACCTCTTTCCAAATTCTTCATTCACCTTATAAAAGGCGACTCTCTCTTCTTTGTGGGGAGCTACTTCTCTCGGTGGTGGGTAACCTTGCCATAAGTCAGTCAAAGGCTTGGTGAGTTTAGAGTATCCCGGCACAAACCTCCGATAGTAACCACAGAAACCTAGGAAAGACTGGAGCTTCCACAACTTCATGGGTCGAGGCCACTCTAGCACAGCTTCCACCTTTGCTGGATCTGTGGCCACTCCCTCTCTGCTGACCACATGCCCACATATTTTACAGTGGTCTGGCATAGGCGGCATTTGCCCACGGAGAGCTTCAGACCATGTTCCACTAGCCAATCCAGGACCTTGAAATGCCTCTTTTTATGCTCTTGAAGGGTCCGTCCAAATACTATCAGGTCCTCCAGGTAGACTATGATCACTCTGAAGTTCTTGTCTCCCACTACCCGGTCCATACACCTCTAGAACGTGGCTGGGGCCCCCGAGAATCCCTGTGCCATCCTCTTGAACTGGTAGAAATACAGTGGGCAGATGAATTCAGTCTTCTCTGCATCCTTATGGTGCATTGGTATCTGGTAATACCCACTCCTGAGATTCAACACAAAGAACCATCTGCTTCCTGATAGTCACGGATGCGGATTGTGACTGAATCAACCAGGGCTTGACTCGGGAAGCCCCTTGTACCGGACCACACTAACCCACTAAATAATAATGTACCGCACACTGTGTTTGCAAACAATCAACTGGGTGTTTATTTGGGGGAAATAAATGGGAAAGGCGGATTTAAATATGGGGAAATTATAAACAGGATAAATGGGACAGAGGGTAAGATATTAATCAAAGGCAACAGTAAAGTAATAACTAAACGATATGATGTCCGCTACACATACATTCACTGGCACCCCAAACTCTCCCATACATACCCACACACAGTGTGAAAATGTAAATCAACAGTAATTACAATCCTACCAATATTAAATAGTTTGTAAGGTTAACTAATTAACATTGGTGCACTTCTTGAAATGTTGGCAACTTTCATTATATCTCTGACAGGTAACACAGTCTATAATATATGTGCAGCATTAATAATGTCACAGTGTTTGGTGTATTTTTGTTACTTATATCTCTCCTTTGAAGATGAGGGTATTAGCCACTGTTGGGTTGTGGACAAACTGCAAGCTTGATCTTGCTAGCTCTCCCTCTCTGCTCACACGCAATTCGCTAATAGCAGGTGTCTCCCTCTCCGCACATAGGCTTGCTTTGCTGTGTAATCTCCCTCAGGCTGCTTAGGTGACTTGATAGTGGATTTTCTGCAAGGATCCAGCTACAAGACCTCTCGGTGCAAATCTACACCCAGCTTTTCTTTGCATAGCTTGGGTAACCCTCTGTTCCTATATACACTTCACTCCTTCTCCTGTTGCTTTGACACACTTCACACAACCAGCACCTCTTCCTGTCAGTTTTTTCCTTCCTGCCTCTCTCTCTTCTCCTCATACTCTCTGTTATGGCTGACCACTGATTCACCCTGCATTTCCATAGCAACCTCAGGTCTTGGTTGCTTAGTATATGCCAGCCTGGTTACATACACAAAAGAGTTGTGTCTTGACAGTGATTAATAAATGTCCCATTTGCAAAGAAAATGTAAATAAATAGAAGCACACATGAAAATGAATATGACTTTTGCATTTGCAATGAACACTGTCAAGCTGCATCACCATGCTATCATTTGATGTAAGTATAATTATTTCTAATCCTTGATGTATAAATAATGCTGTATTTTGTGTTGGATGGATCTTGAGAAATGATCAATTCAACATACGCACGTAAGTCTGCACATTTTGTGACAGAATTTTCATGTGTGCACTAAGGGAAAAAAATGTGTCTAACTCTAAATAAGGCCATTATACATTAAACATTTAGTTAGCCTGACTCCTTTAACTTTCCCGTTGCCAAGCTATCTGTGCTATCCTTCTCATTGCTCACTTGCACAGTTTTGACTGTTTTCATATAAATTTTGCTATAACATTTCTTACCTTGCATCCTTTGTGTTATTCATTTGCCCATTGAAGCATTTTCTAATGTTGGCCTTAAAAAACTCTAGGTCACTTGAGCTGTAACTTAACTTCATAAGAAAATTTCCCATACAGTTACCCCCAACATCCAGTGGTGGATTAAGATTATTCGACGTCATGGGATGCTTAAACACCAGACACAAGTCTCAAGTACATATGTCAAATGCAGGCAAGGCTTCCGTCTCTTGCTACTGGATGCCCATCCCTCAAAATTGAAAACGAGGAAAAAAGTCATTGTTACATTGTCGGATCTCGTGAGTTTTGGATTCTATAAGTACTGCCCTTCACAGCGATCCAGCGCCATTTCACAGAGGGACACAGAAGGAATGGCACGGTTCTTGGCAGTCTCTAGTGCAGTTGGGCAGCGTCATAGTTATATAAGAAGAAAAGGGGTAGCAGTGTTCTTCAAAGTCTCCAGTGACATTCAGGAGATCTCCATTGCTCCTTTGCTAATTGTCATTGCTGAAATAGAAATAATAGGGCTGGCAGTCTTGGTTTAAATCTGCAGTCACATTGTACTTTGTTATATAGCTCACACACAAACAGGAGAGCTCCATTGCTAATTGTCATTGCTGGCAGTGTTTTTCTTAATCTGCAATCACACTGTACGGTGTTATCAAAATGGATCCACAGCAGTACACAAAAGACCAGGGGGTAAATGTATTATGCCCCGATTTTTTCAAGGTGCCGGAAATCGGCGACTTTGCAGCTAAAATTTAAAGCGGTGATGGCTTGTAAAGGCAAGTTTGCCATATTGTGATAGCATTACAGCTAGGTGAATTCCATCTAGTAAATTGTGTGTTGGAGAGCTCCTGCAAACCAAGAAAAGTACTTTTGTTTGATCCAGCAAGGATGGAGGATCCTGGGGGAGACGAGGAGGAAAGCCCCCAGGTTTCCGGGCCTCTTCCACCTGCAGAAAATGTGATCTCCGGGGTAAATTCTTCCCATCTGCAGCCTCAAAACATCTTAGCCAGCACGGTTGATGACCCCTCTAGCATAGAAAGCCACAGTCAAGCTTCCAGCCTTATTGCGGATGCCCCCCCCAAGCAACATCACGGGGGAAATCTTGGGGCCACTGGCTATGACCTTGGGTGAAGAATGCTTCCCCTGCATGAACTTGAATACAGGGGAGACTGTATCTGAGGACCCATCCCATGTACAGGCCCTAGTGAGGCAACTAGGTGCTGGCATTGAACTCCCGTCTGTGAAGTTAAACATGGTGGGGCAAGTGAATGAAGCCAATGTGGTCCCAGTGACTATGCAACTGGGGACCGTGATAGATCCGTCTGTGCCGCTTAACATGTCGGACTCCTATCCGAGTGGTGCAAGTGTATAAGTCCCGGTGCCTACACAACCGAGGACCGTGGGAGGCCCGTCTGTTTAATCTAACAACCCGGACTCCCCAGCATCCGTGGTACCGCCTGATGAGACCCATGAAATTACAACTGGTGTGGGCGATCCGGAGTTACCACAAGCAGAAACCCGGGACAGTCTGTCAGTGGATCACGCCATGACCTGTGGAGAGAAACCTCTTGTCGCTGAAGTGGATTCTGGTAGTGTTGACTTACCGGAGTCGGAGGGAGAGGTCAAGGAGTCGATTACCATGGAACAATAAGAGGGGCTGATCGCTGATATAGCGAGGATGAAAAGACAAATATCTGCACTGAAAAAAAAGAGCAATCGGGCTTTTAGCATGGATAGATTAGTTATGCGTTTAGAGATAGAGGAACTTTTGGCTAATTTGTTACTGAAAGAACAAAATCTGCAACGCCTGACTGAGCAACTACAACACATGGAGTCCTGTAATGTGGATGCCTCGTCCGGTGATCAATCATGCGTACTTGCTAACAGGGTGATGGATACTCCTGTTGATGTGGGGGTAGACTCTCTGTATGATAAAATCAGGAGGCAGGAGGGGGAACCACCCATGAAGGAACCCGTAGGGGCTGTAGTTGATGCTGAGGTGGTTGTTGCATCGGCCGTTGTTACTGCGGCTGGTTTGGCA